>NC_062970.1:15199878-15278855 GCF_023119035.1 Salvia hispanica
AATATTTTTTGCATTTATATGTAATCGGCAAGATATGTATTTACCCCATTTTCTGCACTATTATTTATTTAGTGTAACATAACTCTTGATATATTTATGTAATTTAGATGTTTATATTCGTAGTAAATATTGTGTCAATGATAATTGCATCATAAATATAATACAAAATAGATGCTAATTGATGAGTGCATACTACATATTGTCTACTACTGATAGAGTACTTAAAACATTATCAATTAAAAATACATATTGTTTGTTCCACAAATTAGAGTTTTTGAAATCCACTTACCTGATCAACAATTCTCCAAAACATTGTATTTTGTCACCTATCATCACTGCAAAAGATATAGTGAAAGTCTTCAAAACATTATATTTATGATATCGAAATGAGCTTAATTATAAAATGTAGTTAGTAAGGTATATTTTCCTCCTACTAATGTTGTTATTAAATATTTATTTAATCCTACTATAAAAAATTACTATAAAAAACATTGTATTTTGTCATGATTAATGGGGATTACTGCATAATATACAGTGTAAGATTATTTTTTTTATTAATCAATCAAATAAATATCATGTATTGAGTTAAAACATGAATTATAGACTATTTATTTTTACCTCAGCCATAGTAACTTTGAACTTGATGGTAGGGGTACTCCTTATCAACTGAAATTCAAATTCATTCCAGTGTGGAATGAGTTTTCATGGAAGAAATTTGACCATTCTGTTGAGACTGTCACTCTATCTTTAGTGCTCTTCAAGTATGTTTGCCACTTTCTCTCTTGGAATTCAAAGATTGCGACTTCAACGTCTTTGTTCATCACATGTGTCCTCCAGAATTGAATTGGTATGTGCTATAATGTTGATTACATTAATTTATCAATTTGAATTGTTCAATTTATAAATAAATAAACTCAATGATTATTAAATATATTTATGAAATAAAAATATAAGTTCTTACCAATTTTTTGTGATTTGATGTTGCCATGGTCGATTTGAAAGAAGGTGAAACAATGAGTTCTGAAGATGATGGTCTGTCGATCATGACGATAGCTCCTTCTATAAAGTAGTGATTAAAACATGAAATATTAAAATTTATGTTAACAAAGTTGAATTTATTGTAATTTCTTACCCCATTCTGGTTGGTATTCTTTAGCACATTTTGTAGTACCATCATATATTTCCACATAGAAGCAATTGGGTGAAATCAGATCAAAAGTCAAGATATCTCCAGCTCTCAAGTGGTTATCTTTGTGGAATTTCTGCCATCCATTGTCCAAGCACATTTTTCTGTTTGGAAGTTGTTTGATTGCTGCTATTCAGTAGTTATTAAACCTGTTTTCAAGCTCGCATGTTGGGCCTAGCTCAACTTGATATTTCTCTTGAAATTTTTCTGGAAAGATCTACTGTAGGGAGTATTATTTAACATAAATGTAATTTTCTTTTTGAATCTTGATGATACAAGGAATGTTATTTTAAAAAAGAAGAAGTTAAAAGTAATAAATAAATTTCAATACATAGCATTTGTGATTGTTCATCGGATGAAATTATCGTAGTGAACCTTGCAATGTTATCTTCCGAGTATCTTTCCTCTGGTTGCATAGACATTTTTTGACCACTTGAACGTTTGAGATTTACAAAGAGAATATGGAAGATGGAAATGGTTTTAGATGTGAGAGAATATTTACAGGAGTAATTGTGGAAGATGGAAATGGTTGTTGCCTTTATTGAATGTTAGGTGAGAAGTATTTTAATATTTTGTATTCCACATACGTATTCTCTTTCTATTGACAATTTAGTAATTAAATAATATTATAATTAGATCAATATGTAATTTGCTAATATGATAATTAGATGAATACGTAACTAATTAATACTATTATAAATAGATGAAAAGTTATTAACTATTACTCTTGCATCGTTCAAGTATAATGTTGCATTTGATGTTGTTGTGATATTTGTTTTCTATGTTTTGCCGAATCTATCTCCTAATTTGCATGTTGTTTTATAATTTTTCGCAATAATTTTTTAGGGTTTGTTGGAAAGATTTATTTTATCAATCAACATAGAAAAAATTGTAGTTAGTGTTTGCAAATTATATAATAATATGATTTTGTATTTTTAATATTATAACTGGTATTATTAATATGAGGTACAATATGGATAAATATAAATTAGTGTACAAAATCATATGAATATCGTGTGTTTTTCTACTGACATTGTTGGTATGATTTATTTTTAGTATTTCTATATTTTTTTTGTTTTAGAGTACTGAAGATTGTGAATAATTTAAGATTTTATATTAATTTTGTTAGAAATAAATATTTGTTATTATTATAAAGAGTGAATGTTGTATTTGTAGAGGGATTTTGTTTTTCTTATTGATTTATAAGAAAATATCTATTTATAAATATTGTATTTTCAAATATTGTACTCCCTCTGTTTCAATTAATTTAGTACCAAATTATAAATACATATTTGGACGTTGTATACAAAAGATTTGGCACGGAATGTCGTCTGGGAATGTACTAGAGATGATAATTTGTGATTGCAACACCTTACCGCCCCCATTTCCCTCTCCCTATCTCTCTTCTCTCTCTATCTTCCCAATCGGAGCTGCTACTCGCCGCCGCTCCTTCCGCCTGACTCTCCGCCCGCCCCACCGCTCCCTCCGCCTGACTCGCTGCCCGCTCCACCGCTCCCTCCGCCTCGACTCGCTGCCGCTCCACCATTGTGTCATATCTCTCTCGGTTTCACGCCCCACCCCAGTTGTTGCCGCCCCGACCCCGACAGCCACTGCATTCGGTGGCCTCCGTCACCTTTCTCTTAATTTTTTTCATGTTTTCAAAATTTGTAAAATAAACTCAATATTTTGGTGTTCGAACTTTCAGAAAGGGTAGATCAAAAGATACTACCTTTGTTTGTCGCCGGTTTCCGGGCAGAATATATTATACAAGATTTTGGCCGCTACAATTCTCACCCTTGCAACTAACCGTTTCTATAGGAGTTAGGACTCGCGAACATCTTCCATCCACTAATAAGCCCATAAGGTCATCTTTCATTTCATTATTTTGGATATTCAGGCGATTCCACTTCTCTCCGGTTTCTATATCACTTGTTGCATCACATGGGACTGATAAATTTCTACTTGATACTGTCTTGTTTATGTATCCCTCTCTTCAACAAGAAGTCAGCATCGTATCCAGTTCCTCTCCACTGTCTGATACCGACACTAACATGGATACTGCCGAACTTCTTAAAGAAAAGGTCAATTTCTCTACTCATATACTAAATTCTCATGAACTTCTTAACTTTGTAGCTCAATTTGTTCTTGTGATAATTTTTTAGAAATGTAGTGTTATTTTACTATAATATGCACATCACCCAAATGCTATTTGTTTGGATGAGCTACTTCTCTTGATGGAATTGGTAGTATGTTGTGACTATGCTTGTCAGAGTATGAGTGAAGATTTTGGCTGCTGGCTTATTTTGTATGACAGCACACAACCCTGGCGAAAACCAGTTGACACTTAGAAAAAGAGAGGGAAAACCAATTATAAATAAAAAGTTAAAAATACATGATTGCAACTTATAAACTTTTTCGAGTGTGGCATAGATGCCATTGGAGCAATCTAAACTGCAACAGGGTTGACAGTAGCATATTTAGATTTAAGATTGCCACAATAATTTTAGCAAGTGACCTTTCTTTTGGATTAACTGATAGGGCTGATCAGCTTGCCATTTGAAGAGCGATCTACACTGTAATAATGTCTTACAATGTTCTTGTTTCTTTGGCGAATATTACTTTGGAGTGTTTAAGCCTGCAATCTCAGTTTGCTACTGCTAATCTGGCATAGATTCTAGGCACAGTAATATTTTTGTTCCTTACTTGCAATCTTTGTTTTCATTCTTTTA
The DNA here is from genome assembly GCF_023119035.1 of Salvia hispanica. Classification (NCBI taxonomy): domain Eukaryota; kingdom Viridiplantae; phylum Streptophyta; class Magnoliopsida; order Lamiales; family Lamiaceae; genus Salvia; species Salvia hispanica. The sequence continues at coordinate 15,203,794 of NC_062970.1, forward strand.
CATTTTTAGTCGTTGGAGTAGTATTATACCATTACCATCTACTATATTCTTGTTCTAAATATTTGTCCTTTCTTCTGATGGTTGCCAATGTCATTTTCTTTACATAATATTCCTGCAGGGTAATGCTGCATACAAAGGAAAACAGTGGAATAAGGCGCGTAGTTTTTATACAGAGGCAATAAAATTGAATGATGCAAATGCTACCTACTATTCCAATCGGGCAGCTGCTTATTTGGAGTTGGGATGGTTGGACACATTCCACCATTATTTACAGCAGCATTTTCTTTCTTAAGTTATTTGCCAAACTTCTGCCCTTACACGTGCTTTTTATGCAGCTATCAGCAAGCTGAAGAAGATTGTAGCAAGGCAATATCTCTGGATAAAAAGGTCAGTGGAGCTTGCTCTTGCTTTACCTAATGAAAGTGATGTTGTGTTGCTGTTTTGAATCTAGTTATTTCACCCCACTAAATTGGCATGTTCACAGTCCCATTGCATACCTCCTTCCATGCTGGGTGTTATCTTGATAATGGATGTCTTTCAAGCTTTTCATTCAAATTGGCGATTTGTAATGATATTCTTGATTCAAATCTATTTTCTTGACTGAGTGCCTTTTGTATTACTTGAATAAATCTCTACCTAAACATTCATTAAAGATGAGCCTTAATATTATAGCATGCTCTTTAAAAGATTATTTTTTTGATTTTATATCCCGAACCTGACAATTTCCAATGTTCAAATAGATCTTGACTGAGTGCACTTTTGTATTACTACATTATATGTGCTGCCAATAAACTGTAAATAACTAATTGTTCCATTTTGGATGCGTTCCTGTTTAGTACTTGGAGTTCTCCTCATTGTCCGTATTCCGCGACTGTTTTTCTAGCATATACAAGCTTCACCTAAAGTCAAGCAAACTGCAGCTCTCATTGTTCAGTCACATGTCTTCATGGTTCTGGTTTAAGTCCTATCTGTTTTAGTCAAAGCCGTGAAAGAAATGTGATTTGCTGACAAGTGCATGTTAATGAATCTTCACTTAAAAAAGTTAATCTGATTAAATTTCCCCCTCGCTCTCACCCCCTGCAGTACGTGAAGGCCTATTTTAGACGAGGGACAGCTAAAGAATCACTGCTTCTCTACAAAGAAGCTATTGAAGGTTAGGCAGGACTTGTGAACACTTGCAGTTCTTTAGAGCATGATTGTAGCTTACATGTTCATAGTATCGCTGCTAATGGTTTTCGACTTGTCTATATCAAATATCATAATCTGTTGTGGTGACCTACAGACTTCAAGCATGTGCTCCTTCTGGAACCACAAAATAAGGTCGCCGGTCAAGCGGAAAAGAGGCTAAGGAAATTAATCACTTGAATTCTTCTGCTGCTTCATCTGGTAATTTAAGGTTGGACATACCCAAGCTGTTGTTTCATGCACTGATTCTTTTATTAGGAAAAAAATTATGAGTTCAAGGTGGCTAATGTCTCCACGAAAAGAATGGATAAATCAGTTCAGCTATATAACTAGAAAAAAACTTCTTATATGATTCCAGGTCGTAGTTGTGGAACAATCAAAGGTATCAGTTTTCCTTTTGATTATTAATTTGTTAATAAATAATAGTAGGAATTACTTATATCCAGCATTACTTCCTGACTCCTGTAAAGAACACATGTTCTCACAACTGTTCAAGCTCATGGTTTTAAGGTAACCGGTGGGCCATATTCATTGTGAAGGCAATAATGTAAAGACTATATAATTTCTACATAAATAATGAATTAAGAAAAAGTTAGAGAATCGTAACTTATTGTATAGATAAAACAAATAATATTAATATGACCGAACAATGTTTGCCTATGTCTCAAACAAGGCATGTACAATAACATTCTACATAAAATCTTCTTCCCATATAATCTTCTTCCCATATGCACAATATTTATTTGGAAATCAGCGTTAAGGATTGCCATTTGAATAAACTGCAAACTGCTAGAAAAACAATTCTACTTCACTTGTTCCAAAGTGAAGATGGAGTAATAAAATGATGCCATGGAATAGAAAGCACTTTATACAAAATCTCCATCCACAACCACAATATCAGTTCGTGGGCATACACATTAAATTTATGTATATTAATATTAATATTGGTAAATAATCAACAAATTAAAATCAACACCACTGATTATATTTATAGATATACATAAATTGACCGAAACTCAACCTTAACAATAGCCCTCTCTCCTCTCTCCCTCCACAAAATCTCCACGCCTTGCTGCAGTCCCTCCATCCAAACTACATATCCAAATCCCCCATTCCATCTCCATTACACACAAAAACAAAAAAAAAAAAAACAAAAAAAGAAGAGAGAGAGAGAATCCCAATTCTGCCATGCATATTTGTGCATGTGTATGTGCGTGTATGTAACAATGCTCAATTAAATCAAAACAAAAATCCCTACATACAAATATATTCATACGTGTTATATATATATATAAACACACATACACACACAGATAGAGAAAGAAAGGAACCAAAAAAAAATGGCCCGTAGCCTGAGCCTGACCGGATCGGCGGACTTTCTGTACCGGAGCTTCTTCTCATACTCGGGGCTCCGGTCAACGAAAACGGATCTGCAAGAGGGTACGGTGATGCACTGCTGGGTCCCGAAGAGCCATAAGGCGTCAAAGCCGAACCTGATGCTGGTCCACGGCTTCGGCGCCAACGCCATGTGGCAGTACGGCGACCTCCTCCACCACCTCATGCCGCGCTACAACGTCTACGTCCCCGACCTCCTCTTCTTCGGGGAGTCGTGGACGCGACGCCCTGACCGCTCCGAGGACTTTCAAGCGCAGTGCCTGATGCGCCTGATGGAGGCGCACGGGGTGGCGCGGCTGAGCGTGGTGGGGATCAGCTACGGCGGGTTTGTCAGCTACAGCATGGCGGCGCAGTTCCCGGAGATGGTGGAGAAGGTGGTGGTGTGCTGCTCCGGGGTGTGCCTGGAGGAGAAGGATCTCAAGGAGGGGTTTTTCGAGGTGGCGGATCTGGAGGAGGTGGCCAGCATTCTCATGCCGCAGACGCCGCAGAAGCTCAGGGAGTTGATCAAGTTCGCCTTTGCCAAGCCGGTCAAGGGCGTCCCTTCGTGCTTCCTCTCCGATTATATCCACGTACGTCGTCGTCTTTTATTCTTGTTTTTACAAATTTCTTTTGGTAGGGACTATATATTCTAAATTTCGAACAAAATGCTGAAAATTTGGTGATATTAGGATGAAAATTTGGGGATCTATCATGTAGTTTTGAGAATTACTCAGAAAAATCATAGAGTTTTGATTTGTGTTTAATTATCTCATGATAAAAGTTTGGTGGATATGCAAAATTGGCCAATGAATTAAACAAAATTGTCTATTTATAAAGAAGATATATCATTTGGAAGAAGAAGAGATATGTAGTTTCTCAAAGAGATATCTTACATGTTTAATTTATTTTTGGTGACAAATTGTTTGGTGGAGTGCAGGTTTTCTGTACAGAATTTCTTGATCAGAAAAAGGAACTAATTCATGCTTTAACCGCCGACAGAAAGCTCGATAGAATACCCAAGATCGAACAGGTTATATAAATAATTTCAACTTCTTTTTCTTATAGGTATATCAGAATTTAAACTATTGCTTAATTATTTGTTTTTGTCCATATATATATAACAGCCAACGTTGATCATATGGGGAGAGCAGGACAAAATATTTCCACTTGAGTTGGGATTCAGACTTCAAAGGTTAGATGCCACCAACTTAGTACTTCATCCATAATACCATTCATACTTTTCTTGTTAAGTTGTAAATTAAAGATAATTAGTGTAATTAAATTAGTAATTTAAGTATAATAAGAAAATACTTAATTAACTCAGCCCTAATAACTTAATTAAATATCCTAATTCTTATTAAAAATAAAACACAGTACTATTATTTTTCTATCTACTGCTCATAATTATATATTATTTTATTGGAATTGATTTAAAAAGCTAATTTATCATAACATTTTTATTTCTATTTTTGATTAACTAAATTTTTCAAAGACATATTTTTTCACATATTGCATTATTTCAAATTTTCAGTTTTTACCTAATCATATTTGAATTTTTAAATAGTTTAGTTAAAAATAAAAAGAAGACGATACAGATAAAAATAAAAATTTATTTGTACTTTTAAATAGCATAAGGAAAATGTAAAAAAAAATGAAAAAAAGAGAAAAACTGAATAAAAAATGACATAGTTTGGTATAAATACACCACAACAAGGAGTGTTGCGCGTTTTATTAAACTTAAGGTATTTACAGATTCACATATGATTAGATAAAAATTGAAAAATGTAATACGTGAGAAAAAACAATGTTTGAAATTGATTAACTTAAATATCAAATGAAAATCTAAAAGAATAGAAAAGATTTTCAAAACAAAACAGTGTGGATTCAAAAGACTAAAGTCCAAATTTGGTAATTTATATTTGCTCTAAAAAACTTTTTGGTCCTATAGAGTATGATACTTTTTGGTCCCAAATAGTAATATTTCGGTCCACAATTAACATTTTCCTTTAAATTTAACAATCAAACATATATTGATCAAATTAGTGACTTAATTATAAATCTAGTTAATCAGGTTAACCAAACAAATTCAATATTATTATTTATATTAATATGTTTTTACCTATATTAAAAATATTAAGTCATAAAATATATTTTTACAATATAAAATATTAAAATTTATAAAATTTTTACCTAGAATATAAAACTCAATTATAATTTATAAAATATTCACAAATTTTGTTTTTATTATAGGTGAAATTCATAGGAAAAATGTTTTATCAATTCAAATTTAATATATTTTAATTAAATATTTTATAAATTATAATTTAATCTAATATTAATTATAGGTAAGAAGTATTTTATAATTTTATATTAAATTAGTTAGGTTGGTATGACTAATTAGATTCATAATTAAGTCATTAATTTGATCAAAACATGTTTCATCCTTAAATTTAACGGAAAATGTTAATTATGGGTCAAAACATATTGTTTGGTATAAAAAATTGTAACTCACTCAATGCATAGGACTTAAATTTTTTGTAAAGCAAATGTCAGAGACAAAATTTAGACTTTAGTCGGTGTAAATAACACCACTGCATGAGATGGTGTGTCAATAGACACCACAGATGATCCTCTCCCAACATAAATTTATAGTATTAAAACAAAATAAATACTCCATTCGTCCCACAAAAGATGTCACACTTTCCTTTTTAGTTTATCCCACAAAAGATGTCACATTTCTATTTTTAAAAAAAGTTCTCTCTACATGAATATAAAAATTATATTTTCTCTCTCCATTTAACACACATAAAACCTTCTAAAATCCCGTGCCGTCCCACAAGTGTGACATCTTTTGTGGGACGGAAGAAGTACTAATATTGATAAAGAGTTGAACAAAAACAATGCTACTAAACAGTGGCGAAGCCAGAACTTTAACATTGGGGGGCCCACATTATCATTGGTAGTTGTGAGCAACAACGAAAGTTAAAATTGAGAATAAAAATACATAATTTTCCCTATTAAAATATACAAAAAAAGATTAAAAACAAAAGTAAACAAATGAATACAAAATAAAGTTATAAATAATATGAAAATAATAGAGAATTTTTTGATGGTAAAATAGAAAAAACAAAGCCAAAATTGTAAATGGGGCTAAGCAAAATTCAAACCCCAGACCTCATTATACACAGACTACACCTCCATTCAACTGCGCTACTACATACTTACACACATTTATTAAATATATATAGATAATATAGTAAGTACTAAAAATGATGGGGGACCATGGCCCCCCCCGGCCCTAATGTAGCTTCGTCTCTGCTACTAAATGTTGCTCGATATATTACTCCCTCTGTCCCATTAAAAATGAAACATTTTCCTTTTTAGTTTGTCCCATTAAAAATGAAACGTTTCCTAAAATGGAAACATCTCTATCTCTACATTTTTATCTCTCTTACTTTATACTCTCTCTTCATTAACTCACAAAACAACACAACATAAAAACCCGTACCGATTTTCAAATGTTGCATATTTAATAGGACGGAGGGAGTATTTTATATTTCTTCTTTCTTTTATTTAAATCTTCACTTGTAAAATTGCTAGATTGTACTAATATAATAATTGCAGGCACATAGGTGACAATGCAAGAATTAAAGTGATAAAGAATGCTGGACATGCTTTGAACATTGAAAAACCAAGGGAGTTTGCTAAGCATTTGAAAGCATTTTTAATTGAAGATAGTTCTAGCCCAAGATCAAATTGGAATTGGAGCTGGAGCCCTAACTTGAGTTCATATTCAAATTCAAATTCGAGTTCAAGTTCAAGTTCATATTCGAATACCAACCCTTACTCCCTTTCATCGTTGCGACAAAAAAATTTCTTCAGGACTAGTAGCCCTTGATATTAGTTCTCTCTCAAATATTTGACAAATTTGTTAATCAATTTTATTGGTCATGTATGCATAATCTTTTTGCTACATGATAAGTGTGAATCTATTACTATTCGTCCACAAAAAGTTTTGCTTATCATAGGTATAAGATTTAATACAAAATTTATAAAGTGAAAAATAGAAATATACATAAAAATTTGTTAGTACAAAATGAGAAATTTATAGTAGTAATAGATAGAAACTAATTCAGATATTTTTGTGATTGGAAGTAGTATTTAGTTTCAAAATCAATTATTCTGGTCAAGATAAAAATAAATCTCTACTTCCATAGCTATAAATTGTGGACTAAAAAATGGGGCAGAATAAAATAACCAAGAGAATAATTATATAATATTTCAAAATGATTTTTATGGTATAAATAAAGGTTATTTGCATATAAATATATAAAATTTTGATCTTTTTTAGTTTTTCCTTCAAACAATATTTAATGAATACAAACGCATGGACTTTGCATTTTTCAACTTTTTTCCAAAAACAAAAAAAATAAAAACTGATACTACTATGACAAATTAGAATATATATGACAATCAAAATGATGTCATTTTAATTTAATTAATTTCTTTAAGAAATAAATCATTAATTCCACAATACCAGAATCCTCACATAGCTATCTACCCCTGTTTCCTTCGCTCTTTTCATTATTTTTCCAATATTGATTCCAAGAGGCTATTTAAAAATTAAACTTCTACATTAATCTTGTTTTATTTGTTAGGATACTAAATAATGTGGCAATATTATATAAATATGTTTGAATTCTCTTGCAGTGGAAAATTATTCAAATAAACGAATCCCACAATTTAAAAACCCCTTCAACTAACAATTAACTTTCTAAATCCAGGCTAGAAACAAATATGAAAGGTTTTCATACATTTATATAACATGATTCACATGTTACAAAATCGGAATATGAAACATTTTTGATCACATGTACGAAATTCTAGTAGAAACTCATGCTCCCTCCGCACCCTAATTTGTCACCATTTAATCCAACACGAATTTTAAAAAATATAATAAAAAATGAGTTGAAAAAGTTAATAATAAGTGAGTCTTCGAGTTAGTGAAAGATCTTTTATATTAATTTTATAATAAAATGTGAATGAGAATGAGTTAGTGGAAGATGAGATCACTGGAAAAAATGATAAAAATGAAAGTAATAAATTTTTAGGGACGGAAACAAACGAAACATGTGACAAATTTTCGGAGAAGTATCATAAATTAGAATGCAAAGGCAAAATTAGAACAACACAAAAAGCATTCTTTAAATAAAAAAAAGTCAATAGAGAAATGGGATAATAGCTTTCCTGTTTGTTGGATAATCTCCAGCAAATTTCTTCAAATACCATCTATGATTGGCCATCGCTCTCGGCACCAAATTGGCGCAAGTGTAGAGAAAAAAGGCCAGGCCGGCCCACGACCACGTCATGAAGGCCCAGCCCGCCCACTCCAAAATCTCCCCCAAATAATTAGGGCAACTCACCCACTCAAAAAGCCCGCCTTTAGGAACCCTATACCCACCCCCCTTCTCCTTAAGCGCCAACAAAGCATAATCCGACGAAATATTCGCCGCCGCGCCGCCGGCGAATACGGCGGCCCCGGCTGCCATCCGCCACCAGAACCATCGATCGGCGCTGAGATCGGCGTACTCGGAGACCCAGCGCGCCTGCAGGTAGGCGTTGAGGAGGTTGAAGGCGAAGGCCATGGCGGCGACGCTGGCCGGAAATCCGGGGGTGTTGCGGCAGCGGAGGAGGCGGAGGGGGTAGAGGAGGGTGCGGTGGAGGTAGTGGAGGAGGAAGGGGGAGATGAGGGCGGCGGCGCGAGGAGAGGGGGAGTTTTTGCCGAGGGGGAAGAGGAGGAGGGTGAGCCAGAGGGTGGGGGATTCCATGAGGAACCAGGCGAGGGGAGGGGGGAGGGAGGGGCCCCACCCGGGGCGGTGGTGCTTGCCGTAGGGAGCGGTGAGGAAGAGGAGGGAGATGATGGTGGGTATGGTGATTGCGAAGAGTGAAAGGAGGCAGTAATTGTAGAACTGTTGATCCAGAAACACAGACATTCTGTTTTTTGGTTTCTGTGATTTCGAATCAGAGGAAATGGATTGCGCTTGCTGTGGACTATTGTAGTCAAAAGATACACTGAATGTATTTATGATTATTTTATCTTCTCAATTATACTCCCTATCTCTATTCTAGAAATACTCTCTCCGTATTTCAAAATAGAAATATTTGAAACGATATCAATTTTAATATAATTAGTAAAAGCAAGTGAAAAGAATTGATAAAGTAAGAGAGGGGAAAAGAAAAATGAGTAAAGCAAGAAAGAGTATAGTTAGGTGGTGTTCGGTCGGTAAGACTAAATCTCATGATTAAATATATATCATCTTTGGTTCATAAGATTGACCCACACAACTTAATAATCTCATGATAATTAGTCATAGCCTCCTCCTCTGACTAAAATAATCACACAATTTAATCCTAGATGGATAGTCTCATGATTATTAGTCATGACAACCGAATGCCACGTCGCCACCTTAATGGATTGTGGGGTTTATGTTAGAAAGATTATAAAACGAAAAAAGAAATAGTTGCTATTCTTAAAAAAAATACAAAGTTCATATTTTCAATGGACAAATCATAATAAAAATGCTTTTATTTTTGAGGGAAACAGATGAATTAATTTCAGTAATTTGTTTGTGGATTTGGTTACGTTTTATGACTTTATTATTCTAATGTTATAGGGCGCATATTGTACAGACTGAGACTGAGTGATTTGATAATACAGATTTTGAGAATAGTTATAGAGCAAATTACTAATATAGGGCACATAGCAATTTTGTGATTCAACACTTTTACATCACTATGTGTAAATTCATTACTCCACTTATTTAGTTCTTTATCTGCAGCCCATCCATTTCTATATAGTAAAAGTCTTCGAGTGAATCTCAAATTGGTGAGAAGAAGACAGTTGAGGTTCCTACATGCAGGAGTAAACAATCAATAAGTATTACTCCATATTAGTGCATGCATGATATAGGAGTATATACCTAATGTGCAAAGGATGTGTTGAATTGCCCAAAATCAAATTTAACATGAACAAGATTATTAAGATGACATTTTCAGCCAAACAGCCCTTTTGTAGGGACAGGGACCTTACCTTTGCCAAAATCTAAACACACACCCCCTGAGTTTGCTAAATCAATTAGAAAATATCTTGCTTAGGTTTATGCAAACACAAGAAGAAGAAAAATGTAAATATAAACATACATACATACGGTACCTGTATTGCTTTGGGGCCATATCTGTTGAGACCGAGAGCCCGTTGTATTGCCCCTATTCTGTTGCGCAGAGCAAGCATCAGATGCCCATAACTCACTCTCTTGGCTTGCTCCAATGTCTGGACAAAGCTGTAAGTAAGCGCCCCCATTGCCATGCCGGTGAAAGCCTGTATAGATATAGTAGAACCATTCCTTAACAATGAAATCGGGAACGTTAGCAAGTTTGATGAAATCGGAAAATATGACATACAGTGGTATCTCCGGAGCTCTGATGATCATCGCATGCGCTGATAGAGATGGCCAAGCCCCCACTGGTGCCTTTGTAGGCGCCATTCGGGGGGCAATGATCCTCCCATTTGTAGTATGCTTGCCTGATCAAACACATGAGGAGTGTGTGACATATATATAGTGGGGTGAATGATCTAAGTCAAGAGAAAATTAAGACCTATTGACTCTGCAAACATTTGTGAGATCTAAAAAGGTGCCACTGGAGCAAGTGTCGACGATGGCATGAAGGGTTGCCCCTCTTGGCAACGGCCTAACAATGATTGCATTCAGTTCATCATCCAGTATCCTTCCCTCTGTCTCGTAGTCAACCGGCATTAGGGACTCGTCGTATCCATCCACCTCATCATCATCCCGGTCCCTCACCTGTGACCCATGCCCCGAGTAGTGGAACACCAGCGAGTCCCCTGCCCGGCTGCCTTCAACTAGCCACCCCAGCGCCCTACGGATGTTTCTCTTTGTCGGAACACGCATGCAGTCCTCTTCCTCCTCTGCACCACATATATTTTCTCAACAAAATCATACTACTAGACTTATACTCCTATTTACGTGTCATCTCAGTTTTTTTTTTAAAATTTACTACCACAAAATACAAGTAGACTAATTTTGTTTACAGACCAAAATGGCAAAACAAGACTACATACTATACTATACCTGTTAGGACGAGGATGCTGGAGAGGGGAAAGCGGAACTTCTGGAGCAGAAGCCTCTTCATGGACATGACATCGTTGACACTGCCCCGAAGGCTCTGTCTATGCCCCTTGTAGGTGATGCCACATAGCACGGCTCGTTTACGTCCATAAGCATGAGAGGTGGGATTCAGCTGCTGTGGTGGTGCATTGCTTTGATACACCCTGCCATTTGCTGCATAGCCTTGGTTAGTCGAGTATGGAAAGTTGTAGGTTCGTTCCAGCACTGTGGAGCCGCGGCAGCTAGGGCAGTAGAAGCTCTGCGCCTCGAGTGGCACCACACAGACCATCCGGCATCACCTGCAGCTTACTCTCTTGCTCGTCATTTCCTCTCTAAGATTCTTGGCTTTTACAAGAGTTTGTGTTAATGCTGAGGGTTCTTTCCTCTTTATTTATAGGAAGATATATGGATATACCTTCAGTCCATCGAAATAAACAAAGGATAAGCCTATAGTATTATTTTTATCTACCTGGACTAATCCTTGGAAAAAGTGGTTGGGACTGAATCAGAACAAGTAGACTACCAGTTGAGAAATGAATATAATGAAGCTTTTTTTGTGATTGCAATAAGTCGATTGGGTTCCATGCTTATCAGGATATCATTTTCTAGATAAACAAATAAATCTCTCGAATGCTGATTCTCTTATGCCATAAAAGCTTCATTCATGTGTTTCATGATTCACTGATTTTTCAAAAGGTGCATGTGTAACATACTTGGTGGTAGCTTTGGCAGACATGCGTAATACTACTTGTGATTTTATTTCACATTGCCAAAAAAATCAACAACTTTTTCTTGGTATTTCTAAAATTGATACCTCTATAAATACAAATTCGGATTTTTCACAAATAAACTATGCTTTTATTCAGAAGGCATTTGTTGTACACAATAAATACAAATTCGTTTTTTTCCTACTCTGAGTTATCAGTAATTTAGGGTTAATCAATGGATCCATTTATATTTTCAATTCAAAAACATTATAAGAGCATTCACAGGGGACGATCTCGCAGCCGGCCGATCGATCGGCGGTGAAATCATCCCATATGGTGGGTGAACCGCCGATCAATGGTCCCTCCCCAACGCCCTACATGTCATCCGCGCCGACCGCGATCGCATATTTTTTTTTAATTCCAAAACTCACACTATAAATACCCTTTCTCCTATTTCATTTCACCCATGCCCACTTCTCTTCTCACACTCCTCTCTCTCTTTCTAAATCTCTCTACTCGAAATGGACCCAGTGACAGCGACGAAGACAAGATACAAATGATCTTAGAGCGAGCCATGTTAGATTACACAGTGCGCCTAGAGGAACGATAACGACAAGAACCATTGGTCCCTAGGCCAATCCAGCATTGGCAGCGGGTCTCCTGTGAGCACACCGTGGCTGCCCAACGGCTGTACTCGGACTATTTTGCCGAAGAGCCCAGTGGGGTCCGATGGTTTTCCGCCGGCGTTTTAGAATGTGTCGAGAATTTTTGTTGTGCATTGCTAACATGTTGGTGACACGTGATGATTACTTCTAGCAACGTCTTGATGCCAACAGAAAATCCAGACTATAAACGCTGCAGAAGTGCACGACTGCAATGAGGCAGTTGACTTATGGAGGAGCGACATATATATTTGATGAGTATCTCTACGTTGCTGATACCACTGGCCGCGAATGTCTAAAGAATTTTTGTCGGGGAGTTGTGGAGGCTTTCGACAACACTTATTCGCGGACACTGACGATTGCCAATTCTTGCTGGATTTGCACGAAAGGGTGCATAGATTTCCTGGAATGTTGGGAAGTATAGATTGTATGCACTGGGCATTACATTTTTCGACGATTGATAACGAACAGATCTTGTGACATTTACACATAATGACATAGGTATATTCCAACACACGATCTCTTGTAAAGATACAGATGAGCAAATCCTCCGCTTGATTACATGCTTGTTATTAATAAAAATGTATGATACCATATTTGGGCCATGTTTGGTAGGGGTGATAACTCATCTAAGGATGAAATTTTATAAAAAAAAATGATTTTGTTCATAAAATTCTATCCCTAGATGAGTTATCACCTCTACGAAACATGTCATACTGTGAATTGGCTTCGTCCTTGATTACAGTGATAACAGGCTTGCTGCGGATTACTTTTATTTCAGCTTGTCAAAACAAAGCAGTAGTCCTTTATATGCATGCCATCCATCTCTATAAAGTGAAAGTCTTTGTCTGAATGTCAAACTCGTGGGAAGAAGAGAGTCGAGGTTCCTACAATGCACAAATAAACAATCAATAAGTATTACTACTCCATAGTAGTACATAGTAGTAATATATATCTAATGTGCAAAAGGATGTGTTGAATTGCTCAAAATAAAATTAACTTGAATAAGTTTATAGCTAAATTTGAACTCTAGGATAGATAGATGGGTCTGTCCGTACCGGATGGCCTTCAATTCTAACCATTTCAATTGAAGCAAAATTCTCAAAAAGAAAGTCTAATTGTGGGCCCTGTCTCCTTAATCTATACTCAGTAAATAATCTCTTGCTTAGGTTTATGCAATAAAGTTAGTAAGAATACAAATAAACATACCTGTGTTGATTCGGGGTCATATGGGTTGCCAACGGTAGCCTGTCGTGCAGCCCCTATTCTGTTGTGCAGGGAAAGCAGCAGCTGCCCATAGGTTAGCCCCTCCTCTTGCTCCAATGTCTGGACAAAGCTGTGAGTAAGCACCCCCGTTGCATATCTGGCGAAAGCCTGTATACGTATAATAGCGCTATGAATTCGGGTATATATGTTGCCAAATTTGATCAACCTGGAAAATAGGACATACAGTTGTATCTAAGGAGCTCTGATTATCATTACAGGCGCTGAAAGCGATGGCCAAACCACCACTCGTGCCTTTGTAGGCGACGCCATTAGGGGGATCATGATACCTCCACTTGTAGTACACTTGTCTGTTCATCAAAACACAAGAGTGAATGTATATATATATATAGGGTCGTTGATCACTATTTTAAATTTATAACTGACAACTATGTCAGTTATAGATTATTTGTATGTCAACAAAATTTAGTTAGCATACAAATGTCTTCGTGTTGACACCTAAAACATTATACTATGTGGGGTGAACGACAAAAAATTAAGAGCTACCTTTTGATTTTGCAAACATTTGGGAGATCTAAAAGGGTGCCAAGCGTCAGTGATGGCATGAAGGGTTGCCCCTCTGGGCAACGGCCTAACAATGGTCGCATTCAGTTCATCATCCACTATATATCCCTCTCTCTTGTGGTCAACCGGCAATAGGGCCTCGTCCCATCCATCCACCTCGTCCCCATCGCTGTCCCTCACCTGTGTCCCGTGCCCTGCGTAGTGGAACACAAGTGAGTCCCCTGCCCGGCTGCCTTCAACCAGCCACCTCAGCGCGTTACGGATGTTTCTCTTCGTCGGAAAACACCTCATGTAGTCCACTTCCTCCTCTGCACCACATTTTTTCCTTTCTAATTTAATTCACCACAAAAATGGCAAAACGAGACTATTACTATACCCGTTAGGACGAAGATGCTGGAGAGGGGAAAGCGGAACCTCTGGATAAGAAGCCTCTTCATGGACAAGACGTCGTTGACACAGCCCTGAAGAGGCTTCGAATCCCCTTTGTAGGTGATGCCACACAGCACGGCTCGTTTACATCCGTAGGCATGAGAGGGAGCACTAAGCTGCTGTGGTACCCTACCATTTGCTGCATAGCCTTGGTTAGTCGAGTATGGATAGTTGTAGCTTCGTTCCAGCACTGTGGAACCGCGGCAGCTGGGGAAGTAGAGGCTCTGCGCCTCGAGTGGCACTACACAGACCATCCGGCACCACCTGCAGCTTACTCTCTTGCTCGCCATTTTCTCTCTAAGTTTCTTGGCTTGCACAAGAGTTTATGATAGCCCGGCAAATGTTTCTTTCCTCTTTATATATTGGAGCAAGTAGATAGTGGTACAGAATCTAAGAATTCAACGTTGTTTTTACCTTTCATGATTTATAACATAGATAATTAATTGCCTATTTTTCTACATATACTACAATTTCTCCAATCCATCTAAGTGAACATGATTGAATCAGAAAAAGTAGGTTGCCAGCTAAAAAATGAATAGTACTACAAGCTTTTTGTGATTGCAATATTTATATTCTTCTAGAGAAACAGTCTCAATCGCTGGTTCTCTTAATTATGCCAAAAAAGCTTCATTCTTGTGTAGCTGCATGTGTTTCATGATTGTCTCATTCTGTTCAAAATGTAAATGAGTCAGAATTCATGTTGATAGCTTTACAAGAAATGCTTAAAAATACACGTCATTTTATTTGACATTCGGCAAAGAAAAACAACTTTTTTTTGGGTATTTCCAAAAGTATGCTTATGCATTTGCATACAATAAATACAAATTCATTTTTGTTTCTGCTCTTCGAATTATTAGTAATTTAGGGTTAATCACAGTCCATTTATATTTTCAATTCAAAAACCTTCTAACATTTAAAGGTTGTCCTAGGACATTTGGCTACGTACTGATAATAAATCAACGTGCCAACCTCTACTTTATTTAATACTCCTCTTATAAGATAATGAAAAAAAAAATCCTAAATACCTAAAATCCAAGGTGACTCATTATTTCGTCAAGTAAAACATGACATAAATCAAATTATTTTTTGAATTTTAAGGGCTTTGAAGTGGGGATGTGATCGATTGCTAACTATTTACTTCCTCCGTCCCACAATAAGAGTCATGTTTTGTCATTTCGGTCCATCTCATAATAAGAGTCTTATTTCACTTTTACCATAAATAGTAAGTAGGCTTCACATTCCACCAACTTATTCCACTACATTTTGTTATAAAACTAATATATATAAGTGAGACTCATATTCCATTAACTTATTGAACTCATTTTTTTTATATTTCTTAAAACCCGTGTCATAACTAAATAGGATTCTTTTTCCGAGACGGAGGGAGTACTATAATTGTTAACTACTACCAATGCCGAGCCATTAGATCTGAAAGATCTAGTGGTATGCCATGTGGAAATTCATTTGTATTAATTAATTCAAAAAGACCATTTTCGTCGTTCCTTATAAATGATCATTTTTGTCATTCTTGTGATGTCAGCATCAGTAATAAGGTGGACTAAATGCCTTGAATATGCCAACTAAATTTGATTGACATTAATCGTACATGTAATTCACATTATATGTATTAGTATATGTTGATGTGAGTCTCAAAGTTGCAAATATTGAAAATTCAAATAAAATTATTAAATTTTATCATCAACAATTATGATCTTGTTAGAATCATTAAAAAATTATCTTTAGTTTGGTACTCCCTCCGTCATAATAAATATGAAACGTTTGCTATTCGACATATGATTTTATGTAGTGTTGCTTTGTGATAACCCTATAGAGAAGAGAGAAGACTCTTCTCTATATTGTTCTCTCTTTTATTTTACTTTCTCTCCACTTTAATTACTCCCCTCGTCCCATAGAAATAGACTGTATTTTCTTTTTCGTCCGTCTCATACAAATAGTTCATATCTACTCCTATTTATGGCAACCTTTTTCTTCTTTTCCTTTACTTCATCATTTTTGGGGCCCCACCATCCACTACACAATTTCAACTACTTTTTCTTCTTCTATCTTACTTTACCAATTACGTACTCCCTCCGTCCCAAGTTACTTGAGTCATATTCCATTTGGGTTGTCCCAAGTTACAAGACTCACACCTACTTTATTTTTCTTTTACTTTACCCTCTCTCTTACTTTATTCTCTCTTCTACTTTATTTTATTTTATTTAACTTAGTAAACATAACTTTCTTAAATTCCGTGCTGAAAAGAAACGTCTCAAGTAATATAGGACAGAAAGAGTATTAAAACCTGGCAATCTCAAATGTTCTATTTTTATGGGACAAAAGGAGTATTTACTAATTTTTTTCAAAATAAGTATAAAATGAAGTGTAATATCTGTTATAGGATGGAAGAGGACTAATACTACTTAATAGTTGTGTGCTGTGGAAATAATTCATTTTCTTGACATTTACAAGTTTTATCCGAATTGCCGTTGGTAGTGGAAAAAGAATAAAAGAAAGAATAACTTTTGTTTACCTTTTTAGATGACATTTCTTTTGATGATGCCCATTATAGGAAGTTCCATATTATCTTTAGATAGCTATCAACTCATTAGAGTGGCCCATTATAGGAAGTTCCATATTATCTTTAGATAGCTATCAACTCATTAGAGTGGTGTATACACGTTGGAATAAGGGGTATAACTGTACTCCCAAAGTTTTGTGCATCATACAGTATGTAGTCCAATTTTCACAAAATTTTTCAGTGGCCTAGTGGTAAGTTGGCTCTTTCTCTTACCCAGAGTCCCGAGTTCAACACTTCCTGAGCACGTATCCTACTCTTAGCTTATACTAATTTTCTCTTCTCCAAATTAACTTTGTTTTAATCTATATATCACCTCTAATTCAATTTAATTTTTTTCTCAAATTATATTTAAGTTTTATTAATTATTTTGTTTTAACAAATACGTTTATTAGTTTAACCACTAACTTGCTCTTTTTTAATTTAATTATGTATTCTTTCATATTTAATAATTTTCATTAACTATTTTTTAATAGATACTTATATGACTAATATAAAGTATATATTTTTGTTGTAGTATAAAAAAAAACTCAATATAAATTATAAAATTGAAATAAGTATTATTAAATACAACATATTTATAAAACTAACCTCCTCATTATATTCATATCTATATTATATATTGCTAATTAACAAAACATAGATACTTGTATTTCAAATATATGTGATGCTATAAAATAATTTATTTTTATTTAAAATATAGTTTTTTGATAAAAAAAAAAATGAAGACAAAGATTTATTAAAAATAAAATAAAATAATTGAAAAAGAATAACAAAGAAAAAAAAAAGATTACTCATTTTTTGAAATTTAATTCGTTGTAATTATTTATGCATCCCCAAATTGAAAATTCTGAATACACCACTGCTTATTAGAGATTAAAAGAACTAGATTCGGGTTTTTATTTTATTTATTCGAAGTTGATGTGAATCACATATGTATGTTTTTGTCCGTAATTTTATACTACCTCTGTTTCAAGATAAGCGAGTCATATTCCTTTCTAGGATATTTCACTATAAGTGAGTCATTTCTCTTTTAGCAAAAATTACAAGAATCTCACTGATTAGCTGCTGCAATTTCCGTTAGCAAATACCACTATTCCGTTGCTAAAACTAGTTTCTATCGATGACGCTACTATTATTAGCTTGTTGCCTAAAATGATTGTAACGGATACAATCCGCCACTAAAAGTTAGCAACGGATCGCCAACAGACTAATTCGCTACTAAATGTAAACAACCAATAAGTATTACTCCATATTAATTAGTACATCCAAAATTTAGGAGTATCTATGAATATATCTAGTTAATGTGCAAAGGATGTGTTGAATTGCTCAAAATCAAATTTAACTTGAATAAGTTTATAGCTAAATTTGAACTAGAGAAACTTTTACTGGACAGATGGGTCTGTACTTATCTTCATCTCCTAATTTCTTGATTCTATCCATTTCGATTGGATATGAATTAATATATAGCATTGGTGAGTTTCCTGCGTTGATTTGGAGTCATTTGTGTTGAGACCAAGAGCCTTTTGTGCTGCCCCGATTCTGTTGTGCAGGGCAAGCAGCAGATTCTCATAACTTAGTTTCTTCTCTTGCTCTAATGTTTGGACAAAGCTGTAAGTAAGCGCCCTCGTTGCATTTCCCGTGAAAGCCTACATACATATAGCATATATAGCACCATTCCTTACTATTTAGTATTTCTAAACAATCTTGATGAAATTGGAAATATGACATACAGTGGTATCTCTTGAGCTCTGATGATCTCACAGGCGCTGATAGAGATGGCAAAACCCTCGCTAGTACCTTTGTAGGCGGAATTCGGGAGATAATGATCCTCCCACTTGTAGATGCTTGCCTGATCAAACACATGAGGAGTGAGTGAGTGAGTGACATATTTATATAGTGAGGTGAATGATCTAAGTCAAGAGAAAATTAAGACCTATTGATTCTGCAAACATTTGGGAGATCTAAAAAGGTGCCACTGAAGCAAGTGTCGATGATGGCATGAAGGGTTGCCCCTCTTGGCAATGGCCTTACAATGGTCGCGTTAGGTTCATCATCCAGTATCCTTCCCTTTGTCTCGTAGTCAACGGGTTTGCTATGTTTTATGACTTTTTATTCAATCTTATGTTATAGGGCACATATACAGACTGAGTTATTTGATAATAACTCATTAAGTAGGAGATGGAGTAGGAAATGGATGGCATAGGTGTTCCTCATTGATTTTGAGAATAGTTATAGTTATAGTGCAAATTACTAATATAGGGCACGTAGCAGTTTTGTGAGTAAAATACAGGAATATTTGTACACTTTTATACTATCACCTTGGAGTACAGTAATTACTTATTTAGTTCTTTATCTGCAGCCCATCCACCTCTATAAAGTAAAAGTCTTCGAGTGAATCTCAAACATGTGAGAAGAACACAGTTGAGGTTCCTACATGCACAGGTACACAATCAATAAGTATAAGTAGTCCATATTAGTCCATGCATAATTTGGGAGTATATATCTAATGTTCAAAGGATGTGTTGTATTGCCCAAAATCAAATTTAACTTGAACAAGTTTATTAAGATGACAGTCACCCAAAAGCTTGTGAGGGACAAACACCCCATCACCCCCTGTGTTTGCTAACTCAATTAGAAGATACTCCATCTTGCTTAGGTTTACGCAAACACAAGAAGAAGAAAAATGTAAATATAAACATACATACATACATACATACATACATACATACATACATACATACATACATACGGTACCTGTATTGCTTTGGGGCCATATCTGTTAAGATTAAGAGCCTGTTGTACTGCCCCTATTCTGTTGCGCAGGGCAAGCATCAGATGCGCATAACTCACTCTCTTGGCTTGCTCCAATGTCTGGACAAAGTTGTAAGTAAGCGCCCCCGTTGGAATGCCATTGAAAGCCTGCATAGATATAGTAGCACCATTCCTTAACAATGAAATCAGGTACTTTGGCAAATTTGATGAAATCGGCAAATTTGACATACAGTGGTGTCTCCGGAGATCTGATGATCATCGCATGCGCTGATAGAGATGGCCAATCCCCCTCTGGTGCCTTTGTAGGCGCCATTCGGGGGGCTATGATCCTCCCACTTGTAGTACGCTTGCCTGATCAAACACACGAGTGAGTGACATATATATAGTGGGGTGAATTATCTAAGTCAAGAAAATTAAGACCTGTTGATTCTGCAAACATTTGTGAGATCTAAAAAGGTGCCACTGAAGCAAGAGTCGATGATGGCATGAAGGGTTGCCCCTCTCGGCAACGGCCTAACAATGATCACATTCAGTTCATCATCCAGTATCCTTCCCTCTGTCTCGTAGTCAACCGGCAATAGGGACTCGTCGTATCCATCCAACTCGTCCCCATCATGGTCCCTCACCTGTGAACCATGCCCCAAGTAGAAGAACACCAGCGAGTCCCCTGCCCGGCTGCCTTCTACAAGCCACCCCAGTGCCCTATGGATATTTCTCTTTGTTGGTATACGCCTGTCGTCCTCTTCCTCCTCTGCACCACATATATTTTCTCAACAAAATCATACTACTAGACTTATAGTACTATTTACATGTCATGTCAGTTTTTTCAAAAAATATTTACTACCACAAAATACAAGTAGATTAATTTTGTTGACGGACAAAAATGACAAAACAAGACTATATACTATACCTGTTAGAACGAGGATGCTGGAGAGGGGAAAGCGGAACTTCTGGAGCAGAAGCCTCTTCATGGACGTGACGTTGTTGACACTGCCCCGAAGGCTGTTTCTATGCCCCTTGTAGGTAATGCCACACAGCACGGCTCGTTTATGTCCATAAGCATGAGAGAGCTCACTCAGCTGCTTTGGTGGTGCATTGCTTTTCTGTACCCTACCATTTGCTGCATAAGCACAGCAGCTTGGACAGGAGAGACTCTGCGCGTCGAGTGGCACCACATATATTGTCCGGCACCACCTGCAGCACACTCTGTTGCTCGCCATTTTCTCTTAGTTTCTTGGCTTGAACAAGAGTTTATGTTAATGCGGAGGGTTCTTTACTCTATTTATAGGAAGATGGAGATAACTTCAATCCATCGAAATAAACAAAGGATTATCCTATAGTATTATTTTTATCTATCTAGACTAATCCTTGGAAAAAGTAGACGCCCCCTTAGTTTTATCTTGTTTGGGACTGAATCAGAATAAGTATTGGCTACCAAATGAGAAATGAATATAGTGAAGATTTTTGTGATTGCAATATGTTTGATTGGGTTCCATGCTTATCAGGATATAGATGAACAAATAAATTCTCTCGAGTGCTGATTCTCTTATGCCAAAAAAGCTTCTTTTATGTGTTTCATGATTCCCTGATTTTTCAAAAGGTGCATGTGTAACATACTTGGTGGTAGCTTTGCCAGACATGCATAATACCTATGCTTTTATTTCACATTATCAACAACTTTTTTTTGGTATTTCTCAAGGTGATACCTCTATGAACTATGCTTTTATTCAGAAGGCATTTGTTGTACACAATAAATGCAAATTTGTGTTTTTCCTATTATCTGCATTATCAGTAATTTAGGGTTAATCAATGCAGTTATATTTTCAATTCAAAAACCTTCTAAGAGCATCCACAGTAGGACGGACATTCCAATAGCCTAACACTAGGACATCCCAAAAACACCTCCTACCACATTGATACGTTCAGATTTTGCATGGTTTTAAGGCCATTATTTGGTCCGTTTTGAATATCAAAGTTGCATTACATGTTCATTATTTGCATATTTTATCTATTTCGGTATTTTGACATGTTTTGTGAGAAATGTGCATATTTGAGCCTAAAAAGGGAGTCAAAACGCGAAGTTGGAAATTTGGAAATATTATGCATGTCCAGCGGTCCGCTGCAACAACGCCGGCGACCGCTGGCGCCCAACGACTGCTAAGTCAGTAGCGGCCCGCTAGGAAAAAGCGGCGAGCAGATTTACCCTACTTTCTCTCCAAGATTTACCATATTTTGCAACACTTTTCCTTATTTGAAGAGGGGCGATTTTCTCCCTATAAATACCTCCCAATGCTTCATCAAAAAGGATCTTCTCTTCGCCAAATATTTCCGGAGTTTAAAAGTTAGAGTACTTGATTGTGCAATGGGTTGAAGAAGGATTCAAGTTTACATCAAGGATACAAGGATTCAACCTTTGAGTTTTATTTGCTTTAATTCTTATGTTTTCATTGTCTTTCCTACAATCTATATTTTTAGTCTATTGTATCATGTGTAATTAAACTCATAGGATTCTAGGGATGTGTTAGTAACGACTTTGGTTATACAATTCCTATTTCTATTTAACATCCGTTTTGTTCTTACTTTGTTTCTTCCTTAAGTTAATGGATAATGCTTCATGTTTGAATCACACATTGTGTGATGATTTAATATAACTTGCTACATAATCGTGAGAGGAGGTTGGCGAGTTAAATCCACTTAATAGACACTACAATTAGCTTCCTTTAAAACGACAGTGTTAATTGAAAGTGGGGACTTTTCAAGGGTCTTAGGAGCTTTTAGGAGTTACGTATTTAGGATTGACAACCCTAATGTTTGTAATCAATGTTTGCATCGCATGAGCATAAGCTAGATGACTCGTTCTATCAAAGTAAGAACTGTGTTAGGGTGTTGTAGTTGAAATTTGTATAACCATAACTATGAACGCACATCCCTGAAATTCTCTTATCTCTATACTTTTATCTCTGTGATTTATTTGCAATTAGTTGTTTATTGTTTTCAAATTGTTCTTTACTTTTCCTCCTCTGCACCACATTTTTTCCTTTTAAATTTAGTTAACCACAAAAATGGCAAAACGAGACTATTACTATACCTGTTATGTAACAGCCCGGATTTATAGGGTATAATAAATACGGCGGCTGCTACCAAAACGGACTTAAAGGCAAATAAAACATAGGCTAGGGTTTCATTTAAAGAGATTTGACCAAAGTATTAAAGGAACTATCAAAGCAATAAGTCTTTAACCTATAAAATTTAATGAAAAATAGATACCATAAACAATGGTCAAATATCTCAAAGGTTTGACATAATCTCCAACAAAACCACAAGAAGTCTAAAGCTTCTAAACCGAAAGGAACAAGTGCACAATATCCCAATAATACTTAAAGTGTATCAAAAATTCAGCGGAAACGGCCAAGAGAAAGTGCAGCTATGTGTGAATACACAACTACACTCGAAGTTCAAAACATCCATCTTAATTAATTAATATGCTCAACACCGCCACCGCTCGTCGTCGTTCAACCTGCACATAAGGAAAACACATGCAGGGCTGAGTATTTTGAAATACTCAGTGAACTCGTTGCCAAAACATTTTATAAGTTATGCCACCCTTACCATAGTGAACTCGAGGTTTTACAATTATCAAAATAAAGATCATCGAGTATCACAAAAATATTTCCATAGACTGGCCAGTCAAACAACTCCCCTTTTCTCATCAATTTCCACAATCACAACATTTCCATGGTGCGACGAAAGTGTGGCCACACTTTTCGCCCACGAGACCGGCCGACTAGCAAGGACGGCTCCAGATCCCACCGTGTACACAGCCTGGTAGGGTTTGCGGCCCTACTCAGACCCGAATTCGTTTAAACATATCCATAGCCCTATAGCCCAATAGAGCGAACTCTCAAACTGGGCATCAGGCGCACAATATCACAACAAAACAGACATAGGCATGGCATAACAATTAAACCACCCTTATCTCTCCACATTCATAAATTTTGCACATAAAAGAGTTTAAGAATAAAGCCCACCTCGATTGCTTAGATTTCAAGTATGTTCTTTCCCTTTGTTATCCTGCTTCGCAACCGAGGTTCCACCTTTTAATCACATAGGCATATATCACAAATCAGATTCAACACAACTCCTAACTCATGCATGTCTCAACGCTTTCCATTTTCCCATCGGTTTATCTTAACATCACCAATCAAAATCATGTTCATCATATAAATTTCATTCGCATCTTAACTCTAGATCTATCATCAACATATGTCACACATGAGTGTTTTGCCAACACACACACACAAACACACACACACGACGCACACACGCACACACACACGATTTCACACATACACACATGCATACACTTTCTATGTCCTTCATACCCCACTCTCACTCAATCCAGATGCATGAGGGTTCAAGAATACCGACTAATCGGTTAGAAAGAAGAGGATTAATATGAGAATACCTTTTTGAGAAAACGAACGGTAGAAATCAAAGTATTAGTCTTGGTTCTTCAAAATTCTTGAATTAAACTTCGATTCTTCTCCAAAAGATGACGAAATATTGGAGAATAGAAGAAGAAAAATTGAGAGAGTGAGAGAAGAGAGGGAGGCGTGTACTTTGGGTGGGAGGCGAAAATTTGATGGCTAGGGTTTAGGGGTTTCTCTTATTTATAGAGTTAAATAAAATCTCTAGGTAAATAAGTAGAATGTTTGAGAAGATTTGATTCTACACAATTAAATAAAAATAAATATTGTGGAGTGGGGAAAAAGAAATAAAAAGAACTAGGGTTTCAAGGCATGGAGATTTCGAAAATTATGGCCCTTATTTAGCCAAGATTTCGTTTGGTATATTAAATAAAATTCTTCATTTTACGAGATGCCACACAGCACGGCTCGTTTACGTCCATAGGCATGAGAGGGAGCAATAAGCTGCTGTGGTACAATACCATTTGCGTTAGTAGAGTATGTGTAACATCCCGAAATCTCGAACCCTAATTTTAGAGCCGTAAAATTTTTATTTAATAATATTGATGATGTGGGAGATGTGAATTAAATGATGAGTGATTTATTGCATGATTCCTTGTGACCTAATTGCGAATTGGAGTTGAGATTGAGTTGAATAGTCAAACTTGTTGATGTTATGACGTGGCTATTAAATAGTCAATATTGTTGATAATATTGTGGTGAATTATTTACCTAAGGGATGAGTGAGATTTAATAGGATCATTATTTATTTATTTGAAATTTTCGATGCCTACTACTATTGGAGAAGGAATTCTATTTTTCTTGGATTTAATTATTGCTTGAGATAATTACCTAAATTAAATCCAAAAGTCCGATTTTTCCTTATTTTCCTTCATGAAATTTCGACCCCCATGCCTATTATAAGGAGATTTTCGAAAATCTCCTATTTATGGGAGAGGAGAATATTTAATTATATTATTTGATCCCTTATTTATTCTCTTCCATGAATAAATAAAAATATTCTAGCAAATCTTACCATATCTCAAGGAGATCTTGCCATATCTTATTTTAATTAATATTTGGAATTGATTCCTTATGGAGGAATCAATATTAACGCCTATTCCCTATTCTTAGTGGGAGAATTATTATTTTCTGCTCCGTGATATTTTATTCTACTCCGTGAAATATCTAAATTAAATCATAGGCTAATTAAATAGCCTAAGATTTCGAAATCCCCTTATTCCTCATCAATATTAACGCCAATCTCTCCCACCATATCTCTCCAAATCTTTATTTATTTATTTAAATTGAGGAGAATCAAATCTTCCCAAATATTCTATTTAATTAACTAGAGATTTTATTGAACCCTATAAATAGGAGCAAAACCTAACCCTAGACCACAAAAAATCGCCCCCCACCCCCATTGCACACGCCTCCCTCCCTTTTCTCTCTCTCAATTTTCTTCTACCTTTCTCCAATAATTTTTCATCTTTTGAGAAGAGTTAGAGTTTGATCCTCAAGATTTTTGGAAGAATCGAGTTTCTACTTCGTTTCTACCGTTCGTTTTGACAAGAAAAGGTGAAACCTCGGTTGCGAAGCCGGATAACGAAAGAGAGAAACGTACTTGAAATCTAAGCAGTCGAGGTGGGCTTTATTCTTAAACTCTTTTATGTTGCAAATTTATGAAAGTGGAGAGATAAGGGTGGTAAACTGTTATGCCATGCCTGTGGTTGTTTTGATGATGTTGTGCGTCTGATGCCTAGTTTGAGAGTTCGCTCCATTGGGCTATAGGGCTATGGATATGTATAAATGAATTCGGATCTGAGTAGGGCCGCAAACCCTACCAGGCTAGTGTACATGGTGGGATCGGGAGTTGTCCTTGCTAGTCGGCCGGTCTTGTGGGCGAAAAGTGTGGCCACACTTTCGTCGCACCATGGAAATGTTGTGATTGTGGAAATTGTTGAGAAAACGGGGGAGTTGTTTGACTGACCAGTCTATGAAAATATTTTTGTGATACTCGATGATATTTATTTCGATAATTGCAAACTCGAGTTCACTATGGTAAGGGTGACATAACTATTAAAATGTTTTGGCAACGAGTTCACTGGGTATTTCAAAATACTCAGCCCTGCATGTGTTTTCCCTATGTGCAGGTTGAACGGCGACGAGCGGTGGTGGGTGTTGAGCACATTAATAAAATAAGATAGATATTTTGAACTTCGAGTGTAGTTGTGTCTTCATACATAGCTTCACTTTCTCTTGGTTGCTTCCGCTGAATTTTTGAAACTTATTAGTATCATTTGGTTGTTTTGAACTTATTCCTTTTGAATTAGAAAATCGAGACATATTGTGCTTTTGTTGAATTTATGTCAAACCCTTGACTTTTGATCATAGTTTATGGTATCTATTCTTCATTGATTTTCTTGGTTAAACCGTTGACTTATTGCATTGA
Organism: Salvia hispanica; assembly: GCF_023119035.1. Classification (NCBI taxonomy): domain Eukaryota; kingdom Viridiplantae; phylum Streptophyta; class Magnoliopsida; order Lamiales; family Lamiaceae; genus Salvia; species Salvia hispanica. Next base: position 15,230,393 of record NC_062970.1, read on the forward strand.
TAGTTCGTTTAATACCTTGGTCAAATCTCTTTAAATGAAACCCTAGCCTATGTTCTTATTGCTTTTAAGTCCGCCTTGGTAGCAGTCACCGTATTTATTATACCCTAGAAATCTGGGCTGTTACAGTATGGATAGTTGTATCTTTGTTCCAGCACCGTGGAGCCGCGGCAGTTGAGGCAGTAGAGGCTCTGAGCCTCGAGTGGCACCACACATTCCATCCGGCACCACCTGCAGCTTACTCTCTTGCTAGCCATTTTCTCTCTATTAAGACTTTATGATAGCCCACCAGATGTTTCTGTCCTCTCTATATATTGGAACAAGACAAGTAAATAGTGGTACAGAATCTAAGAATCCAACATTGCATGTTTTTACCTTTCATAATTGATAATTGCCTATTTTTCTAAATATACTATTATAATTTCTCCAATCCCAAGTCCCAATAAGTAAAAATTTCAATCCATCCAAGAGCATTCGCAATAAGGCGGACTAGTCTAGCACTAGGACTAACCACAAACACCTTCTACCATATCACTATCACTAGGACTAATCACAGCCTGCCACACCACTAAAACTAACCACAGCCCAATAATAGCCTAACACTAGGACTAGCCGACGCCCTAACTAATAAATAAATACACAAAATTACAAATACAGAATTAAAAATTCGACACGAATACAGAGAAAATGCAACCATTTTATTTCATAAAAAAAAACATACATATTTCAATTAAAAAAGATACAGTGTGCAAAATGAAAGAAAGTGCAACAAGCCGTATATATAGAGTTGAAAAAAAAATTAGAGTTTGCCGATCGCTCGCCGATCGCGTCAACACAATAGCGGACGAGCGATCGGCTAACGCCGATGCACCGCAGACGAGCGCTAATGCATCACTCTCGTCCGTCACCCACTAGCCGGCTCCATAGTCCATTTATATTTTCAATTCAAAAACATTCTAACTTTTGTAAATAGAGATAACCCTTACAGAAAAGCTCGTTATATTCTCTCTTTTACTTTACATTCTTTCTACTTTAATAATTTATTAGTCCATTCGTCCTATAAAAATATGAGCATAGAATATATTATGAAAATTAAGACAAAAATGGTAAAGTAAGAAAGGAAGAGAAAGATAGTTAAAGTAGTGTTAGTTGATAATGAGACTCATTATTATTAGTGTTTGAATAAGTTGTAGTACTAAATAATTTGATGTATAGGGTAATATATTTAGATAAGTTTCCATAAATGAAATGCTCATATTTTTATGAGACAGACGAAAATAGAAAACGCACATATATTAATGAGACGGATGAAGTATTATTTTTTTTAAAACGAGTACAAAAATAAGGCGTGACACCTGTTATAAGATTGAGGCGACACTAATACGACCATCTCCAACCATACACCAAAACTCATTTTTGGTGTAGACAGTTTCTCCAATCATACATTAAATTCAAACCTATTTTCGGATTTTTCAATAGAATGTGTTTACTGCAAAATTTTTGTGAAACAAATACACAATAATGGTGTAAAACTTAAATATAATGTAAATGGTTGAAGTAAAACTAATTTTTAATGACATATACGTATTTATAAATGAGTTTGAGTTTGATGTAAATGGTTACATGATAGTTGTAAAGTGCGGAAATAATTCATTTTCCTGACATTTACAAAGTCTTATTCGAATTGCTGTTGGTAGTGGAAAAAGGATAAAAAAATGGATCACTTTTTTTCGACCTTTTTAGATGACATTTCTTTTGATGATGCCCGTTATAGGAAGTTCCATATTCTCTTTAGATAGCTATCAACTTATTAGAGATTAAAAGAACTAGATTCAGGTTTTCATTTTATTTATTTTGATGTTGGTTTAAAGTTGTTCTTGAATAAGGAAGTTGATGTGAATCACATTTGTATATTTCTGTCCGAAATTATACTTCCTCCGTTATAAGATAAGTGGCTCATATTTGTTTAATTGGTGTCTCATTCTAAGTTAGTCATTTCTCTTTTCAGCAAAAATTAATTTTCTTATTTTATTCTTCACCTACTTTATCTCTTTACTTATCTATTTCTCTCTCTCTCATACTTTACTCTCGTTACTGTAACTCTTCAAATATCAATTCCTTAAATCTCGTGCTGAAAAGAAATGTTTCGTTTATCTTGGAATGAAGGGAGTACACTATTAAATACTTTATAGACCTCATGGTGTTGTAAGTTTGTTTCTAGTAATTCAAGACAAAGTAAATAAAGAAATGTAGTCAGAGTATAAACAACAATAGATCTACCAAGTTGATATCCCAACACATATGAAAACACAAATATCTCCATCTTAGAAAGATTTTGCGTGAGTACATTGCACTCTTAATCGGAGAACGGAAATGAAAGTTCTGACCGTTTTACTAAATTGGAAAAAATTTCAGGATATAGAAATATACATGCCTATCGAAGTCCAATTACTTCAAGGCTTCCAATCCTATCAGATCTCAACTTTCTCCATATATATCTATAAAAAGGGCTCATTGGGTTCATATTTGACGTCTTTTATTCTTTCTTTTATTCATCTCTTCCATCTTTTTTCTCTGCTTTTATATTTCTCTCTTTGCTGAACGGAGAACCATAGAGATTAACACAAGAGAGAATTGAAGACGGGTCGTTATCTCATCCAACTGAATATTCGTCCACAGTGGTATTAGTATTTAGATTTTCTTTATCAAGCCATATGTGGCTAATTTTCTGGATTACTCCTAATTTATAGTAGAAATTATTTTGAACTATTCTCTTTGTCCCCATTACATGTCTCAGTTTTCTATTTGGTTCACCCTATATTAATTATCTCACTTCATTTTTATACTTTCATTAGCGGACCTCACATTCCACTAGCTCATTTTTACTCACATTTTATTATAAAACTATATATATAAAAGTAGAAGTCACACTTCACTAACTTTTTCAACTCATTTTCTACTATGCTTATTCAAACTCTGTGACGGGTCAAATTAGGACACACATTGAGAGAATTGAGGGAGTAAATTACTCTAGAGGATGAATTTCATATTTCTATTAATTTAATTCCTTTCCTTGGGGATTGTTTTTATCTGTACGATTTAGCACACGACTTTTGAATACAATTGTGGCCTTACCTTTGATGTCTTTTTTAACTCGGAGTAAGTAGCAGACTAAGTTAAGAAAATCTAGACTAAAACTGTTCATAGCATAGTTTAAGGGTGGATCAAGGATGCTTGCCTATTTTAGAAATTAATCCATAGCCTACTATGCTGCCTAGCAGGGGTACAAGGTTAGTAAGTTGAGATGTGTTTGTCATATCTTAGTCATACAATTCCCTTACTAGTGTTCAGTTGTGGGTGGGCACAGTTCTTTTCCTTTTGGTGATCTATCTATTTTACTTTTATTGCTTTTATTTTTGCTTTAGTTTATATCCGCAGCTTATCTTCGTTTAAGTAGTATATCCGACATTATTTTTAAAACATTTATTACTTGTTCGTGATTATCTACGAACAAGTGAGGCGCTTCAATTCGGACGTTGTTTTGCAAAAATGATAATAAATTGTTAGAATAGTGAGAAAGTAAAGTAAGTAAGAGAATAATGTATATATGACTCTTTTTTTTATTATTTACTTCTTTACTTTACTTTCTCTTCACTCTAACTATTTATTATCATCTTTGCAAAACAACGGCCGAAAAGAAACGTCACACTTATAGTGGGACAGATGGAGTATTTTGTATGCTAAAACTCACAATATGGGGCACAATGACGACTTCTTGTTGGCAAAGAAATTCTTTATTGTGATTTATGATAGTTTGCATTCACATTCAGATCTGTGTATGGCTGCATCGTTTCTTCAGCTTTGAATTGGATATAAGTATCATTGTACCTTATTAATTGTCATCTAATAGTTGAATTTGTGTATATTCGAAAAAAAATTCTCTCTTTTCTATTTTTTTGAAGTAGCTCATCAGTGTCAATTTTTTGAGTTACCGAAAAGAAGATTTGAAATTATAAAATAATTTTACACCAATTCTTTAATTATACTATAAGACAAAGAATTTGAAACTGAAAAAAAATAATTCCATGCAATTTAATTCCAATATTGTGTATCAAATAGAGCCTCATATTTCAAGTTCATGTTTTTGGTTTCGCTAATTTGGATCAGTGGAAATTATAAATATAGGGCGCGGATTATGATCAAAACAAATATTGATCATATTGCAACTATCATTTTAGGTCATTTTTAGATCACTTTATAAAATCTGGATTTGAAAAATATGGAGATCATTATTAGACTATTTTAGCTCATCCTTTCTAAAGTAAACTACTACAAACTGTCTAAATATGATGACATGCATGGCATCTAAAAATGACCTATGTTATGCAATAAGATTGAGATATGCATATTAAAGAGTTTTATGGAGTCAAATAGTAGCTATTATACAGTTTTATGGAGTCAAGTAGTAGCATTGACATCCATTTAATTAAGTTGATTACACTGATAAACCTGTGCTAAAAACATAGAGGACATACTTTTATTTCAGCTTGTCAAAAAGCAGTAAATTCATTACTTATTTAGTTCTTTATATGCAGGCCATCCATCTCTATAAAGTGAAAGTCTTTGACTGAATGTCAAACTTGTGAGAAGAAGAGAGTTGAGGTTCCTACAATGTACAAGTATACAACCAATAAGTTTATAAATATATCTAATTAATGTGCAAAGGATGTGTTGCAGTTTATAGCTAAATTTGAACTAGAGAAACTTTTACAGGACAGATGGGTCTGTACTTATCTTCATCTCCCAATTTCTTGATTTTTATTGAATTTAGAAAAATTTATGAAAAAGAAAATCCTTTAATATCTTGTTGTGAGGTTACCTGCGTTGATTTGGAGTCATATGTGTTGAGACCAAGAGCCTGTTGTGCTGCCCCGATTCTGTTGTGCAGGGCAAGCAGCAGATTCCCATAACTTAGCTTCTTCTCTTGCTCCAATGTCTGGACAAAGCTGTAAGTAAGCGCCCCCGTTGCAGTGCCCGTGAAAGCCTACATACATATAGCATAGCACCATTCCTTACTATTTAGTAGTATTGCTTAACAATCTTAATGAAATTGGAAAATATGACATACAGTGGTATCTCCTGAGCTCTGATGATCATCACAGGCGCTGATAGAGATGGCAAAGCCCCCACTAGTGCCTTTGTAGGTAGCATTCGGGAGACGATGATCCTCCCACCTGTAGTACGCTTGCCTGATCAAACACATAAGGAGTGAGTGAGTGAGTGACATATATATAGTGGTAGTGGGGTGAATGATCTAAGTCAAGATAAAATTAAAACCTATTGATTCTGCAAACATTTGGGAGATCTAAAAAGGTGCCACTGAAGCAAGTGTCAATGATGGCATGAAGGGTAGCCCCTCTTGGCAACGGCCTAACAATGGTCGCGTTCAGTTCATCATCCAGTATCCTTCCCTCTGTCTCGTAGTCAACGGGTAGTAAGGCCTCATCATACCCATCCACCTCGTCCCCATCGCGGTCCCTCACCTGTGACCCGTGCCCCGAGTAGTGGAACACCAGCGAGTCCCCTGCTCGGGTGCCTTCAACCAGCCACCTCAGAGCGTTACGGATGTTTGTCTTCGTCGGAGCACGCCTGTAGTCCGCTTCCTCCTCTGCACCAAATATTTTCTCAAACCCATCCACAGTTCATATCTCTCATATCTTAATGCCAAATTGATAAGTTGAGAGAGAGAGATGGAGAATAAAAGTAGGACATACCAAAATGACAAAACGAGACTATTTTTTTTGGGGACGGGGAGTATAATTTTGCAAGTATATACTATACCTGTTAGGACGAGGATACTGGAAGGGGAAAAGCGGAACCTCTGGAGAAGAAGCTTCTTCATGGACATGACGTCGTTGACACTGCCTTGAAGGCTCTGTCTATGCCCCTTGTAGGTGATACCGCACAGCACAGCTCGTTTACGTCCATAGGCATTAGAGGGAGGATTCAGCTGCTGTGGTGGTGCATTGCTTTGATACATACCATTTGCTGCATAGCCTTGGTTAGTAGAGTATGGAAAGTTGTAGGTTCGTTCCAGCACTGTGGAGCCGCGGCAGCTAGGGCAGTAGAGGCTCTGCGCCTCGAGTGGCACCACACAGACCATCCGGCACCACCTGCAGCTTACTCTCTTGCTCGCCATTTTCTCTCTAAGTCTCTTGGCTTGTACAAGAGTGTATGTTAGCCCAACATGAAATGCAAAGCATTTTTTCCTCTTTATTTATCGGAAGATGAGGATAGTGGTAGAGAATCCAAGAATCAAACATTGTGAATACTCAAATATAATGAAGCTTTTTGTGAAGTTTGATTGGGTTCCATGCTTATCAGGATATCATTCTCTAAATAAATAAATGAATTTTGTTGAATGCTGATTCTCTTATGCCAAAAAAGCTTCATTCATGTGTTTCATGATTCACTGATTTTTCAAAATGTGCATGTATACATACTTTGCATTGATGCTTTGCAAGAAATGGCCAATAATACTTGGGATTTTATTTGACATTGTCAATAAAAGTACATCTTTTTCTTGGTATTTCTAAAAGTGATAATGTCTGATATCTATTTGAGCTATGCTTTTTTTCAAAAGGCATTAGTATTGTAATATATACAAATTCGTGTCTCCTGCTTTCTGAGTTATCAGTAATTTAGAATTAATCACAGTCCAATTATATTTTCAATTAAAAGACCTTCTAACTTTTGAAAAAGTTGTCCTAGAAGATTTGGCTACTGAATACTAAATCAACATGCCAAACTCTGTTTTAGTCAATATAAAGATATTGAAATAAATTCCTAGATACCCAAAAATCCAACGAGGTGACTCATTATTCCATCACTAATAAGGCATAATTCAAACTATTTTTCGAATTTAAGGTGACTCATTATTCCATCACCATGCCATAATTCAAATTTCTTTGGAATGTAGAGGCTTTTGATGTGAATTAAACTAAGCTTAAACATTTTATTTTCGATGAATTTCATACCTTTATAAGAGTGTCCACAGTGGAAGGCCGCGGTGGCACCGCAGCGGAGGAGAGAGTGCCGGGAAGGCGGCGTGGACGGGGCGGTGGTGGCGGTGGCAGCCACGGAGGCGGTGGCGGAGCCGCGGCGCCTATTGCACGCCAGAAAAAGCCAAGGCGGTGTTTTTGAATTTTTTTATTTTTTAAAAAATTTTATCTATAAAATATCTATTCCCAATTCTTTTTTTTTATTCCATTCCATTCTATTTATTTTTGTCCAATTAATTTTGTTCCAGTCCAATTAAAATATACGAACAATTGATAAAATAATATTGGCTGTGGCGGAGTTGTTATTGGACCGGACAAGTTTTTGAGGTTGTGGACAAGTTTTTGCGCGTTATTGTGAACACTATATAGTCATTGTCATGTGGTGCTCTGGTTAGTCATAATGGCGTTTAATATGCATTAAACCTAGCTAGGTGTATTTTAATCTATCTCAAGGTGAAAAAAATAAAATGCTTGGATTACTAACAAGAAACAATTCATATAACAACATGGTCTAAAATAATACTTTCTCCGTCCCACCATAAGCGAGTCACTTCTTTTCAGCACTCGTTTTAAATGAGCAGTAGTCTTTAATAGTTAGTAAAGAGCGAGTAAAATAAGAGATATATGCAGAGACTAAGCTAGTAAAAAATTTGGGTAAAGTATGAGAGAGATACTTTCAATGCTTAGAAATGAGATTATTTCTTATCGACATTCTAAAATGGCAAAATATGACTATTTTTCATGGATGGAGAGAGAGTTTTTTTTCATATTTTATAATAAGAAGCTTTTATGAGGTTGAGGTATGAGGTCATGTCCTAAAAATAATAATTGTGGGGTTTTCTCTGAATTGCCTTTGGTAGTGGGAAAAGAATCGAAGTGTTGTTGGTTCTTCAACAAGCGGCATCCCTATCTATATGGCATCAGATTTCTTTTTTTATGACCGATGGTTTCTTGGAATTCTTTTTCTTGCTTCGAGTCCTCTTTGCTCCAAATTCCAGTAGTAAGTGGCATATGATACAACAAGGAGGGACACGACAAAATCACTCATAATAAAACTGCTGAGGCCAGAAACGATCGATGGACCAAATGCCGATATAGCCCGCTTCTCATTGACATACATATACACACATTTATAGTTTATTACAATGGGAGACACATACAAGTACTAGCATGGTATCCCTAATATCTTAAAGGAACTCGGGCTACCATATAGTATAGATGTACGATAGAGAGAGATCGATAGACATAATACTAGCTATGATAGGGTTTCAGCTTCATGTTTAAACAACTTAAGCATCCATGGGAAGTAGGAGCAAAAGTAGTTAAGAGTTAGCAATGAGAATTTACCTCCGGTGGCATGGTCGAGTTAGTCTCATATATACTGCAACAACGGAATAAGATCAGCTCCTCAATAATACCATTTGGAACTTCTCTCCTCAAAAGGACTGCTACTGAAATGCAAGAAAAGTCAAAGCAATAAAAGTTATCTCCTTCACCCTCAAAGTTCTTCAATATGAGAGACGCATAAAAGAAAAACTACCAAGCATATACAAATAGTGCCATGTGTGCCTAAAGCTGAAACTGATTGAGCATACTCATCATAACATTTCAATCAGAGCAGGAATATATGTTTTCTGTGGGAAGTAATGAACATAGCTATCTTTAATTGTCGCAAGGGACAGAATAGACAACCATAATGGAAATATCATGCATGCTTCAGAAATTAAATAACTTGATTTTTTATAGCTCTGAGAATAAGGGACACTGTTATGGAATAAGTAAATATCACCATAACATTCGGCTTTGGTAAGTTAGAGAATTTACCCACAATAGCAGCTGTGATGTTGCCCAAAAGTCAGAAATTATGAGAATCCATTGAGAGACCTCCATCAAAGTGTCCAGATATTTTGGCCTTGCACGTTGGACACATATAACCTATAGAATCTGATAGAGTTTCTGATTCAAAACCCTCGAGTTTAAACTCTGCTCTGCACCAAACACACACGGTTAGCTGGTTTGTGTGCAGAGTATTCAGCATAATTTCCTCTTGACCAAATCCAACTGAAGTATTAAATTCATCTTCCATCCCGTTGTTACTATCCAGATTGATGGAGCCCCCTGGCAAAAGGGACAACTCTTGCTCATTCCCAAAACCATACTTGAATGGCTCCATATCATCAAACCTGAGCTCTTCAAACCCAGTAACATTCTCAAGCTTTTGATCAACCACAGAAAATTCATGCTCTCCCTGCATATAAGCATAGTAGAATATTTTGATCATATATAAAATTTGTATGTCTGCCCTCATAAAACATAATAAGGTCAAAACAAAAATCGAGTAGAATATTAAAAGCTAGAGCTGATCGAAGCATTTTACAAGTCCAGAAAATCGATACATACTCCTTACCGGATTAATTGCCGCAAATCGCCACAAAAGCTGCTGCCAGAATGGGGGAGAAGGAGTCTGTATCGATTTTAATAATAGTAAAGCCACGTTCTGCCTATGCGTGACTAAAGCCGCATTCACTCTATGCGGGATTAAACCCACTTTCCTAAAACTCGTCTTTAAAGCAGCTATGCGGCTTGACCAAATCCAGAAATATAAAAAGGTTCACATTTAAGGAACCTAAATCCTATACTCTCCTAAAAGATGAAAAAAACCTGTACGTATGTGTTCCAATACAAGGCTTTCTAGTTTTGGACTGTAACATTTCGTGGAACAGAGCTAAGATGTACAAAAACAAATTGTTTTAACAAACTACTATTAACACAAGCAGCCAAATGATACCTTATTTGACATGGAATCAAAGGGTGGGAAGAACTGAAATGACTGGCTCAAGGGACCCGAAGAAACTCCACCTTCAAACATAATCTCTTCAACAGTAAGCTCAGGTGCATTTTGTAGATGATCCTCACTAGGCTGCAAGGATCTGTTTTCATGATTCACTTCCAAGCTACTGTTCTCACACTTCTGAATCTCACATGACCTAGCGGCCCCCGAGTCACTTATGCAAGTGGTATCTGCCTTGATGGTCACATTATTAAATTTATCATCATTCGGGATGCCATTGTCCTTTGTCGAAGGCTTGGCTACCATGATCCAAGTCTTCAAGAAGAGTTTCTGTCAACACTGCAATCCTCTGCTTGAATTTTAACAGGATCTGGAGTTAATTTTCCTTCAGGACAACTCAAGGCTGCCTGAGCTTCTTCTACTCTCAAAACTACAGCAGACTGATTTGTGGTGGTTTCTTCAGTATTTACATTAGTTGAAGTCTCAAAAATAGAATTATGAGCAATTTCAACCAAAGCATCCATCTTTGATGACCTTTCTCCATCCAGCAACGAGGACTCAGCATTTACAGGGGCATCAACAGGAGCACCTAGTTTACCAGAGCTTTTTCCAGTGTTCCTGACATGACTACCTACATGACCATTATAGCTACGCCTTTCCTGAAAAACCTTGTGGCAGAACTGGCATTCGTATTTTCCATCTTTGATTATCACACCCTCTCCAACAGGTGTCCCAAGTTTGTATCTTTTAGTAGTCTTCTGGTGGAACGAAAACAGATGCTGCAAATAAACATTCTTCTCGTCAAACGTCAGTTTACATTTGAAACATTCAAAGATGTCCCGAACTTGAACTTCAGGGAGATTCTCAATGCCCATCATAGCAATCCTCATTCTCATGTGCACTGGATGAGTTTATAGCCACCGGTGCTGAATGGGCTACACGATGGGACGCGGCATATCATCCGTCTTGCCAGCGAGACGGAGCAGAGAGAGAGGGCTTGCAATTCCGATTGCGACAGGTGGTTGATGTCGATACGAGTCAAGTCTTCCGCTTTGATTCCGGCGGGGGCATGGGAGGAGGAAAGAGGCGGCGGAGGAACGACGCTCGCCATTTACATTCGGCGCGCACACAGTGGAGGTGAAAGTGTGTTAAACGGAGTGGAGGTGATGACCGGTCTGTACAGTGAGGTGGCCCGTTAGAGGTTGGTAAGGATAAGAAGTGAAATATGTTGTGAGGCGGATTGCCCGAAGTGGACATGCTTTCCTTTTCTTACCGGTTTACGTTGGAGGGGTACGTTTGGAATTTTGTGTCTACACTCACTATACTGAATTTTTCGGTAATACTCCATAAAAGAAAATGAAAACAGACTTTTGGTAGCTTGGGTAACTTAGGTTGGTTACACTTAGAGCATCCAAGGGAGCCACGGCCGGGCCACGGGAGAGCGTGACTCCCTCTGATGACTGGGGTGGGCAGTAGTAGAATTAATATATAAACAAAATGGAAAAAAAATTAAACTTTTTGGTGATTTGGCCATGTCCACTATAGTGAAAAACATGGACATTGGTGGCCTGGCCACGATTTTATGGTCTGGCCACACTTTGTGGATTGGCCCGGCCAACTATAGTGGACAACACTCTTAGCACTTAAGTGACAGATTCACTAAATAGTCCAATGTAGCCAAATAAAATAAGAAACAACAAAAAGGTCTAAAAAAAAATTTAGAGAAAGTAACTTTGGCTGTAAGAAAATTAGAAAAAAAGAAATGAAGAGGAAATTGAAATTCAGTCAAAATCGAAATTAGGAAAAAGTAATTAGATTAGACTCTCGACCTCGGAGGATTAAAATGATGAAAAACAAGAAAAACATAATGTGGGGTGAGAGAGGCTCGAACTCTCGACCTCAGGATTACTCAGAAGCTATGAGACCTACGCGCTAGCCAACTGCGCCACCACCCCTTGCTGCCTAATTGTTCAGTTTCTTTAATCAGATTTGGGAGGTTTACTTTTGTGCTAATGCCGAATTAGTAGAATTTAATGCTTCAAAATTAATTTATTCTCAAGTGAAGATAAATTAGATATTATAATCGTGGAATAACATCTAATATGCTCATTAATTAAAGGTTAATGGCGAAATATATCATGTAATTTTATTAGTTTTATCGCAATTCTTTGGAATTTCTCTACAATAATAATTAAATAATTTACTTTAATTTATATTACAGTCTTCAATTTATATCAATTTCTGTCATCAGAGTTTTAATTCAACGGTAGAATCGTGACATAGCGTGTTGGAAGATTATATTTTTCTTCAAATAATAAGTTGTATACCAGAATATTACTTAATAGTTTATATTTATTCTTCAATACAATTACAAAAACAATTGGTCAAATTTCATACAGAACATAATTGTCAAAATAATCACTAATTTAGACATCAAAAAATTGGACAACTTTTTTCACTTAATAAATTGCAATAAATTAAGACATGAACAAAATAAAACACAGTCCTTATAAGTCGCAATCCACATTCGTTCACAATAATTTCAAGCACAAAATCAACTTAATACAGGGGAATGGATCTAGAGGGATCAGATGCTGCAATCACAACGAGATATCGTGGATCAACATGAGAGGAGAATTAAATAATTATACTCCAGTTTGCCTTGCAAGTGGCATAGTTTGTTACAAATACCTTTAGGTTTAGACGTTTAGTATAGCATGCATTATTCTATAACCATCGATAGACGTAGTTTGTATGATGAATGCGTTAAAAATTCATGATTTAGTAGATTTATATACAGGGAGGAATTATAGTATTGGAATTATTATAATCTTGCACCAAAATATTGGACACTTAGCAACCTCTCCATTTTTCTTAATAAATAGAGAATCGATGTAATTACAGTGCACGGGATTGACACTAAGTAAGTTTATTTTTCTTTTAAAAAAATGGGTCGATATTGCAGTGCACGTGGATCGATATAAATCAATTTGGTTTTAGAAGTATTAAATTATGATGTTTATATCAAATTAATTACTAAAATTTACTTTATTTTATAATGAGTGGTAAACTCTATAGGAGTATTTTATATTGTTATATATTCAATTTAGATTTTTAGTTATTTTATTCCGCATGATAAATAAGATGCCACATACTACTTTTTATTCCGCATGATAAATAATAATGAAAGCAACGAAAAACTAGAGATTGCAAATGATATTGATGCATGTGTGAAATGAAGGTATTGAGTTGGAGGACGTGGTTATGACTAATTATCAATTGATTATATATCTAAGATTGAGTTATAAGATTGAATCTTATAAACAAAACACAACACATATATAATTCCGATACATAATCATGAGACGAATAATCCAAACACAATCAAATGAAACTACAAATATAGAGCTGGTGAAACCGAACACCACGAATCGAAAATACTGCTAAAGCTCAATCTTGTCTAAACTAGAACCCATCAAACCGATTAAGTATTAGGCCCAAAAATATACTCTAATCCATAATACCGATCATCGCCAAATTGAGCAATTGCCAATTGGCAACCTATCTTCATTAACATAATCAATCTAGCAGAATAAAGCAGAGATGATAAAACCAAAATGCACCTCTCAATCACCTAAACAAAGAATCGAAAACAAGTTTGAAAACGTAAGGGTGGTGATCTTGCCTTGTAGAGTTGAAGTCAAACCTAAAACAACACATGGTACAAAAAACACCACTGCCCGTTGGAAACTTGGAATAGTTCATCCCATAGCATTATGTGTTCACTCTTAGACATGACTTATTTCCTCCAATAAGGCTCTGTTCGATACCATGAAATTGGGCATGCAAAATTGAAATTTGAGCCTTCAATTCAAAATCCAATGTTCGCCATCACAAAATCTTAGGATTTGGAACTGGGAATGAATGACAATTCCAATTCCTCCCAATTCAACCATTTGAATTTCATATCAAAAATAGATAATTAGAATTCTAAATAGTTATATAATTGGGCACCTTCACATACTGGCACATTGCACACACTAGGCACACACATCCACACACTATGGAATATGAATTAGTATAATTAAATTTCTTTGTTTAACAAAGAAAATAAAGTATTTGGAATTGTATTATAATTCAATTCTTTTAAATTCAATACTGTAGAATTCTAATTCCAATTCCAATTAGGTGGAGGTATCAAACGAATTGTACAACAATATTTACAGTGAGACAACAATTCATATATAAATAATACCCCTTGTATGGAAGACAGGGCAATATTGGACATTATCCTAACCAGTATCAAGCTCAAAACTAACCAAGGCAATAAAAGAGACAAAGTAACAACAGCAGTAGACATAAAAAAACAACAGAATTCATTGATAAAGACTAAAATAAACCAGTACTATCAGTATCTCAACTTGAATTTAGTTCAGAAACATACTAACAATAACAAGGATATTAAAAGGCAGTAACTACTACCAGGAATTTAACGGTACGATTTCTGGAACCTAGCTCGAGCACCACGACCACCGAATTTCTTTGGCTCGCAGCGCCTGGGATCGGCGACGAGCAGCGTCCTGTCGTACCTACCGAGGATGTCCTTAATCTCCTTCTTCGACTGCTCATCGACGTACTTCTGGTAGAAGGCAACGAGCGCCTTGGCGATGGACTGACGGATGGCGTAGATCTGCGAGGTGTGACCTCCGCCTTTGACGCGGATGCGCATGTCCACTCCGGCGAAGCGGTGGCGGCCGAGGAGGAGGATCGGCTCGAACGCCTTGTACCGGAGGATCTCCGGCTCTACCAGCTCGATCGGTTTGCCGTTGATTTTGATCAATCCACGGCCGCGCTTGCAGTGAGTGACCGCCACTGCGGTTTTCTTGCGACCAAAGCACTGAACTGATTCCTTTGCGGTGGGTGCCGCCATGGCTGCTATAGTTCTCTCTTGGAGATTCTTCTCTCTTCGTCTCTCTGCGGCTGCGGCTGAATGGCTAAACAAATTGAACCCTAGATGAGTTTTTAATAAAAGAGGGGAAACTATGTTATTATTTGGATTGGGCCTTTGCAGTTTGGATTGGGCCACAAGGCCGTAGTAACGATTTATCCAAAGAAGCAGCGTTTGGTAGGTAGAGATTAACTTGTTCCCAATAAAACTTAAAATACTATTTGTATTTTGTAGTGGTGCTCTCCTCTATGAGTCGAGCTGTAAACTTGATTGAGTTTGGCGTGTGGTTTGCTTCAACAAAATAAAGAATTAGATGGATTTGGAATTTTGGATCCCCTGCGCTTGTTTGCTTCAACAAAATAGATAATTAGATGGATTTGATCCCCTACTGTCGCTCCAAGCACAACCGGAGCTACTGTTACACATAACATTTTATTTGATAATAAATTGTAATATTAAAATATTATATGTCCTATTTAAGATGACTCAGTTCGTTTTTCACACTTATTTTATAAAAATCATAATAATTAGTTAAAATGGAGAAAAAATAAAATAAGAAAAAGAATAATATAGAAGAGAGTCTATAAAAAAGTAAAGAAAGTAAAATTATATATTAAATTTTTTTATTTTAAAAAATTATCACATTGTGCTTGGAGCCACAGAGATCCAAACCCAAATTAAATGCCTAGCAAATTTAGCCAATTCACTTAAGACTGTACATAGACTATAATTGTTACAGTCCTTAAATGTGTTCACACTGATGTCTACTCTAAGTTTTCATGTGGTTAGCTAAATTTGCCTAAAGACACGCCACAATGCCACACCACAATGCCACACTCACAATCAAATTCATAGCTCTCCCTCTACTTATATTTTCTCTCCATTCTCTACTTATTATTTTGGATTTTATTATCCTATTATTAAAGAATTTGTCATTAGGCTACTTATCTTGTTAGTCCGTAGATAATATTTTGTATTCCCGTTAATAATGAAATTTTTGGTTCTCTCGCCGATGGTATTTTACCTCTATATTCAGAGGGTTTTTCCACCTAAAAACTTTGTTAATTTCTCTTTTATTTTTTTAATTTATCACGCTTCCGCGTACTCCTACAATATTATTTATATTAATTTTAGCTTATAACAAAGACCAAAATTCATAATTTAAGACTAATTTTATGTAATACTACTACTTCGTTACATTTTAGGGCATCCACAGTGGGGCGGAGGATGCGACGCCCTAAGCCCCGCCTTATGCACTGCCACATCAGCATTTTATCCTCCGCCCCTTCCACCTGCAATAGGGCGGACTATAGCTCGCCCTAAACCCCGTCCTAAGTATTTTATTTATTATTTGAATATTTAAACACTACAATATTTATTTTTTATTTTTGCAAACATATCAATTAACAAGAATAAGTATAAAAACACTATAATTAAAGGCAAATCCTATTGTCAATATTTATTTTTTATTTTTTATTTTTTGTGCTTGCAAAAATGAAAAATTGTCGGAATTCATTATTGAATTTAGAGAGAAATTGAGATGAGGAAGAGAGTGGAGTGAAAGGTGTGAAATGAAGTAAAAAAATTGGTGATATATATAAAAGAAAATACAAAAAAAATTTAAAATAAAAATAAAAATGTGTGCATCCTCCGCCCTATAGTCCGCACCTCCTGCAATGGCGGACTAAGGGGCGGAGGATAGACCGGAGGATGCATCCTCCGTGTCATAGTCTGCGGACGATGCATAGGGTGCGGAGGATAAAATGTGCATAGTCCGTGGTGCTGCAGTGGTGGACTAAGGAGCGGGTCCGTCGCATCCTCCGCCCCATTGTGGATACTCTTAATAAGCATAAGTTCACCATTAAGCTCGTCGATATTCCTTCTTTTAGTTCGTGGAGCCGCACAGCACATAGCTAGAAAAGTCAGAGAGCCCAGATTATATGATATACATAGTTGATCGATGATCATTTCCTATATATCATCATTGCTTTTTCTTCAATAGAAGTTCATGACCGTGTCCGTGCGAATTCTATCATATTACTATTATTTACATAATCGAACAACATTAATAGGTTTAGAATTGTCTGGTTACGTGGGAAGGAAGTTGTTACAATAAATTGACAATCAAATAACCAATTTTGCATTGAATAGATCTTGCTAAAATTTCAAGAAATGTAAATTCGAACTAAGAATTGGACCTGTTATAGAACATGTAACATTTTATGATACGAAACCAAGTAATCAGCATCAAGTGTGCATTGTATTCAAGGACCTTGGATAGAGAAGTTTATACTCCCACCGTCCGCTACTAGAAGTCATATTTTTTGGAAGCACGGGTTTAAGAAATGTTAAGAAAAGTGGGTGAAAAAAAGTTAGTGGAATAGGTGTCTCACTTGTATATATTAGTTTTAAATGAAATGTGGTAGAATGAGTTAGTGGAAGGTGGAATCCTATAACCATTATGGTAAAAGTGAATCGGGACTCCTATTTGCGGATGGACTAAAATGAGACTCCTATTCGTGGACGGGGGGAGTATCGTTTAACGAAAAACCACGCATTCCATTGACTTCCACTCGATCGAGTGGTTTTACTAAATAGGGATGTCAACTAGGTTAACAAGTTCGCGTTCGGGCCAATCCACTCGGGTTGTCAGGCTATTTAATTGCGGGCTATTTGGGTTATAAATTTTTAACTCTAGCCCTAATTTATTGGATTTTGTGCTAACCCATCAGGTTATTTGGGCCAAAAAACTTTCGAAAACAAACTCATGTAATCAAATTTTTCGTCTGTAATTTGATTCTAAATTTTAGATATTTTTCATACTTAGGTTTAGAATCACATAATACCTTCAAATCTTCGACTTTCATCAATAATAGTTGGAGATGAATCTTTCATCTTGATCTACTATAATACTCCTATAAACAAAGATATACTCCCTCCGTCCCATTGAAGATGACCTTCAATGACCCACTTTCCTTTTTAGTTTGTCCCAACCAAGATGACTCATTACTTAAAATGGAAACACATTTATCTCTACTTTATTCCCTCTCTCTTACTTTACTCTCTCCTCTCAACACACAAAATAAAGTTGCATAAAACCCCGTGCCGCCCAAGGAAGGAGTCATCTTCCTTGGGACGGAGGGAGTATTAAAATTAGAGTACTCAATTTGAATTAAAACTTGTATCCGTGTCATTATTTTTGGCATTGCTCATATTCATTGTTAACAATACATAAATTGGAATTTTGATAGATTAATTCTCAATTTTGTCTTGATTGTCTTTGGCAGTGATAAGCCAGTGATGACAGATGACGGAAGAATGAGTCAAGGTGGAACTTAGAAGGTGATATTGGAGAACCATGTAGGAAGGTTCGGAATGAAGATCGGAGAAGATTAACAAAATGTTGCGCTTGAAATTCAAAAATATAAAAAAAATTACTATTTTAATTAAAAATTACAACCCACACGGCCAACCCGCCAACCCTAATGAGCTAATCTATTTAGCCCGTTTTTTTACTCGGGTTGTGAAATTAGAGCCCTAATCCACCAATCTTTATTAGACTATTTGTACTAACTCAAGAATTTTGGATTAGATTGACATCCCTAACTAAAGGCCGAGCGGATCTCCTGCTCCACTTCTCATGCTCCACTCTGCTTCACCTCTCACAATCAAATAAAATAATATAACTATGAGCTACTACTATTATTTTATTTGATTGTGAGGGATAGAGCAGGAGTGGAGCAGGAGATCCTCCGAGCTAAAGGGGTGGGTTTGATTGTGGATCCCCTTAGTTATTTTTCTTACAATTACACAATGCTAAATAATTTTACTAAATTATTAAAGCGATGTAACAAAACAAAATCAAATGTTACCGAGAAATATGGCGATAAGGCAGAGGAACAGATTTAGCAATTTCAATGTTGTTAGATTTCATTTCATGAATAACGGACATATAAAGCAGCTGCTCCATCGCTTCCCTCACTCTCTGTGGTCTTCTGCCTTCGTAGATTCCGCCTCTCTCTCTCTTCTTCCTTCTCTCCATCACACACAGAGAGAGACGCAATCTCAGCACTCACCCATCTTGATGGAGAGCATTGCCCTCTACTCTTCATCCTCCACCACAACCGCCACTTCCTTCTCCCGCTTCTCCCTCCCCCGCCTCCGCCCCTCCGCCCATCTCCGCCCCCTCAAATCTACCCCCAAACTCCCCTTCATCCACACCCCCACCCATTCCCCCTTTTCCACCCCATTCACAAAACCACTCCCAGAAGACTCCCCATCTTCTCCCCGCCGCCGCCGCCGAATCGACACCCGCATCTCCTCCTCTACAAGGCGCCAAACTCATCCCCTTAATAATCTCAGTCGCAATCGGAGTCGTCGTCCGCTTCTTCGTCCCCAAACCCCCCGAAGTGACCCCTCAGGCATGGCAACTGCTCTCAATTTTCCTCTCCACCATCGCCGGCCTCGTCCTCAGCCCCCTCCCCGTCGGCGCTTGGGCCTTCATCGGCCTCACCACCTCAATTCTCACCAAAACGCTCACCTTCACCGCCGCCTTCTCCGCCTTCACTAATGAGGTCATTTGGCTCATTGTCATCTCCTTCTTCTTCGCCCGCGGCTTCGTCAAGACTGGATTGGGCGACCGGATTGCCACCTATTTCGTGAAATGGTTGGGGAAGAGCACTCTCGGATTGTCATACGGCTTGACTCTGAGTGAAGCGCTTATTGCGCCGGCAATGCCTAGCACCACCGCCAGAGCCGGAGGCGTGTTCTTGCCCATCATTAAGTCGCTCTCCTTGTCGGCCGGGAGTAATCCCGGAGACCCCTCCAAGAAGAAGCTCGGTTCATATTTAGTGCAATCTCAGTTTCAGGTTTGCTTCTGCCATTTTCATCGTTAATCATTGTTTTATGATCTGTTTAAGAATTGGAATTCCTCAATTGGGTGGATAAGAACAATGTTGATATTGTAAATGCATTTAATCACTTGTTTTTGTGATTCTGTCATTAGTCCTATGAAGAATGCTGCTTATTGTATTACTGCATTTCCTAATTTTGGCTATTTGTTAATGAAAATACTGAATTATATTCGAACCAAGTGAGAATAAATGGTAGTTATGCTTCTTCCCAATTAGTGAAAATGAATCAGATAATCTTGTGTAAGATATGAGGATCTGTGTTCTACACCGGCAAATTTGTTTTTGAATGTGTCCCTTACTTGTCTCCCAGTTACTCATGCATTCCTCTTTTGTTGTGTGACAGTCTGCTGGTAACTCTAGTGGTCTTTTCCTAACTGCTGCAGCTCAAAATTTGCTGTGTCTCAAACTCGCTGAGGAGCTTGGGGTTGTAATTTCGAGTCCATGGGTTTCTTGGTTCAAGGCAGCAAGTTTGCCTGCATTTGTCTCTCTTTTGGCTACACCACTCATCTTGTATAAGCTTTATCCTCCTGAAATCAAGGATACACCTGACGCCCCTGCAATGGCTGCAAAGAGATTGGAGCTTATGGGACCTGTCACCAAAAATGAATTGGTCATGATCGGTACAATGCTTCTTGCAGTTTCTTTGTGGATTTTCGGGTATGTGTTACTTTCTTTAATTGGTCATGATTGGTACAATACTGATTCATTACTGTTATAGAGACATCTTCTGTTGGAATATGAAATCTGAATCTCACTAGACTGTTTTCACTTTTCATTGATTCCATGCCAGAATAGAGTACTATGACATAATATATGCTTCAACTACCATGAGCGACACTCTTTGCCATTTCTGTATTTGCATCGTTTGAAGCTGATTACTCAATAGACGTACTTTAATGTGTTCCTTAGACTGAATTTTGTGGTTTCGTTCCCTGTTAACTATAGATTGATTTATGAG
This sequence comes from Salvia hispanica, assembly GCF_023119035.1. NCBI lineage: Eukaryota > Viridiplantae > Streptophyta > Magnoliopsida > Lamiales > Lamiaceae > Salvia > Salvia hispanica. The sequence continues at coordinate 15,251,061 of NC_062970.1, forward strand.
ATTATGATATTCATGCAGAGACGCACTAGGCATTGCAAGTGTTGTTGCTGCAATGCTTGGTCTTTCGATCCTCCTGTTACTGGGAGTGCTTGATTGGAATGACTGCTTAAGTGAGAAATCAGCATGGGACACTTTGGCATGGTTTGCAGTTCTGGTAGGCATGGCTGGCCAATTGACAAATCTTGGCATTGTGAGCTGGATGTCTACTTGTGTAGCCAAAGCACTGCAGTCATTGTCACTGAGTTGGCCAGCTGCTTTTGGCGTGCTTCAAGCTGCGTACTTCTGTATCCACTACCTATTTGCAAGTCAAACTGGCCATGTCGGAGCGCTGTACTCTGCATTTCTTGCCATGCATTTGGCATCCGGAGTTCCAGGCGTTCTAGCAGCACTGGCTCTAGCTTACAATACCAATCTATTTGGCGCTTTGACACATTATAGCAGTGGTCAAGCTGCTGTTTATTTCGGAGGTACAGCTACTCTTCTCTTCTACGAGTTTTGCGTCTCCTCAAAATTCTACCTTTTCCCCCGTCTAAATTTTATGCACTGATGAGATAGTTGTTTATAGCTCTCATTCTAGAGTGCTGCTTTTTCTTAGATATTTTGACTTAACTAGTGTTTCTGCACCTTGTGTGAACAGCTGGTTATGTGGATCTTCCAGATGTGTTCAAGTACGGGTTTATCATGGCCCTTGTTAACGCGGTGATATGGGGAGTCGTCGGGGGTTTTTGGTGGAAGTTCTTGGGACTCTATTGATTTCAGACATTGTGTAAGTAAGTTTTTGGTATCTGATCCATGCTCTGAGAAAGTTTTTGGAACCTGAGAAAGCTTTAGCTGATAGGTTTGACCTCTTTCTTAGGCATTGTCTAAATTCAAAAAGGAAATTATTTATCTTCCTCGAACAAACTTGAAATGCATTGAGTTGATGAGCAAAAAAGAAGAGAAAAAAGAGCTCTTCTGGTTTCCTTTTTCTTTTTTTGTTCTGTCACTGTAAAGTATTACTATCATGCAAGGTCTTACAAGTTGCGGTTTTCAACCTAGAAGGAAATCGAATGGTGAATTAGGGTCCTTACTCTTTCGTTGCAAATTTATCATAAAAAAGGTGGGGGAAAAGAATATCTTCATTCATTATTACGAACATGAAGGCATTGGATAATGTACTTATCATTATTGTTTACCCAAATAATTCAAATGATTCATTTTTTTACAATTTTACTTGAATGTATGTGACCATTACCGATAATAGTTTATCAATTCACTAATAAAACAACTTGAAATAATTTAACTATAATGATATAATCTAAAAAGACATATGACTATGGGATGAAAGAATTTTTTTCTCAAATACTTTCATATATTTTTCTGTCCCAGTTGAAGTGATTGACAACTTTTTAGCACGTTTTTGGGAAAAATGATAGTAATAAATACTTCATCCGTCCCCGATTAAGAGTCACACTTTTCCATTTCGGTCCGTCCCCAATTAAGAGTCACACTTCATTTTTACCATAAATAGTAAGTAGGTCCCACATTCCACTAACTCAATCCACTCACATTTTATTATAAAACCAAGATAAAAAATGGGTCCCACATTCCACTAACTTTTTCAACCAACTTTTCTTTACATTTCTTAAAACCCGTGCCCGGTCAAAATGAGACTCCTAATCGGGGACGGAGGGAGTAGTTAAATGGAGATTTATCTCAAAACAATGGCTACAAAGAAATCAATCACATTAGTTGAGGTGTGGGATGCAGAGAGTTAGAGCATCCACAATGGGGCGGACGATGCGACGGACGATGCATCGTCCGTCGCATCGTCCGCCATTGTGGCATCGCGGACGATGGCCTCTCCATCGTCCGCGGACGAAGCGCGGATGATGCCTCATCGTCCGTCGCATCGTACGCCAATGTGGTGTCGCGGACGATGCGACGGACGAAGGCGATGCGTTTTCGGTTATTATTTAATTTTATTCAATTTTCGAAACCTATATATACCTCTCACTTTTCACTTCATTTTTCACTCATTTCACTCTCAAATTCACACTACATTTTCTACATTTCAAACAAAATGAATCCCGGAGATTACCGCCATCGTGCACTACCGAACATCGGACTATTCGGATTTGGGTAATCTCCGGAATCCATTTTGCTTGAAATGTAGAAAATATAGTGTGAATTTGAGAGTGAAGAGATTGAAAAATGAAGTGAAAATGAGAGGTATATATAGGTTTTGAAAATTTAATAAAATAAAATAAAAAAACGGAAACGCGTCGCATCGTCGGTCGCATCGTCCGCGTCGTCCACAGTGGCGGACGATGCGACGGACGATGGGGTATCCTCCGCGCATCGTCCGCGGACGATGGTTAACCCATCATCCGCGATGCTGCAGTGGCGGACGATGTGATTGATGATGCATCGTCTGCACCATTGCGGATGCCCTTAGGGCGGGGCTTAGTCCGCCCCCTCGTGGATGCCCTTAAATGAGTTTTGTGACTTTTGGCTACTTCTAAATTCTACCGTATCTTATAGTACTACTCCAATCTAAAATAAATATATATGCATGATGCATCACAAAATTGGTAATTCTAAATTACATAATATTGAATTATGAGAATATTATTTAATTAGATAAATGAAACTCTGTACTTAATATCGAACAGTAATTAGAGATAATCTGGTTTATTTCATGAAATAAAAGAATAACTCTAAATTCTCCCAAAATCCTAAGTCAAAACATTTTGATTAGCACACGGGGATGATTACCAAAAAAAAAAAGTACTCCTACAATACAAAAAAAAAGTTTTATTTCTTTGTCTTTTTTATTTCATTCTTCTAAGAAAAGTAGGTTTGTAAATCATTAATAGGAGTAGTATAAATCAGCCACCGACATACAGCCAAACTAGTGAAATCAACGTTCATCCAGCTCTATCCAACCTGATTCCATCAACAGTTCAGAACCTGCCTGATCCATACGCGGAAATCATTCAGTCTTCTTTTTCATATTTATCAATTTCTTGGGAACCCTTTCAACCGTAGACGAAAACAATGGCTTCCATTAATTTTTCTTGCACTTCGACTTCGCTTTCTCGCTCTGGGTTAGTGTTTCTTTATACTCTTCCGGTGCTGCGTTTGCTGTTATTCCTTCTTTATGGATTAATTTCATCTGGATTCCTCTTTCTTCTGCTTCTGCTTCTTCTTTTAAAAGTTGCATTCTTTGTGTTTTTAATCCATCCAATTGAATGGCTTTCTCTTCATTGTGTTTGGCGAAAGCACCTGGCTTCTTAGATTTTTGGACTTTGTATGGTGATCATCCTATCTGACATAAGCAGAATCATATGTTGCCTTTGTTTGCTGCGACAGAAGATGTGCATCTGTCCAAGTTTTCCCCCTTGTTAAGATTTTTTGGGCTAACTTTGAATTTCTGGGGAATTTAACAGTTCCAGACTGTTCAATGGTCTGCTACGAGGAAATATTCAGTATGTGAATGGTCATGGTGTAGAAGTCTTGAAACAGCCCAATGCCAAATTTGACAGTTTTAGAGTCAAGGCTTGTGGGAAAATTAGGTCAGCGCTGTTCTCAGCAGAGAATGGTAATGGTCCGCAATCGGCTGGCTCTGATGTTGCAAGTAACGCTCTCATCAGTGATTTATCTGGTGGAGTTGAGATACAATCTGATTCCGTAGCATTAGGAGCACTTGCAGCTGATATGGCTCCTACAGCTAGTGGGTTTCCTCTTGAAAGTGATGAATTTGACCTGGACATGCCATCAGAAGGTTTCTCTAGTATTCCTGAGGCTATTAAAGACATCCGTGAAGGAAAGGTTAGATTTTTTCATGGATCTTGTTATTGGTGGATGTGGATTTAGTAGTTTCTTACTGATGATTGGCAATGCAGATGGTTGTGGTCGTCGATGATGAAGACAGAGAGAATGAAGGAGATCTTATAATGGCTGCATCGAAAGTTACCCCAGAGGCTATGGCATTCTTTGTGAAGTACGGAACTGGAATAGTTTGTGTGAGCATGAAGGAGGAAGACTTGGAGAGGCTGCAGCTTCCCTTGATGGTAAATCACAAGGAAAACGAGGAGAAGCTCTGTACTGCATTCACCGTTTCAGTCGTAAGTTGTTTCTCTGCTATAACCTGATTGTAGCGTGTCCTTCTTCTTCTTGTTTGCTTCTGTATTTACTATTTTGTACCCATTCACTTGCTTAGTATGCGATTCTTTCCAATATAAGTTTTTGGAAGCAGTGTATATGTGAAGCTGTTGCTGCAATATAGGTTCATGTTTAATGTGTACAGTGCACACACACGTTTCTGCAAAATTCAGAGATGGACACATGGTATCTCAAAGCTTCTGTTTGATAAAATACTAGAGAAGATGTGTCCGAGATAGCATAACTAACTCTACTTTTGTAGGATGCGAAACATGGTACCACTACCGGTGTCTCAGCACGTGACCGTGCAACCACAATATTGGCTCTTGCATCGAAAGATTCAAAGCCTGAGGATTTCAATCGCCCAGGACACATATTTCCACTGAAGTACAGGGAAGGCGGTGTCCTTAAAAGAGCAGGACACACAGAAGCAGCTGTTGACCTTGCTATGTTAGCTGGGTCTGACCCTGCAGGAGTTTTATGTGAGATTGTAGACGATGATGGCTCCATGGCAAGATTACCTAGGCTGATGCAATTTGTTCAGCAAGAGAACTTGAAAATCATATCTATTGCTGATCTGATAAGGTACTTGACAAGCTTCTTTTCGTAAATTTTATGGTGCCTTTATTTCTAAATGAACCTTGTTTATCATTACTAAACTTAAACGGGATGGAATTAAGATGATGATGTTGTTCTTCATATCTTTATTTTATTAGAACAGTAGCAGTATTGCAATGCTATCTATTCATTTAGCTCAGCATTTCTTTACTCTTATCATCATCAATAGTGGCTTCTAAGTTTCAAGTAGTCACATTCATCCAACTCACTTGTTTGCAGTATTACGCAAACTGCGATTCTCATTATATTTTTTCCCCGATGTTGATTTTGTGGCATTTTTGCATTAAGTGGAGTACTAATTTGTGATAAAACTATTTGATTACAATGACATCGAGACATCTTCTATTTCTCTCTAGGCATGGTTCATCTATGTACTTTCTTTGTAGTGTACGATTTGATTTTGACTTTTTGTTAGATCCTTAATGGAGTACATTAAATTGACTTCCTCTTAAACAAAATGATGCATGCGCAAAAGAAGAATGCAATCAGAAACCACTAGAATACATGCTATGATTCTGCTTAATTCTTCTTGTGATTGTGTCTATTAGACTAGATCTGTAGCGAACTATTGATAAATAGGGATATGGTTTGATTTTATTGAGCTAACTTTGCCATTAATTCCCTCTCATTTCCTTGCATCTGGTTTTCTGAGTGGACGATTGTGTTTTGAAGCTTTATTAAGAAGGCCCGACACTCTGTCTTTTGCAGATATAGGAGAAAAAGGGATAGGTTAGTGGAGCGTGCTTCCGCTGCTCGTATACCAACTATGTGGGGTCCATTTACGGCCCATTGTTACAGGTCCGTTATAGATGGGATTGAACACATTGCAATGGTTAAGGTTAGTGCGATACAATACTTTGACGACATAATGCATATTTTCAGTCACAACAACTCCCTGCTTTTAGCTTTATTCTTCTAGAATGCCACAATCTCACAACGTCATTATTACAACAGGGTGAAATTGGTGATGGACAAGACGTTCTTGTTAGAGTACACTCAGAATGTCTTACTGGCGATATATTCGGTTCAGCCAGATGTGATTGTGGAAACCAGCTGTCACTTGCCATGCAACAGATTGAGGCAGCTGGGAGGGGTGTTCTGGTTTACCTCCGTGGTCATGAGGGGAGGGGAATCGGTTTAGGCCACAAACTCCGAGCTTACAATTTGCAAGATGCTGGGCGTGACACTGTGGAGGCAAATGAGGAGTTGGGTTTGCCTGTTGATTCGAGGGAATATGGAATTGGTGCACAGGTAATTTCTTATCAAACATCATGCTGTATGAAATTGTTGCACAGGTGATGTCTTATTAAACAACATACAGATTACTTATGGTTGTGTAATCTTTGTGCAGATACTGAGAGATCTTGGGGTTAGAACTATGAAGCTGATGACGAACAATCCTGCAAAGTACATCGGGCTCAAGGGTTATGGTTTGGCTGTTGCGGGCAGGGTTCCCCTTGTGACCCCAATCACCAAGGATAACGAGAGATATCTAGAGACAAAACGTGCCAAAATGGGCCACGATTATGGTTTAGACGCCAATGGCAATCCAGCGCTCATCAGCAACAAGAATGGACGAACAAGTGGTGAAACCGCAGCTGCATCAGACTCGTAATTGAAGAGAAGCCCCGCTGCACCATCTGATGTTCTTCCTTGAAGAGAAATTCTTGACCATCATTCTTATTTTTTTTGCTTGGCTGTACACTACCTTATAATTGGATCATAATCATAAGGTATAATAGATATTAGCAAATGTAATGTATACACCTAATAATAACTAGCTTGGATTTATCCACCTTATTTCGTTGTCGAAAGTGTATAATTGATGACTCGATCAAGATTTGAAGCTCCATTGCTTGTATAGGAGAATGTTTTAAACACCCCGACTTTTTTTTACGCTAAGACTTAGAAAAATCGATCTATATATATATATATAAGTTTCGCGTCTAATTTTTTTTTATTATTACTTCTTGTTATGATTAATCGTTGTGAAGTATATTTTAAGTAGTGAATAAAAATAATAATATTTCAATATAAAGTTTGCTCTAATAAAAGTCCGTTTGTGAAGACCGAGTTTCAAATAAAAAGCCCGTACACGAATTCAACGTTTAAGTAAAGATTTACTAAAAATAAAATACTCTCCATGCCCTTCGGATCTTGCTCAATAGTCACGCCTTGAATCCCGATACCTACACGAATGGATAAGAAGCGTGTTAAATCAAGACGAGACGATCGACGAAATCAAATCACATCAAACACGCAAATCAAACGGCGGCTCACGTTTTCCAAACGACGGCTCGCGTCTTTTTAAGTGACGAGACATAATATTCTTTCCTTTTTAGGTAAAAGGAATGGTTGATTAGCCAACTTGCCTCTTATGGCAAAAAGTCCATAACCTTTGGACATTTCACTTCCACATATGAATCAAGTGTTTAACCATGGATTTCATTGCTCCTAATTCCTCTATAAATACCATCCTCACTCCATTAGTAATTCCTTTGTTTCACCACACAAAATATCTATCATCATAGTTCTCCTTCGATTGAGGATATCGAATCTTTCAAGCAAGGAAATAAAGTCTAATTACCTCCTTCACTTCTTCAAGGTATCTATCTTTGAACCATTTTGATTTCCTAGTTTTAAATCACATTTTTGCTTGCATTATGGTAGTAGTTCTTTCAAACATTTTTTTTATGCCAACATCAATACGCAAAACATACTCATTCTTTTCATGCGCATGGTAGAATTTTGAATGTAGAACTACAAATCCTAATCTTATATCCATGAACACAACTTAGCCTAGCCTAGCTTAAGTAAGCTTTGCAAAATTTTAATAGACGTACAACCGTAAGAATCAAGAGTAGTAAAGGACTTACCTTTTCGCGGAGAGGGCCTCTGCCGGACAGCCGCCGCTGCTGTCTCTTCCGGGCAGCCGTCGCTGCTGTGTTCGGAAGCCACACACGCCGCCGCTGCTGCCCGGCGACACCGCCGTGGCCTAGAGCTCGCTGACCGGTCACCGCTGCGTCGTCCCGAGCAGCCTAACGCTGCCCCCCCCCCTCTGCCCGGACAAACTCGCTGCACTCTCCCCCGCTCACTCGGCGAGCTCGGTGACTGAGATTGAACCGTAAAGAGAAATGTGAGCGTGTTCCTAGGTGTGTATGAGTGTGTGTGTGTGTGTGTGATGAAAAGAAAAGGGGAAGAGGATGTACCTGGAGTCAGAGAGGTGGCGACGGCGATGTGCTACCCACCGGCGGTCAAGATCCGTAGCCAAGAGAGAGTGGCCGCCTCCGGGCAGAAGAGAGAAAGAGAGACCGAGGTAGAGAGGGAAAGATAGAAGAAAGAGAGCCGCGACCGGCGGCTGGCGTCGCCCGCGCCATGGCCGGCGCGGGGAGTGGCAAGAGAGATGAGAGAGTAGCGTGAGGTTAGGGGGGGAGAAAGGAGGCGCCCCCTTCCATTTTTTTTTTCTTTATAATATTTTGTATAAAGAGGTAGAGTTTACTAATTATTTAGGATTCGGGCCTCCCTATGGGCCAATTAATTTCTTGTGGTATGGTCTATTATTTCTTTTAGTTTGGGCCGAAAATCTTAGAAGAAAAAGGGAATTTTGGGCCTTGGAGCCTAAGTGAAGAAATGGACTTTTATTTACTAAATTGTTGGGTTTGATGTTCTAGTTGGGTTGTTGATTTGTTTCGAGTTGTTGAGGTGTTTAAGTAATTAATCTTGTGATTAATTATTTTTTTTCTTTTAGTTGAATCTCTAGATTTGATTAAACTTTAATCTTCTTAATTAATTTCTTAAAGATAGGAATGTATGTGCTTAATGAGTTCTCTCCCAAATAATTGCCAATTACTTTGAAGTCTCTTTTGAAGTTATCTTGATCGAACCTCGAGCATAGGATGCATTTCCATGTAGGACCATTGCATGTCATGCACCTTATGTATGTATTCAAGACTAATTGAATGAATATCCTCTTTCAAGAAGGGTGCGTACAAGGAGTTTGCTTGCAAAGCCGAGCTTGTGTAGAGAAATAGTACTTTATTGGGAAGCATCGAGGTGGGCTTTATATCCAACACATTAAGTGTGGATAAAATTATCAAATATATGAAATGATTTTTGTTTGATAAAATTGCACTTACTTTTTTTTCAAATGTTATCGTGCCATAAATTATTTGTTTTATGATGCCTATCTGCTTGGCGATGCCAAATGAATGAATGAATGAAACGAATTCGGCTCCAATAGGACCAAGATCCTATTCGAGTTAGTGTACACAAAGGAATGGACCGTGAGTCATCGTAAGGGTTGGCCGGTCAATGTGATCGTGGAAGGTGGCCACCTTCCCGACACACAATGAACTATCAGATATGGCGGATTGATGGAATGAACTTAGCTTGATCAAGCGAACTTTATGAAAATGAACTTAGTAAGCTCGGGCCTTTAAGAAAAACCCCCGCGTGTTACTGTGATGGCATGATAATAACTTTTTCTTATATGTGTATCTTTCGGCAATGTGTTCACTGAGTACCCCGTACTCAGCCCTGCATGTATTTCTAAATGTGCAGGTTGAGCAAGTGATGAACTGGTGGCTGAGTGGAGTTGGTGGTCGTCTCATCTCTTTTGTAGGATTTTCGTGGCATGTGTCTTCATACACATGACCATATGGTTACAACTCCTTCCGTTGTGCTTATGTTGTAGTATTTTGTACTAATGGGTCATAGGAAAAATGATCAGTAACGAGTGACCTATGTTAAACACTCTTTTAAATCCTCATGATCTTTCGTTGTCTTGTGAACCTCTTTTATCTTATGAAGAGTACTTGCATGTTTTATTTTAAATTCTTTCGTCCCCTTTCTATCCCCTCTTCTTAATTCCCTCCCCTGGTCATGATTTACCGAGCAATGCTATCCTTAGCAAAGCGCGGTCGTGACAAGTAAGTAGGTCTCACATTCCACTAACTCAACTCACTCACATTTTATTATAAAACCAATATAAAAAATTGGGTCTCACGTTCAACTAACTTTTTCAACCAACTTTTCTTTATATTTCTTAAAACCCGTTTCCGGTTAAAGAGTGACTCCTAATAGGGGATTAAGGGAGTAATATGAATCTTCGATTTTAAGATACTGTCCTAAAGAATCTAGTCATATGTTATTTTTTTCTTTTTTTTTTGTTTTTTGGGAAGAGATTTTTTACTAACAAGATTATGAAAGTAAGTGTTTGTTACGTTGAGATCTAAAATAAAATGAAAAAACCTTAAATTAGGGACATCGAATGTCCGTCGGTGCCCCATCACCAGTCACCACCAGATGAATTTTCTAAACTAAGAGAGAGTAGAAAAACTAGTGAAAATAGTATTCCATTTGTTCTGTAGTAACGGTGGCGTTTCTTTTCATCACATGAAGTAAAGAAAGAATAAAGTAAGAAATGAAACAAGTAGAAATAAAAAGAGAAATAAAGTACTCTCTCCATCCCACTTAGGGAGTCTCAGTTGAGTTCGACACATGTTTTAAAAAATATAAAAAAATTGGTGAAAAAAGATAGTGGAATGTTGGTCTTACTTTTTTATATTAGTTTATAATAAAATGTGAGTGGAAAAATGTTAGTGGAATCTGGGGCCTAATACCATTTATGAAATATTCCAATCGGAACTCCTAAAGTGGGACACCCAAAAATGGTAAACCAGGACTAAAGTGGGACGAATGGAGTAAGAGAGAGTAAAGTAAGTGAGAAGAAATGTGTTGAATTTTACTAAATATGGGATGAAGCTCCAATGATTCATAAACATATGCAATGAGTTGAATAATTAATGCACTTTTTATACAGAGTATATATACTATAGCTAAAGATCAGTACCGCATAGAAAATAGACACAAATTGTCTATCATCTACTAAGCTTCTTTCACTATTTGGAAAATCGAAACATTTTGGAAAATTTGGAATTAAAACAAGTAAAAGCAAGTAAACAACTAATTATCACGAAGATAAAATATAAGAGATAAGGAAATTCAAGGGATGTGCGCTCATAGTTATGATTATACAAATTCCTACTACAATACCCTAGTATAGTTCTTACTTCAGTAGGACGAGTCGCCTAATTTGTGCTCATGCGATACAAATAGGGATGTCAATCCTAGATCCGTAACTCCTAAAAGCTCCTAAAACCTTTGAAAAGTCATCACTCTCAATTAACAGTATCGTTTTAAAGGAAGTTAATTGTAGTGTCTACTAAGTGGATCTAACTCGTCAACCTCCTCTCACGATTATGTAACAAGTTATATTAAATCATCACAGAATGTGTCACTCAAGCGTGAAGCATTATCCAATTACTTAGGGAAGAAACGAAGTATGAATAAAATAAATATTAAATAGAAAACGGAATTGTATAACCAAAGTCGATACTAACACATCTCTATAATCCTATGAGTTTGGTTACACATGATACAATAATCTAAAAACATAGATTGTAGAGAAATCATAGAAAATATAAAAACTTAAGCAAATAAAACCCAAAGGTTGAATCCTTATAGCCTTAATCTTCTCTTGAATCCTTCTTCAAAACCTTTGAACAATGAAGAACTCTAAAAAATATCTCTCTCGAATTATGTAGCAAAAAGAAGATCCTAAATGATGAAGCTTGAGGGGGTATTTATAGCCTCCCATTCGTGTACCATAATTATGGCAAATATGCAGCAAAGTATGGTAAATCTTGGGGAGAAATTAGGTCAAATCTGTGCGCCGCATTTTCCCAGCGGGCCGTTGCACCTTGGCAAGCAGTCGTTGTGCAATGGTCCGTAGCCTCTGTCTCTTGATCAGCAATCGCTGGCAATTATCTAGTAACTACTGGATCTCCTGGAGCGGTCGCTGCGCACACTCCAGCGGTCGCTGGGCGTGTTCCTCTTTTCAGCACAACTTTCCCGAAGCGGACTGTCACACGTTCAGTGGTCGATGGCATCCAGCAGTTGCTGGCTAGGTTGCAACGGACCGTTGGACCTCTAGAAAGCTCCAGATTTCCAACTTCGACTTTTAGCTATCTTTTCAGACTCTATTTTGCACGTTTCTCACAAAACACGTCAAAATACCAAAATAGATAAAAATATGCAAATTATGGACATGTAATGCAACTTTGATACTCAAAACGGACCAAATAATTGCCTTAAAACAGTGTAAAATCCGAGCGTATCACAGCCGCAGCGGGATTTCAAGAGTAATAGCCTAAATCGGAGTATAATGCAGAGAGTTATGGTCAATTTGTGAAAGTCGCGTGCTAAAGAATGGATGACTCTAAAGATAAAGCGCGGTCGGGTGTTTTGAGATGTAGAAAACGCCCAGTCGGGCGTTTTTGTCCAATTTAGGAATTGAGGCAGAAAGTTCGTCCGGTCGAGCGATTTCGGCACTGTTTTGACCGATTTAATCCATTTTTTAGGCTTTTTTTGAGTTTTCGACCCCACTTATTTATACTTACTATGGCGAGACTTTAAACCTAAGTTGATTAATGAATGTTGAATGTTAAAAGACTCCTATGGAGCATCTCTTTTGTGAGATTTTATCCAATTCCTACTTGTGGGTTGCATGATTTTATCTTATAAATTAGGTCACGTAAAGGTATACATTTATGGTGGTGTATCCATAATTGTGATGCCTATGAAGTAAGTACTTGTATTGGTGGAAGTAGCATAGGATTACACTCATTATTTTGTGGGAAGTCTTAGGTCCCAAGAAGGGTTCTTCTCTCTATACACTTCATTCATTTTCTTCCCTCTCCATCCAAATCCCTTTTAAAGTTTAGTTTTTTAGGCTACACTGACTCACCTATCTTTCATATTATTTTTATTAAAATTTGAGGGTCAAACACTATTTGTGTCATATCTTGGGCATATGGAGGGTTCAATTATAAGAATCATTATCATTTTTACTCCTCTACCTTTTATTTTCTCATACTTTATTTTCTTCACTTTAACTTTTTAAATATCAATTTCTTCAATCCCGTGCAAAGAAGAAGTGGCTTGCTTATGACATGACAAAAAAATATACAAAGATGAAACTCATATTCCACTAAATTTCTTTTTATTTATATATTTTAAAATTTGTGCATAACTCAATATATATTGAACCGCGGAAGTAGCATAAAATGATTACTAGTATATACATACCACTCTATCATATTGTACGAATTAATAGCAATTAGCATATTGATCTATAATGCTTTATTATAATATATTTCAAAAATTAATTAAAAATATTGTTAAACAAATTCAATGAGTATAATATTAGATTAACCAAATTTTCAGTTTTCAATCGAACCTAATATTTTTCAGATTGAAGCTTAATTAATCTATTTGAACATATATTTATTACATCTAATTCTTAAGAGTCGATTGGAGTTTCATTTGATGATTAATTAATTAAGGCAAAACTGAAGTACAATCTTATTGACAATAGTATATTATTACAACTTAATTATATAAATTATTAGTGAGTTTATATAATTAGTGTAAATAAAATAAATATTAACAATAATATTAGTAACAATTCGTAGAGTTTACAAAATAGTAATAATAACTCTTAATATATGTAGCACATAGCAATAAAATGCAAACTATATACATACTAACTCCAAATTTTTCAAAACACAATGTCAACATAGTGTAAAATTTTAAGATTTTGATGTCAATACAATGTCAACACAATGTCAATACAGTGTTAAATTTCGACACTATGTTGATATTTTCTATTGATGTTATTTTGTCATCTGTTGATATTTTCTTACGGTCCAGATCATAGTTTGAAATTTATATTGTATATAGAGTTTGCATTTGATTACATCCATGTATCATATATTGTAATCTATATTAACAATAATAATATTAATTGCTATTATTATAGATTATATCATTGAAAAATATATTATTAATAAAATTCTATGTATAATGTTATATTTCAATAATACCAATTATTTTCACGAAGTACTTCAAATATGCATTCTATATTGTTCAGATATCATTTTAGTTCACTTAAATATAATACTCTCCCCGTTCAAAAAAAATAGAGCAATTTGTGTATGACACGCGTTTTAATGTAGAATTGATAAAGTAAGAGAAAATGGAAAAAAGTAAGAGAAAAAGATAAAAAGTAAGTGAGAAGTAATGTTAATGGAATAATGTGTATGGTTATTATTTGATGAAAACTTTCCATAAATGAATGTGCTCTATTTTTTTTGGACGGCAAAAAATAGTAATTGTGCTCTATTTTTTTGTGCTCTATTATTTGTTGAAAACTTTCCATAATCATAAACTAAAAGAGGTTAAATAAATTAATGAAAATACAAAAAATTATAAAATGAACAAATAAAGAAAAGAAATACTCCCTCCGTCTCCTATTAACTTTCCACTTTTATCATCTTCATTCGTTTTTCATTAATTATCTATTTTCATTTTTTTACTACAAATAAAAAGTAGATCTTATATTCTTCTAACACATTACACTCATATTTTATTATAAAAATATTATACAAAAGTGAGACTTATATTCCATAAACTTCAGATATAAAAATCCAACTACCGAAATGAAATTAAGACAAAAAATTACAATTAAATAGAAAAAGTAATACTGCAGCATTAATGAGATAATCAATATCTAAATGTATTAAAATTACATTTTATGACTTGCCATAACGTGACTCTATAAAAAAAATTGATAGATTTCAACACTCCCTTTCTCTCTCTTCCAATAAAAGAAAAAACAGATTTCCGGCATGGCAGTGTTGCTGCTTTTCTTACTCCTCATCTTCATCTTCACCTTCACTCCACTCTCACGTAAGTTAAATTAGCCTAGTAGGAGTATTTTTGTTTGCTTAATTAATTAAGTAATTTACATTTTCCAATTCCACCTGCAGAATCGCAGTCTTTCCTCGGAGTATACTACGGCCAATTCGCCGACAACCTCCCTCCGCCGGAATCCACCGCAAATCTCCTCAAATCCTCCGCCTTCCAAAAGGTCCGTCTCTCCGGCTCAGACCCGGCCGCGATCAAGGCCCTAGCCAACACCAACATCGCCATCACCATCGGAGCATCCAACTCCGACATTCCGCACCTCGCATCCGACCCGACTTTCGCCCAAAAATGGATCGACACCAACGTCGCCCCGGCCTCCAACATCGTCTCCATCAACGTCGGCTACGAGGTCCTGTCGTACAACGACCGGAATCTGAGGGCGCAGCTGCTGCCGGCGATGCAGAATCTGCACACCGCCCTCGAGTCGGCCGGCCTAGCCGGAGAGATCAAGGTTTCGACCGTCCACTCGATGGCGGTGCTCGGGCGGTCCGACCCGCCCTCGTCGGGCAGCTTCGATCCCGCCATCGAGGATCTGCTCAGGGGAGTGTTGAGCTTCAATAATGCCACCGGGTCGGCCTTCGCGATCAACCCGTACCCGTATTTTGCGTACCGGAGTGACCCGAGCCCAGAGACGCTGGCGTTCTGCTTGTTCTGGCCGAATTCGGGCCGGGTTGATTCCGGGTCCAAGATCAATTACACTAACATGTTTGATGCTCAGGTTAGTTTTACATTTATGATAAAAATGGTACTACTAGTAATAGTTTTAAGTTTTGTTCTACTTTTAATTGGGGGAGTAAATGAAAAAAAAAAGACCTTTGATGATATTTTTCATTTTCTAGTAAAACGTTCAAACTTCATTTTCCAATTATCAAAATTAAAGTTCACACTTATGAATGTAAAAGTTGTAGTTTTATTCCATATCACTGATGAATTTTTCAAATATAATTTGTTTTCAGTTGTTACAGCCAACACACACTAGTGCTACTCAAATAATATTATTTATTTTATTATATAAAAATTATATAAATTATTTATATATTAAAAATTGAATTCTAGCTTTTCATTTTTGAGTTATGGATCCGAAATTGAGTTAGAATGATATTTTGGAAATAGGTGGATGGTGTGAGATGGGCATTGGACAGAATAGGGTTCAAGGGAGTGGAGATAGTTGTTGCGGAGACAGGGTGGCCGTATAGGGGAGACGAGGAAGAGGTCGGTGCGAGCGTGGAAAATGCCAAGGCCTACAATGAGAATTTGATCGCGCACCTCAGGTCCACCATTGGGACTCCTATGATGCCGGGAAGATCAGTCGATATCTATCTCTTCTCTCTGTACGACGAAAATCACAAGCCCGGCCCCACTTCTGAGAGATCCTTCGGCCTCTTTAAGCCCGACTTAACCATGGCTTATGATGTTGGACTTATCCAGGTTAGACTAGACTATTTTCCCTTTTTAATTTACATGCATCATCTTCATTTGGGTGACATATATAAATAAAATAATTATCTTGCTTGTGGTACAACTACAAGACTCCAGCAGCAGCAGCAACCCTGAAACCGAGCAAGGGAAGATGGTGTGTGGGCAAAGCCGGTGTGGGAGATGTTAAAATGCAAGCGAATTTGGACTACGCGTGCGGACAAGGCATAGACTGCAGTCCCATACAGCCAGGAGGAGCATGTTTCGAGCCTGCTACCGTCATTGCTCATGCCAATTATGCCATGAATCTCTTCTTTCATAATTCCGACAAAGATCCTAGTATTACATGTGATTTCGCACAGACAGCCACTCTGTCCTCCACAGATCCGAGTAAGTTCTATATATTCAATTTTGTTTCTTCATCGCCTTTAATAATTTTTTTAACTTTTTTTTGTGCAGGTTATGATAAGTGCATCTATCCAAGTAGCTAAGGGTGCGTTTGATTGCCCAGAGAGTATTGGGTATGATAGGGTGGTTGTACTCAGTTTTTCATGATAGTGCTATATGGCTTATATCTCAGTTCGATGTTTGGTTGCCCTGATAGCACATATCCGACACCGTCCGATAACATATATAGTTTTTGATTTGGCATCCATAAACTACTGATAGCAACGACAATAGACAAATATGCCCTCATACACATTATCTATTAACAATGGATGATTAATTAATTCTAATATCCATATTTTTTAAAATATAAAAAAAATATCCAACAATAATTTAATTTCAATTTTACTTTTACAAACATTATTGTTATTTAACTATTAATTAAATCAAACACACATAGACACACATGTTAATAGACAATGGAGTATTTAAATGTACAACAAAAAAAAAATTAATTAAAAAATTTCTTAGGTTTTCCTAAAACATAATTACGGATGCGCCGCTTTCTTCTTCATCTTCTATCTTTCTCCAAACTTCTGCAATTTTTCTTCTTTCTCAATTTTTTCATGAAGCTTTTTCTAATTTCTTTTCTGTTAATTCCCTTCCTCATTTCTCTTCCATGAACACGAAGTAGCCATAGCGTGGGGTCGACGGAGCTGATGCAGCCTGGGTCGACAACTGAATTTGGGAGGTTCTCGGAGGTATTCATGGACCGGCGGTGGGGTCGGCCGACCCCACGCGACCCCACCTGGGTCCGTCATTGGTGGGTTACCTAAAATCGTTGGCGGCGGTGGGTTACGGTCAATTGGCGATGGCGCTGGAAAACTATAATTTGTGGAACGCCGACGGATGGTTTAACAATTCTGGTGTATTTCGGTGGAGTGAGGAGGAAGGGCAGGCGTGATATGGTCAATGTTCTGATAATCCCACAATCGGGAATGCCGACATAGTTCCTATCGCACATGAAAGCCTGGGTAGACTTATATCAAAAAGTTGGGTAACTATCTTAATTGCAGCCGGGTCGTGATATTTATCCCGGGTCGTCGTGGAGTATATCGTACCAACCAAAAGAAGGATAGAACCTAGATAGGAGCCCTTATCTTGGCCTATCATACCAATCAAACGAGGCCTAAGAGTGAACGAATAATGTTAGTTAGATAACTATGGATTGGACCAAGGATTCTCAACTTTTGTGTGAAGGGACATTGCTTTCATTTTTTCCATTACAAATTTACAAATGTTTATATTAGCGAAAATTTACCCGTACCTGATCCGTTCATTGAATTTGAACGCATAGCTTTCATCAATTATCACGAAACAAGCATAGGCTACCAAACTTTTCTTGATTTATGTATTGTCGGTACAAATTTCACCAATTAATAGTGAAACAAGAAATTGAAATTATTCACTAACGGAGTGGGGTGCATGTACAACATACTTGTATGATAAGGTATTTGAAATCCAAATTTCAATACTCCACCCATCCCAAAATAGATGACACACTTGGAGATTGACACAAGATTTTAGGTGATATTGTTTTGTGCGTTAGGTGGAGAGAGAAAATAGTATATTTATATTAAGATGTCCCGCTTTATATATTTGGAAATAAATCTCTCTCCCCTTTCTCCTCATAAATATATTCAACTATCTTTTTTTCTCGCTCCTTACTTCATCTAACAACTCCTTCTAAAATCACGTATCACTCAAGAATGTGGATATCTTGAGTGAGATGGAGAGAATACTTTATAGATGCATAACATAATACATAAATATTTTTTTTGATTCTAGCTCATAGTATAAAATAATACTCCCTCCGTCCGCGAATATGAATCCCGTTTTTCCATTTTAGTTCGTCTGCAAATAGGAGTCTCAGTTCACTTTTACCATAAATGGTAATATGGTCTTACCTTCCACTAACTCATTCCACTTATATTTCATTTAAAAGTAATATATACAAATGGGACTCCATTTCACTAATTTTTTTTTACATCTACTTTTCTTAATATTTCTTAAAATCCACTATGAGACTTCTAATGGCGGAGGGAAGGAGAGTAGACTATTCATTAAATAGGAATGCCTCTACGTTACTCTCCCCATGATGCATCTGCATGCCTCGTCACCCAAAAATTAAGCCTTTCTTTAAAGATGGTGGAATCTATTGTCTGGCAATGATCGGTAAAAGCTGTCACCTTCCCTTTTTGAACATCTGCCACATGCCCAGTTCTTTATTCGCAATTGAAGCTCAGATATTTGCTAACACTTCTGTCAAAAATAACCATTTTACGGACTCTATTATATATCCCTCCTTTCCATTTTCCATTTTAATTGAACACGAATTTTAAAAAATTATTAATATAAAATGTATTATGAGTCTTTTTTTTTATATACTACTTTCATAATAGCAAAATCTTTTGACAAGTTTGAATCGATTTTTAAAATTAATAAGTTAATAACGATGAATGACATCAACTCACGTGTTATTTTTATTAGGTTGTAAGAATTATCCACCTCATAATTCAGTGGAAAAGTAGGCAAAAATTACTATAATCAAGAATTTTAGGGGGCCAATGGCATACGCACAAACGTAATCGCGAACACTTCTTTGTGATCTTTTATGATTGTACATTATAATTATTATCTAAAGAATAAAGAACGTGAGTGAAAATGAGTTAGTGGAATACGAGATCTACTAATTAAAAAGGTAAAATTTAAGTGAGATAATTAATATGAGACGGATCAAAATAGAAAATTGGGACACATAGTATTCATTTAAATCATAAAGCTTGGTCAAATTTTGGTCTATTTCCAAAATTTTAAAATAGAAATATTAAATCACAAAGTTTCAATTTTTTTTCAATTGTCTCATCCATGCACAAAATATCGTCTTTTAGTGATGTTCAAAACGACATGTTTAATAAGATGAGTATTTTTTCTTGTATTCCTTTATTTCTCTTCTTATTTTATTGTAATATTGTTGTTCTTTATTTTTATGGTTCAATGTATTAAATTTAAGAGTGAACTTACCTCAAAAGTCCCTAACTTTTCGGTTTGTGACACTGGAGGCCCCTAACAAAAAAAATAGCGCCAGAGGACCCTAACGTTAAATATAATCACGAATCATATTTTATCGGACCAAAATACCCCCAGGTCCTAAAAGGGCATTTTTGTCTCTCCATTGTATTGTTGACATGTGATTTCTGCCACATTTTTGTCAGCAACTTCTTATGTAATTTTCTAATAAATTCTAGTACTTTATACGTAATTAAAATTTTGTTATTATTTACATTTTCTAATTTTTTATTTAATATACATATTTATCATTATCTGCATTAATTAATATGAAAATAATAAAATGAGACCCTTTCTTCCTTATAAAACTCATTTTCAGGTATTTTTCGATGTTTTCTATTTCCTCTAATTTTTATTTGTTTTTTTACCTAGATTTATCGATCGATTTTATTTATTATGATAGTGAAATGAGATGAATTAGAGAGTGTGTGTTGCTGTGTAAATTTGAACTTCCCAGATCCAGAGAATCCAAAGAATCCACTAGACACTGGGTCTAGGAACTCAGAGAATCCTCGAGTTACCTGTCGTTGGGCACACAATCACTTCCTTCCCCTTTCAAAACCCTCAACCCGCTATGTTAAGAGATTAGTACAGGGAAGTAGGGATCGAATCCACAGAGACGGATGCGTAAGTAAACATGTTAAAAGACCTGGAAACTATTTTTGGCTGCTGCCACACAATTTTCGGGTTGAGATTTAATTCTTAGACTTGGAAAATGAAATGCTATATCCTAACAACTAGATCTAGGCGAAGATAACAGAACATGCATACTTATGACCAGACGTGCTTGAATTGACTACTAGACCTGGTAAACGACTTCCTATAACTAACCTAGACAGAGGAAAAGCAAAGTGTGGAGACCATTTCCCAAAACAACATGGTACGACAAAAAAGCTGTAAATTAACTAACTAAAGATTTAACTAACAACGACATCATCTTCTCCAAACTTTGATCACGAAATGCAGAGGAAAAACAGAGTAAAACAAAGATCGAAACAGGGTAAACTAAATTAAACCGATTTGTGAAGTGTGAATGTGATTAAGGAGCTGAGGGAACAGGGGAAGAGGTGGAGCTGAGGAGCAGCGGATCAGCTGCACACTTGCACTGGGTAGTTCATGACCGTTGGAGAGTTATGAAGATCAAGAGTTACAGCTGGAGGTTTGTTACACACTTGAGATCTCCCTTGCAATTCAGTTTCTATTGAATCGATTCACATATAAGAATCAACACACACATACACATAGCAATTCGGTTAGATCTCTCATCTCAGTTAGCTCGTTTTTAGGTTCTTGAATAGCATCTTGCGGTTATTGATATTATCAATTGAGAGAGATAAGGTTCGATTGAGAGTTGTTGTATGATCTTGATAGTGAGGTGAATAAAGGATTCGTTTTGTTGTCCGTGGATGTAGATCACATTGATCGAACCACGTAATTGTTTCTTGTGCTTTACATTCATCGCTTCTTGTTGTTTGATTGAGGAAGTTAAATTCCTAACACGATTAATGCGATCAACTATAGAAACTAAAGCAGATCTACTATTACTAGACGAGGTAAACAAGAAAATAGAAATTAAACATTACAACCATGCAAACGTGAACAGATCCAAACACTGGATGCTTCTGTTGGGGAAAACGCAACGAAAATTGCAAAAATAAATAAATCCACAAAAGAATCTATTTAGGTGATTATGTGGATCGATTCAATTTCATGCTTGAACATGTAGAGACATATAATTGCGCAATTAATCACATAATTTAAATTAAATTATGATGTTGAATACTTACAATAATGATTCTCCAAAGAATTGAAGTGGCTTGCTACTTCTCCACGTGTAGATCTTGAAGCTTGATTGTGAATGCAAGACCAAAGATCTTCTAACCTATGACCCTTAACTCTATAGATCTAAATTCCTTGTGGGAGGAATCTTTTAGAAATTATAAGGATCTTTGAAGGAGAAGACAAGAAAACCAAGAACACACAAAGAGGAATTTCAAATTCCTCTATTAGAGAGAGAGGGTTGAAAATTCCAAGTGTGGAGGCTAGGGTTTTGTGTTGTGTTTGTCTCCTCTCCTTACATCCTTATTTATAGAGTTTGTGATGGGCTAGGTTAGGGATCTATGGGTCTTGGATTGGGCCTCCTCAATTGGACCTTCTTTACTAATTAAATTATGACCCATAATTCAATATAAGGCCAATGGAATATTTCTTGTGCCACTATCGAAGAAATACTGACCGCCCATCCAATCCGTGATTACAAGCAATCCGGGTTAACCTCTTTAATATATTATTTCCCGTGTCTAAGACTTTCTATATCCATTAATTAATTTGTAGTCTGCTATAGACTTTAAATTAATTAATATCTTTATATTTCCAAGAGTTTGTCTAGTACGAGATGTATATCAAAATATACTTTTCCTTTTCTATTTATTCTTGGATTAAATCCAAACCGGCCGGGTTTCCGAATAATAGAACTTCTCTCGAACACCTCTTGGGGATATAGTCAAACCACGCAGGCACACGATTCAATGTAATAATAAAACTGACACCATACTAGTTATTAATTACTACTACCCAAGATATCAGGAATATTGGGTTGCGAAAAACCCGCACCTATTGATAAGTCAAAGCAGCGTATGATTAAATAACGTGTGTCCTATATTATTACAAAGATTAGGAAATATTAAATCTCCAAGACATCGTCTTACAATAGATAGCAACAAAGACGTGTCTATACTTTAGATCCATTCAATGCTATACCACACCAGTGTCACTAGTCATTCTCAAGGTAAAGACGACTTTCGGATGGACACTTCAACCTTTCACGATAGGTAGCCAATGCCTATCTAGGTTGTGAAAAAGTTTTACTTCTACAAGGTACCGGTTGGGCTGATTTACTACCCAACCTTCAATGTAGAAGACTTAGACTGATTTTACTTTCCGGCGTTTTAATTATATAATTTAATATATAATTAGATACGGTCAATACCCATTAAAGTAAAATACACAGTATGAAGAAAAAATTTATTATTCTCATTAAATGAAGAGTGCTTACAATATACAAGCAATTTATCAAATTCAAAATAAACTCGAAAAATGCTTTTTAGTATATATGTTCCAACAATCTCCCACTTATACTCAAAACATGCTTTCGAGTATACTACTGTCAATTTTCTTCAATTTCTCCCACTTATAGAGAAAGCAGGTCTGAGTCTTTAATGCATCTAACACCTATCCCTTCCATATGACGATTGAACGTCCCACCCGATAGGGCTTTCGTGAAAGGATCATCAAGGTTGTTTTCTGTTGCAATCTTGACTACTTGTATGTCACCTCTCTGTACAATCTCCCGAATGATATGATACTTCCTCTCAATGTGTTTGCTTGCCTTATGGGATCGTGGTTCCTTTGAGTTTGCAACAGCTCCAGAGTTATCACAATAGACTGTGATACTCTTTGGCAAACTCTGAATCACACCCAACTCCTTTAGGAAGTTCTTGAGCCAAACAACCTCTTTTGCAGCTTCATCGGACATAATCAGATGCCTTGTAAACTAGAACATACTCTTTAGTCCTCTTCAGGTACTTGAGTATATTCTTCACTGCAGTCCAATGTCCTTGGCCAGGGTTCGACTGATACCTAGCCACCATGCCTACGGCAAAGCATATATCAGGTCGCGTACACAACATAATATACATGAGACTTCTAACTGCCGAAGCATATGGAACCTTTTTCATGTCCTCTATCTCTGCGTGTGTCTTAGGACACATCTCCTTTGATAGATGAATTCCATGTCTGAAAGGAACGAAACCCTTCTTGGAATTCTCCATGCTAAAACGTTGTAGTACAGTATCGATGTAGGATTCTTGAGACAAGCACAACATTCTTTTCTTGCGATCTCTGATCACTTTGATTCCTAGAATGTGTCCCGCATCTCCTAAGTCTTTCATCTCAAACTGGGTAGACAACCAGTTTCTTACGGACGACAACATCTCATTATTGTTTCCAATTGGTAAGATGTCATCCACGTAAAGTACCAAGAACACCATATTTGCATCTACAAGGATTAACTAGCTAATGTCACATGTTTGAATATTTTCGAAATATTACTCATGTTTCAATTTTATCATGAATGACATGAAACTATGCAAATTTATATATAAAGATTGAATATTCACATGGTATTAAAAATTTCAATTTGAACTAAATTAAAATTATTATTAAAATATTAATAAATATAAAATCGTCTTAAAGCTAGGCTTATATTAACAAATTAGTTCGATGATATATAATGAAAAATATTTTAAATGTCGGTGTTTCAAGAAAATAATACTGTATCATTTAATTAAAGTATGAAATATTTTTTATTCCGTGTATTATTGATTCAAATTTTAATTCATAAATAACTTCACTTTTCCATATTTTTGTTGTTTCTCCATGATTTTCCTATATGATATAACTGGTATATTGTTACCACTAACTAGAACTAGACGAGTATAAGAATTTTTTTTGTGTACAAATATTGATAAAACTTTAATCACGTATGAAGTATCAGAACTTATTAGGATATCACATAAGAAGTTGCTGACATAAATGTGACAGAATTCATATGTCAACGAATTTGGGGATTGCCAAAAATGCCCTTCAAGCCATTTGGGCATTTTCGTCCGAAAAGTGGCTAAAAAACACGATTCGTGATTATGTTTAACGTTAGGGTCATCTCACGATATTTTTTTTGTTAGGGACCGGCAATGTCACAAACCGAAAATTTAGGGACATTTGAGGTAATTCACTCTAAATTTAAAAACGAAGAAAGTGGGGGGACGATGTTACATGAGGGTTGATCCCTCTTCGGAACACTAACAGACACACACCGAAGCGTGATAGCTTGGTGCGGGATAGCCATGGACAAGCCCATGGTCTGCTAGACTACGCGCCAATTCCTAACTTAAGCAAAGTGATGCACTTTTTATTAGCACTAAATAAACATGCAAGTATACAAAGTATATATAGTATAGGTAAAGGTGAGTACCGGACATCGAACACAGGGAAAACAGACACAAATTGTCTATCCTCTACTAAGCTTCTTTCACTATTTGGAAAACCAAAAGATTTTGAAATTTTGAAAATAAAAACAAGTAAAAGCAAGTAAATCTCAGAGATAAAATATGAGAGATAAGATAATTCCAGGGATGTGCGTTCACAATTATGGTTATACGAATTCCTACTACAATACCCTAGCACAGTTCTTACTTTAGTAGGACGAGTCGCCTAATTTATGCTCATGCGATACTAACGCAGATTACTAACACTAGGGTTGTCAATCCTAGATCCGTAACTCCTAAAAGCTCCTAAGGCCCTTGAAAATTCCTCACTCTCAATTAACAATGTCGAAGGGAAGCTAATTATAGTGTCTACTAAGTGGATCTAACTCGCCAACCTCCTCTCACGATTATGTAGCAAGTTATATTAAATCATCAAAGAATGTGTCACTCAAACATGAAGCATTATCCAACACTTAGGGAAGAAACGAAGTAAGAACAAAATGGATATTAAATAGAAAAACGGAATTGTATAACCAAAGTCATTACTAACACATCCCTAGAATCCTATGAATTTAGTTACACATGATAGAATAATCTAAAAACATAGTTTGTAGGGAAATCATAAAGAACATAAGAACTAAAGTAAATAAAATCCAAAGGTTGAATCCTTGTAGCCTTGATCTTCTCTTGATTCCTTCTTCAAACCCTTGCACCTTGATGAACAGGTAAGAACTCTCAAATATTATGTTCTGGAATTATGTGGCAAAAAGAAGATCCTTATTGAAGAGGTTTGAGAGGGTATATATAGCTGTAAAATCGTCCCTCAATAAATAAGGCAAAAAAGGTGGCTAAGTTTGATAAATCTTGGGGAGAAAGTAGGTCAAATCGGTGCGCCGCATTTTACCAGCGGGCCACTGCACCTTGGCTGCGGTCTCTGTGGGTTGATCCGTAGCCTCTGCCTCTTGAACAGCGGTCGCTACACTGTGTTCCAACGGTCGCCGGTAATCATCCTGTAGCTTCTGGATCTCTTGGAGCGGTCGTTGTGCACACCCCACAGGTCGTTGGACGTGTTCTTCGTTTCAGCACAAATTTCTCCGGAGCGGACCGCTACTGGCTCAGCGATTGTTGGTCGCCAGCGGTCGCTGGATGAGTTGCAGCGGACCGCTGGACGTCTCGAAAGCTCCAGATTTCCAACTTCGACTTTTAGCTTTTTTTTTAGGCTCGAATTTGCACATTTTTCATAAAACACGTCAAAATACCAAAATAGATAAAACATGCAAATAATGGACTTGTAATGGAACTTTGACACTCAAAACGAACCAAATAAGGGCATTGAATCTGTAACACTTACCCGATTATTTTAATAATCGAATAAATAATGTCACATTTTGGTACAAATCTTGATTTAATAGAAGATCCATTTTTTGAACATATATATATCTTATTTGCCTTTACTTGGCAAACTAGAAAACAGTTATATAATGTCAGTCTAGAACTAGACCTTAAACTTATTCCCATAAGTCTTGTGTATATATTTATACAACATGAATAACTCATAACTATTTACAAAATATACTTATTTAACAAAAGTTTTGGAAGTAAAAGAAACGTTACACTTTCTATACATGCCACCTCTAACTAATTCAAAAGAATCACCCAAATGCAAACGAGTTGGCTAGTGACCTGACTTGAGCAGCTGAACAACAAAAGAGCTAGTCTGACCCTCAGAGTTCAAGTAAACGTTATGCAACCTATACATTTACATGATTATTATTTAAGAAAACACCGCAGAACCAACATCGTCATCTCCATCTCCAGGGATGTATATTTTATATCGGAAATGAACATTAGTAAAATCTTACATTTATGTCGTCCAACTATGATCTAGTGGAGTTTATCAGATTCATAAACAAGTATCAAATTCGTAAATCACATATGAGAATACAAAATAAATTACATAATACCAATAATCGAGTGAAACATAGAATATATAACAATATTATTCGATCACCAATACATATGAAACACCTACGCAGATCACCAACATTTTCACATATTCAAACACGTATAGCCCCTTTAAGTGCTTAGTGATAGACTAGGGTACGCGGACCAGTCAGATGCAAAAACAGATTTGGTCCTGAGGAGGACTCCGCATAGACCACCTCTTTACGGTGCAAGTCAGCCACAGATCATGTATCAGATATCAGATAACAGACGATCCTCGGTTCGGTTATCCAGAAGACGAGTAATCACAGATAATGCAGCACTGCTGCCTATGGCATGCCAATTGTACCCACAGAATACACTCAAGCACGGGGCGTAACACCGTCAAATATACTCATTTTCATCAAATTACTTATTTCCAAAATTTCTAACATAACACATCAATAACTAGTTGCACGCCATATCACAATCAAAGAAATAGATTAAGTTCCAACTCTTTCAATACCATCAGGTACCTAAAATTTCACATATTTCATGTCATAAGCAACATCTATAAATCACATATTATTTCATCAACTAACACGAAATATTCTATAAGCAACAACAGAAACTTAATTCAAGAACTTTAGATCTATCGCAAGAATACTACCTCGAAATCCAAAACGCCTTTGACACATCCTACTCCCTCTCTATGTCATTTCCCGGAAGACTGGGGCAGTCCACTTACAAAAATCATTATAAATTCATTTTAACTCGGTTGAAGTTAGATTTTGGTCACATGGCAGAAGACACATAAAACTATGTTCATTTTACTTGGTTAAGAAAATGAGGTCATTTACTTGGTTAAACTGAAGTCGAAATACGCTGCCAGAACATGACACACTAGCTGTCTCCTTAGTTTCTTTCACTAAACCATGTTTTGAATGTAAAATCTGTTAGAGTTTGTATACTAGAAATCACGTTTCGAGTGATTGAATACTGTAAAACTCTTATTTTATTTTCCAATAAATAAAACAGATTATTTTTGTCATAATGTTGTTATGTTTTACATTTAATGGATGTTAATGCATGTTTAAATGTATAAGTTAACCTAACAAGAGTCTAAGTCTTTGTTTTAGTAGACCGGTTGTGGGCGTCGTCCACTTTAAGGTAACACGGTTAGTTCTAAACAAAGAAAAAGATGAATTTCACAACCTAGATGGAATTTGACTATCCATCGAGAAAGGTTGCAATGTCAGTCCGCATATTTCTAAGCCTTACTGAAATAAGATGACATTGGTGT
>NC_062970.1:15278955-15310832 GCF_023119035.1 Salvia hispanica
CGTGACACGATTTTAATGGTGAATTTGAAGTTGTTATTTGAATAAAAATAATATGATAATCGTACTTTGATTTTGATTGATGATTTTGAAAATAATCGATGGAAAAAAAGGAAATATGGGAGACATGCATGATTTGAGATCAAAGATTGAAACTGATTTGTGATACGCCTAATTTAAAGGTGATATTTCGCGCTCTCAGCGTGATAAACGAGGAGAAGATAATACTAGCGAGCTAAGCCGACAAGGTGGGCTTTCTTTTAAAATAAGGACATTGTCCTAAACTGATATTGATGAGAATGAGATATGTGTTATCATGCCTTGATTTGTTTTGTCGTGCCTATCCCTCGTGGCTATGCCACTATTGATTTAATCGAATTCGGATCCTTGTAGAGCCGCAAACTCTACTTGGATTAGTGTACACCAATGTTAGACCGAGTGCTAGCGTACGTGTCGGCCGGTCTAGTGACCTGGATTGCGGCCGCATTCCTTGTCATGTAGAATGAGGATATGGTAAACGTCGATGTGAAAAATGGTTGCGCGACCGTGATATTTGAGAAAGAAGATATTTTGGTGCCTCGGGTCTTTCTAAAGTTAAAACCCCGACGGACACTTGAAAATGGCATGATAATGACTATATTTGTGATAAAACTGTTTTCGGCAATGAGCCCATTGAGTATGATTATCGTACTCAGCCCTGCATGTGTTTTCCTTATGTGCAGGTTGAGTGGTGACGAGCGGGCGGCGGTGTTGAGTAGAGAATAATAAGATGATCTGTTGGTACTTAAGGTGTCGTTGTGTCTTCATACATAGCCTCACTTCTTTCTTGGTCGCTTCCGCTATATTATGAAAAATTGTTATCTTTTGGTTGGGATAAATACTTTTATTTTCGTGGGTATGTTTTGGAATATGAACAGTTAGGAATATTCTCTTTTGAAGAACTTGGTTAAGCTTTTAGTCCTTTGATGGATTTCTTTGCTAAGGCATTATTCTTTTCCTATTTAATTGTTCATTAAATGCTTTGGTTAAATCCCTTTCTAAATGGAACCCTAGCGTATGATCTTTGATGCATTTAAGTCTGCCTAGTTAACGCTCGCCGCATTTATTATACCCTAGATGGGCGGGTCGTTACAAATAATTATTGGTTAATTTAATTAAATTAATAAGTTATATAGTCAAATTCAAAATAATGAAACAAGAACTGAAAACTTCTATCATACAGTCCATAGTTCCAATCACACTCTACCCAAATTGAATAATATTGGTGCAGAAATGCATAGCAAATTCAACCTGAGAAAAAAATTAAAAATCGAATAAAAATGCAGATCACAACCAAACTGAGTCACATAATCAAATAATCGAGCAAAAAAGCTAAATAGAAGAGGCTCAGTCTAGTACCAATGAACCATAATCGCCTCAATTTGATCGGTGCAAATCAATTTCAAGAAACAATGAATCGAATCAAACTCTACTTAAATCAAACTGTAGTGTAGAAACCTTAACCATCATGGCCTTATTGATTAACTAGTAATTAAGGTTTTAGTTGTTCATAACTAACTCTTGATTAAGCCTTAATTAGAGTTTAATTGAATTGTACGTACCACCCCGCGGCAAATGCGACGATAATTCACACTAATAGACTACCTGGGCCAGGTATATAATGAGCCAGAGCCACACATCTCATAAATAAGTTATCAATCTCTAAAACAAAACTTTTGCACCTAAACAAAATTCCAATAAAACTTTTGTTCACAATTAGTTTTTACAAAGATTAATCATATTTGATCTTTTGTAATTTTTTTATTAACAAAATGGCCTTATTTTGTATACTAAAATATTTCAATAACTTTACTATATTTCTATCACCTAAATAATTTTGTATTAAAATTATTGGAAATAGACAGAGTGAGTATATTCTCTCCCTTTACAAAAAACTAGTACTTCAATTTTACTAGGCGTACGTTAATAAAAATTACTACTAGTAGTATTTTGTACAGATACTATCCCATAGTAGTATTTTGTACAGATACTATCCCATCCCATGGAGAGTGATCAATTGCTAACTCATCATTTAATTGCTAACTACAACTAATTTAAAGCCATAGGATTTTAGAAAACGTGTGGTCTAAAATTTGCCACGTGTAATTTTCATTTTTATTAATAAAATAAAAAAAGATAAAAAAAACTCCAAATTAGGGTTTTAGTTGAAAATGTCATTATAGTGTTTCGAAAATATCAACACAATGCTTTGAGAATGTCAACACAATGCTTTAAGAATGTTAACCCATTATTTATATTGACATATTTTATATAGTATGTTGATATTTCTGCTTGTACGAAAAAATTAAAAAATTTTGAATTTTTTTTCAAATTTTGACGTCGGAATATATGCATGTAGGACATCGTTGGAATCCTTATGAAATTATCTGTAATTTGATATATGTTATATGAATTTCAAATTTTGGGATTTCTTTTAAAAGTTAATTATAATTGAACATGTAGTTAATTGACATTAATACCCCTATTGATATATTTTGGAATTAATCCTATGATCTTATTGACGTTTTTCGTTCATCGTATTGACAT
This sequence comes from Salvia hispanica, assembly GCF_023119035.1. NCBI lineage: Eukaryota > Viridiplantae > Streptophyta > Magnoliopsida > Lamiales > Lamiaceae > Salvia > Salvia hispanica. The sequence continues at coordinate 15,281,539 of NC_062970.1, forward strand.
TTAGAAATTAATGATCTAAGCCCTTAATTTGAATATCTAATGACTATTATTTAGTTGTAGTTAAAAATTAAGTTATAAGCTAGCAAAATAACACTCCCCTACTATTCCATATTATCTTTTTTTGTTACATCTACAATTTTCACCAATAACAATACATTTTAATTATCATTATCATTTCCTTTAAGGTGAACCTTTTTATGAAAAACTTTTGTCAAATTCGTATAAAATCCCTTTAGATTTAATTTTTTATATATATAGGGATGGGCTTCAAATTGTACATTTATTACTCCTTACCTCCCTAAAAAAGTCAAGTTTGCTTTTTTATCCATCCTATAAAATTAGTTTATTTTTTAAAAAAATTCAGCACACATTACACTATAAATAATATTTTCATTATCTACTGATAACAAATGTCAACAATTTTTTTCTTTTTATTCATATTTTATGATTTCATATTAAGTGTGTGTTATTCTCTAAACTTTATCTATCTTTAGGAGAATAAACGCGTAGGTTTTATGTTGTTTTAAAATTAAATTCACACGCGTTTTTACAATTCCAATTTCGGAAAAAGTTTGATAAATTTTCCCAAAAAGGACTCGAAACGTTTCACTTCATATCTGACCGTGTCAAACATTAGCTGTCAACACAAAAGCAACCATCAACGGTCACTTCCAATTCTCCACTATAAATATCCTCTCTATACCTCGTATTTCCATCACATCCCAAAATCTCACTTCTCTCTAATTTCCTCTGAAATCATTTCCCTCTTTCAAAAATTTCATAGCAGCAATGGCGGTTACTAAAGTTTTATCCATGGTGATGTTTGCATTCCTGCTAGGCTTCGCCTTGGCGCAGTCTCCTTCCAGTGCTCCGTCGCCTTCCAATTCCAGAGCTTCGACGCCTTCCAGCGCTCCGATCCCTAGCCCCGCCCCTTCGACTTTCACGGCTCCTCCTCCTCCCAAGGCATCGTCGCCTTCTCCTTCTCCAGCGGGAATCTTCTCACCGCCAGCTCCCCCGCCGTCGACCGCCTCTCCCTCGCCATCCTTCACCGTGTCTCCATCCGACGGTGGCGCTCCATCGCCCTCCAAAAACGCTGCTGTACTCAACGCAGCAGGATCCGCAGCCGCTGCTGTTGGTTTATTCGCCCTCATTTTGGTTGCTTGAACTCTCCCATTTTACCCTAATTTTATTATGTTTTAATATATTCTTTTGTTCAATTTTAATATTGTACGCTATTATTGATTCATGTGTTTATGATGATATATTATTATATTTTATTTTTTTGAAGATTTACTTTCACCTTTAAATTTTTATGTACGTCTATTTATATCTTACAATTTAAAATTTATGATTAGATAAATTACATATATAAAATCGAGATTAAAGCTATTCGGGTAACAGCACATCCTAAGATTTCATGCTTCCTTTATTAAGTATTCGATCCTTAAAATTTGGTTTGGCGGTGGAAATTTGAAATATTTTTCATACTCTTTTGTGTTTCTTTTATATTATAAGGGGATTCATTTTTATGATTAAATTGATACACATATCTGTAACTTATAACATTAATGGACAGATAATAAAGTAAGAAAGAGATAAAAGAAAATCAGGTAAAAAAAATAAAGTTTTTGTCAAATAAACTTGACTTAAAACTAAGAGAAGTGATAAATTAACAAAAATTGTATATACAAAATTGGACGTTTTAGGTATTTTACCTTCACAATAGTAGTTAATACATTACATATTTACCCTTTTATAACTATTTATAGAAGGTTGAGTTTCTAAGTTTAATAACTGCACATTTACTAAAGATAATTCAATCTATTATAAAGCCACATAATTATAGCTAGATCAAAATTAAAAAGATAAATTTACCACGTTCTTCACCATGCAATTTTATAAATATTGGGCAAGTATTTGAAGAATATTAAATTTCTTCTATTTTCTCAACACTCAAATACGTGTACCTTATATGCAATCAAATCTAATGAATAAATTGACATATAAAATGTTAGTAGTCAATAGAAAAAAGTCACATAATGTTTTTAATTTGTAGTATTGTTATCCAATTGATTAAATATTATTATTTTTATATTTAGTATTACAATCCAACTACTTGAAAATTATTATTATGATTAATCAGTAATAAAAAAATAAACAAAATTAATAATAGTTATTCAAAACAAACTATTTCATTGCGTAGTAAAAATTATAAATTATAAAAATAACTTGTAATATATTTAATTAATTAGTATTGCCATCCAACTAACTAAATATCATTCCATCGATTTATTTGAGTATTGTATATCTTTACTCGAAAATTATGGAATGAATATAAAATAGTAAAAAAATGAATATTAACAAATAACAGTCATTTATATCCAACAATTTTAATACTCTTATTAGTAAATTTTGAAATTGTAAATTATAAAACAACCACACGTATATTTACTTAATTTGTTAGTATTGTCATCAAACTAATCGATGATCATTTAATCGTGTTTTTTTTGTATAATCAATATTTTGACTCAAAACCATGAAAAAAAAATTAATTACCATTAAGTTGATTTCATTGTATTCTCAACATCCAGAATAAAAAATCATGCAATGAAATTAAAATTGACATGATATTTAAAAAATAATTTAAATAATTTTTATTTGCATCGAACTATTTCATGATTGAAAAATTCTAAAAATTATAAATACAAATGCAACTACTTGTATATGTACTTAATTTCTACTACTATAAACACCCTTCATTTTAATTTTTAGCATTACCGTCCAACTAGTTGAAAATTATTATTTTGATTAATCAGTAATAAAAAGTTAAACTAAAACAATAATAGTTATTAAAAACAAACTATTTCATTGTGTAATAAAAATTACATAAATTATAAAAATAACTATTTGTAAATATACTTAATTGATTAGTATCTCATCCAACTAATTAAATATCATCGATTTCTTTGAGTATTGTATATCATTACTCAAAATTTTGAAATGAATATAAAATAGTAAAAAATAAATATTAACAAAATGACTACTTATATAGAGTATGATCAAATATAAATTAAAATGATAAAATCATTCAAATCGAATGACTCTTAAATATAATGATAAAATCATTCAAATCGAATGACTCTTAAATTGTAAATTATAAAATAATTATAGTATATATACTAAGTACTTAATTTCTTGTACTATCATCCAACCAATTTATGATAATTAAGTCGGTTTACTTATTTATAATAGCAATAATAATAATACTAATAATAATAATAATATTAAAAATAATAATAATAAATATTGAATTGAAATAATAATAGTCATTCACATTCAACTAATTTATTATTGAGTAATTCTTAAAAAGTGACAAACATGTATATATATTTAATATTTTATCGTCGCCCATCTAGTCAATAATCATTAAATCAACTTTCAAGTGACTCGACATTTTTAAAAGCCATGGAACATAAATAAATTCAATATGTACTACTTAAAAAATACATTAAAGATATATTAGTCATTTGCATCAAAAAATTATAAATTATAAAATAACTACGATAAAAACTGTAAACTATAAAAATGATAGTATAAGAATATGTACTTAACTTATGAGTACCCTCATTCAACAAATTAATCATCATTAAGTTGATTTCATTTTATTCGCTACATCCAGAATAAAAAAATCATGCAATGAAATTAAAATTAATATAATTTAAAAAATAAGTTAAAAAAAAATTATTTGCCTCGAACTATTTTATGATTGAATGATTCTAAAAATTATAAATATAAATGCAAGTATGCAACTAGTAGTAAATTTCTACTATTAACACCCTTCATGTTAATTAAAAAAGAAATAATAATTAATATTTCCTTAATATAAAAATACTCATAAGTAAAAGTAAATTAAAATAAAAAGTATTCATATATATGCTTTTGGATATATAATGAAAAGGGGAACAAGCTAAGGAAAAATAGCATTAAAGGAAAATAACACAAAAATAAAAAAGATATTGCAAGAAATGTTAAATCATTATGGCTATAATATTTTCTCATGTAGTCCACATATTAGAAATGCTTTACTACTACAATTTATTCATATATTAAATTATTATATTGTCACAACATTGATAATTTATATCGTATGATAATTTGAAATAAAAAATTAATAAAAAATAATCAAACAAGTTATGAAAAATAATATAAATGATACTATAAAACTAGATACTAAAGTATAAATGATCAAATATGAATTTCTTTCAAAAGATTTACGGTACTATATTAAATTATATAGTACTACTAGTAATTATTTTATGATTAGATATAGTACTTTAACCATGTAGTGTGTTAATAAGTATTACCATAATTAATTCATAATCTAAATCAATGATATACGTTTCTAAACTAGTAGAGTTAAAAATAACGAACATTAAATAAGGATAAATTAGTCATAAAATTATGGGTAGTGATAAATTAACAAAAATTGTATGTACAAAGTTGGACATTTTAGGTATTTTACATACAAAATAAAATTATAATTATTAACTAATTTGCTGTATTACATAATTACCCTCCTATAATAATTTAGGATAGCGTTATCCTTCATCAACGTTTATATATTTAGTAATTGATTTACTACATAATCAATGGCATAGTTTGTTATCAATAATGTTGAATCGATCTATTCAATTAGGTAGATAATATTAGTTGCATAATTTCTTCTTCCATTAACAACAAAAAGGATATTTCTTCATTCCATTTAAACTCTCCCATACCAACTGAATTATATCTTTTAAATTAACTTCGGCATTTCATTATTTTATCATTAAATCAATTTTACAATTCTGAGTTATAAAAATGACTACCTACATATATATATATATATAAGTACTTTTTAAATATTATCATCTAACAAAATAATAAATAATAATAATCAATCACATCCAATTATTTCATTATTAAATCATCTTTAAATATCTAAGTTATAACGACTACAAGTATATGCAATTGAAATCTTATTGTTATCATCTAACTAAATAATCATAGTCGTTCACGTCCATATACTTCTTAATAAATAATCTTTAAAATTCAAAAATATAAAATTAACTATTGTAATAATTCTTAGTGTATCATCCAAAGAAACAATTATAGTCATCCACGTCCGATTATTTTATTAATATATAATTCTTAAAATCTTAAGTTATAAATGACTACATGCATATTTAATTATTTTCTTAGTGTTTTCATCCAATTAAATACAAAATAATAATAGTCATTCGCATCCAATTATTTCATTATTAAATCATCTTAAAAATCATAAGTAATATAAGCAACATCATGTGTATATAATTAATTTCTTAGTGTTATCATCGAACTAAATAATCATAGTCATTCCATCCACATATTTTATTAATAAACAATCTTTAAAATTCCAAACTATAAAAACAGCTACATGTGTATATAATAATTTCTTAGTATTGTCATCCAAAAAAATATTATAGTCATTTACATCGAATTATTTTATTATTAAATAATTCTTAAAATTAAAAATTATAAAAATGACTACACGCATATATAATTAATTTTTTAGTGTTATCCTCCAATGAAATAAAAAATAGTAATGTCCATTCGCATCCAATTATTTTATTATTAACTCATCTTTACAATTCTAAATTACCAAAACGATTATATACGCATATAATTAATTTCTTAGTGTTACATTCAATGAATTACAAAATAATTATAGCCGTTTGCATCCAATTATTTTATTATTAAACTATCTTTAAATTCTAAGTTATAAAAATGATCACTACATATGTATATAATTAAAATCTTAGAGTTATCGTAGTCGTTCGAATCTAATTATTTTATTTAATTCTTAAAATTCTAAAGTATAAAATGAGTATATACATGCATACTTGATTTCGTAATACTAACATTACACAAAATAAATATTGGCATTTGCAAACATTTGTAGTCTTTATTATATTATTCCTATAAATTAGAATTAACATTATTATAGTAATGTAATAGCACAAGTCATGTTGGAGACTTAGAGTCTGGGATACCCATTTTCTCTTTTTAACTTATACTACTACAGTACTATTTTTTCCGTTTAAATTTACATATGAAATTAATTTAAATTAAAAGTAACAATGTTTTCATTTGTATTCATTTTGTTATATTCTTATCATTTTGTAAATTTTAATGTTAACAAGTAGGAAATTATTTATTTTATGTTTCGTTCTTTTCATAAATTTATAATAAAAAAAATAAATTTTTTTTTGGGTTTTTCATAAATTTCTGTAAAAGATTAATTTACAATTATTGAATAATAATATTTACATTTAATTTTAAAGTTGTTTGAGTACAATCTAAGAATAAGAAACAATTAGAATTTTGAAGCTAATATGATTCCACGCTAAATAAAAACACCAAATACATAGGATTAAAATGGTGGAGAAAACCTAATGCATTACTGTTTTCATATTTTTTGTTGCTAGTGATCTTCCATATTTTCAAATTTTCCATATATAGTCTATGTAATTGAAGAGTGATTTAACTTTACAAATATAACAAAAGGGTAATTACGTGAAGAAATAATAGTTAATAAGAAAACCGGTTTAAATAAAAACCGGCTTAAAAAGAAGGGGCATTTTGTATGTACAATTTTTATTAATTTATCTTTACTCTAAAATTATATCCTAAAAGATAGAACCAAAATTAAAGGGTATATTGTATATACAATTTTTGTTAATTTATCTTTTTCCTAAAACTAATTTGTGATTCCCCAACCAAAATTTCTTATGCAAAGTTAGATTTATAGGTATTTTTTATTTAGAATTAATTATTATATTGTATATTTATTTCTTTTGCAATTAAGTAATTTGAATAAGATTAATTTTTTCAAATAAAAAATTGGAGATTTTTGAAATAATTAACTTTTTCATTGGATATTGTAAGTATATTCATATAAATTTGAAATCATGTGTGAATTTATCATGAATAATTTTTAAGTCAAACCATTTTTAACGTTATGTTTAAATGAACTTGTTATGTTCTATTTAAAATTTTAGATACATTTACATATATCAATGTACATTTGTTTTCCCCTGGCCTCAATTTTACTTGTCCAAATGGTTTGCCCAGAAAAGTGTAATATTGATCCTTGTGACTTAATTGTTGAGTAGTATTAATACCGCACCTTGTCTTTTGAAGACACCTCACCCCATTCACTTCATTTGATTTTTGAAAATTTTGGACTATACTTAATAATTAAGATTCTAATTTGCATTTATAGCAAATTACGAACCTTCAATTTTCTGGTTCACCGAAATCTGTCTTGACATTCTCCATTTAATGAGATATGCCATGATGAACATACACTTTATTTCAATTTCTCAGACTGCAATAATATTACACTTTTATTTCATAATTTCTTCAGACTACGATAAAAATAAAAATAAAAATATAGGCTTTAAAATTTACAATTTTTGGATTTTGTTCTCGACTAACTTTTTGTGTGCTTCCCATGAATAATCTTGTCAACAATTGGTTCAACAATGCTCTCCAGCTCTTCCATATCTTGTTTCACATCACTAACCTGTCTCCGATACAAAGAAAATGCTTAAGAAAGTACTACTACAAGTTAAGTAGAAATAAAATAAAATAAAAAAATATAACAACCTTATTGATTATGTTCTCAATTTGTTGAGCATCTTGGGCAGCTACACTGGAGACATGTTCCAATGCTTGAGCTGCTTCCTTGAGCTTACTGTTATCTGGCAATTGATTTGCCACTTCTTCCAACGCCTTATCTGCGGTGGTCGCCACCTTTTCCACCACCTCCGCTACCACCTCCACCTCCTCCACAACTCTCGCCACCTTTCCTGATCATATATATATACATGCAATATTCAAGTCGGAAGTCAATTTACGACACTTTAAGATTAGAACATTGTTCGAGTCACCATAACGTAAACAAAAACCATTACGGATCTCCAGAGATATGTTACCTTCCAAAATCAGCAAGTTATCCCATTTGGTCTTCCAAAATGGTAGCAAAAATGTCACTACATATCCCAGAAGCCATTTCACCCTGCACAAATTCAAATGGAGTAATATTTATGGACAAACTTTAAAATTGGTTATCCTAAAACTATTATCCAAAATTTGATTTCATGATATAACCGTTTAATTCGAGTTAAGATGTTACCATCAAATCTTGTACTTATTGTTGAAGTGTAGAACCTCAATAAAACCAAACTTTTGCTCTCACTTTATTTTGGCTCAAGTAATGGGCTTATGATTAGGGCCTGATTCCTATCCTATTTAAATAATTTTATTCTCTTATATTCTGTATTTGAAAATCATGCAGTGAAAATCAAGGTTTGAACTGTCTTTACTAACTAGGTACTGTGATAACAATGGAATGGAGTAATGGTTTGTTTGGAAAGATATTATACCAATTTGAGAAGCCAACCCTTGGCTGATCCGGCAATTGCGTTCTCTCTTCACTTTGATTCTTCTCCCTTGAACAAATTAATCCAATTTATTTTTCAGTAAATAAATGAAGCGATCACAAAAAATAAGAAGTACTAATAATTCAAGCACGAACTAACGTTCCCAACTTGGAGCTGCTACTTATCATCCTGAGCCCCTGATCAAGAGAGCCACCACCACCTCCCACCTTATAAGGCGGGAGATCGCGGTGGCGCATAGGGTGGCTCCGCCATGAGCCACCCGATACGGCTCTATAACGGCAGACAAAAGTGGCCAGCGCCTTGAGCTTGTATGAGGATGATGATGCAGCCATGCTGAACAAGACTCAATTATAACTACAAATCTACAATTGCTAAAATGAGAAAGCATTTGTATTTTGTAAGAAACTTGATTCATTATAACATGCAATAAGAAATTTGATAAGCAAGCTTGATGATGCTAATGTGACTAAACACTTGCCAATTACGACAAGCAAAAAAAATATGTGCTAGGATAAAGATTCTTAGACGCCAAGAAATGACGTGGCCGAATTTGATTGGCTATTCTTAAAGCAAAATAATGTGTTGTAATTAGAAAGAAAGATAATATTTAGATCACCCACATGTTCCTTGCAAGTATATATTGCGCGTTTCTGACACTTTTAAAGTTATGAATTTCGTGGAGATTATACGTGAGTCTTTTCATCATGCTTTCGTTGCGAAATAATTTGGGAAATAAAAGATGTGGAAGCAACACAATCTCAAACTAATTTGGATGATTTTTCGACTAGACTACCTAATTTTAATTTTTTGGATGTTAAAGGAACTCATGAGATAATCCAAGAGTAATATTTAAAATAATCCGGACATGTCCCATAAAAATAGGTCTAAATAAATGCGACACAAGTTTTGTAAAAGTGGTTAATGTATTGTGAGTTGAGAAAGTAACTAGTACATATATTTGTTAGAAACATCAGATAAAATTCTCAAGCCGTGTACATATGGTTCTCTAACTAGTACTTTAATTAAATGAGAAAGAACAGTTAATAAAATAGAAGTTACAATAAAAATAATAAAATAAATCAAAATATAAGTCGAGTCAGCAAAATTCCTTTTCTCACAAAACAAATTATGTCTCAGCTAGTGCTTTTGGATTGACATATTGTCTTCAAAGATGATATGACTTCCTCCTAGGGTATGTTTGGTAGCTTGTATAAACTCATATTACTACATAAAAGGCTATAAAACTTGTCATTTTCCCCTCTTCTCCACCATTTGGTAGCGGAATTTGTCGTTGAACTCGGCAAAACACTTCCGGATCTCGGTGATATCCGCAAAAAATTTAGCGACTCTGGCAAAACACTATCGGAGCAAAGTGGTGGTAAAAGCTTTTCTCGGCTCCGGTCATTTCGTCGTCTCATGTTTTATGCCCAAATTTCCCTCGTAGTTTTGGAGCTCTACCCAACATAATTAGTTACACATTTTTTGAGTCCGACCTCAGCGGTGCAAAATTCCAATTTCCGCTTCTGTGCAAAAAGTAAGCCTGTACACTTGCAACCTCAAGTTTCTAATTTGTTAGACTTACAGAGTGTGCACAAAGTAAGCCTGTACACTTGCAACCTCAAGTTTCTAATTTGTTAGACTTACAGAGTGATATGTAGTCAATTATTTCAGATCTACCAAATTCCAATTATCAATTGTTGTTGAGTGTATTACTGCATACCTTTGAAGAGGATTTGGAAGATCTATTGCGTTCTTTCGTTGACGTCTGTCCAGTACCCAGCATATCGAGTATACAAGGTATATTACCCAGTGTGTCTCCCAGATGCGAACATCTGTGCTTTCAAATTCACGGGCTTGTTATCCTGTTTACTGCGCACAGTACTCTCTAGGACGAGGTCCAAATTGTGTTCGGAATGATAAAAAAATTGTCGGGTAAATTGGCTGAAAAATGACCCTGCACTGTGTGATGTTGATGATGATAACATTGTGTGTTTGATTGTTGCTGTTTGAGATGCTCTGGTTCTGTCTTTACAATGACCTTGTGATAGTTTGATTGTTTGGCGATTGCCGATGTTGTGTTTGGTTTTGTTGTTTTTAAAATTTTATAAATTTTTATGCTTGTGTGGGATGTCCGACTTCGTGATGCTCTTTTGGTGCACACGAAGACTCTGTTGGTGTGTGGTTCCTTGTCTTATCTTATAATTCGTAACCTGGGCGTATAGGATACTTGACGATAGACAGAAAAAAAGAAAGGAGACAGATGCTGTTGTCATTATGGTGTAGGACATTGTCCGGACCCAGCAACACGATTTTCTTGCACTGTTGAACATGGTCCGCGAGATGATATCTTCGCAGAATAGGGGATGGGGTGGTCGTGCAGCAGTTGGATACAACATGAAATCTAAAGTCCCCACCCAAGTTTAGCGCATGGACTGACTTGTTGGTTTAACTGACATCGATTGCGTAAGCAACCTCAGGATGGACCGCGTGGAGGAGCAGGTTTGGTTGATCAAAGATATGTCAGCGCGGAGGAGCAGGTTGCCATGTTTTTGAGCACCATTGTGATGCACTATTTTTTAGCACTAAATAAACCTGTAAGTATACAAAGTATATATAGTATAGCTAAAGGTCAGTACCGGGATATCAAACACGGGGAAGGCAAACACAAAGTGTCTATCCTCTACTAAGACTCAATTACTATTTGGAAGAACAGAAGGTTTGTGAAAACTTTTGAAAACAGAAAATATTTGAAAACAGTTAACAACTAAATGCAAGTAAAACACAAAGACAATCAATAGAGATAAGGGAATTCCAGAGATGTGCATTCACAGTTATGGTTATACAAATTCCAAACTACAATACCCTAGCACAGTTATTACTTTGATATGACGAGTCACCTAGCTTATGCTCATGCGATGCAAACGTTGATTACAAGATTAGGGTTGTCAATCATAACACGTAACTCCATAAAGCTCCTAAGACCCTTGAAAAGTCCTCACTCTCAAGTAATAGTGCCTTTTTAAGGGAAGCTAACTGCAGTGTCTACTAATTAAGTGGATCTAACTCGCTAGAACTCTGTCACAGTTATGAAGCAAGTTATATTAAATCATACACAATTGTGTCACTCAATCATGCAGCATCAAGACTAACTTAGGAAAGAAACAAAGTAAAAATAAAACGGATATTAAATAGAAAAGTGGAATTGTATAACTAAAATCGTTATTAACACATCCCTAGAATCCTATGAGTTTAGTTACACATAATGAAATAAGCCAAACACATAGATTGAAGGGAAGACAATTTGAACATAAAACTAAAGCAAATAAAACCCGTAAGTTGAATCCTTGTCGCTCTTGATGTTCTTGAAATCCTTCTCCAACTCCTTGCACAAATGAAGTACTCTAGCTCTTGATCTCTATGAATTATTTTGCAACTAGAAGCTCTCTTTTTTTGATGAAGATTGAGGTCTTATTTATAGGGGAAAGCCAATCCTTGTTGTAGAAGGAAAAGATCTTCAAAATATGGTAAATCTTGAAGCAAATCTAGGGCATCTCGACTCGCCGCCTTTCTCCGGCGGGCCACCGCACCTTGTGGCCGGCGGGCGCCGCGTTGGAGTCCGAGAGTCTGTCTCTTTGGCGGCGGACCGCCGCACGACTTCCGGCGGTCGCCCGGCGAGACTTCTCTTCCAAGCATATTTTTCCGAGGCAGACCGCTGCATTGATCTGCCCGCCATGCGCCGGCGGTCGCCGCACACATTTGCGGCAGTCGCCGGTCGCCGTCTGGCTCCAGATTTCCAGACTTTGCGTTTTGGCTCCCTTTTTCGGCTCAGTTATGCACATTTCTCACAAAACACGTCAAAATACCAAAATAGACAACATATGCAAATAATGGACATGTAGAGTAACTTTGACATAAAAAACGAACCAAATAACGGCCTTAAAATAGTGCAAAATGCGAGCGTATCACATTGCTCACCACAAGAGAAATCGAATTTTCGGGTTTGGCTTCATAAGGTCTGGATATACGGCCAACCATTACGTTCACCAAGTCAAGCGTGTTGTAATCTATCTCCACAGTGTCCTCTTGGTGAAGCCGAGTCCAATCGATGAATAGTGTGACGATCCACGGTGGAAATGGTTCAAGGTAAACTGAATCCGTTGACATAATATTGCATGTTGCCATGTTATTTACATAAATATTCATGAATCTTGTATATTACCCTGCATGGCTTGGTGTACTCGATGGGACGTACATTAACGTCTGTCTTAGCGTAGCTGATGCACCTAGGTACCGGTCACGCAAAGGGCAGATCTCTACGAACACACTTGCAATCTGCGACAGCCGACAGGTTCCTAAAATTTTTCTACGTCTTGGGAGGGATCAGTGGCTGATTCCCGCGTTCTTCGTGATGCTGTGACTCGCCCCCAATAAAAGTCCCTTGAGGTCAAATCTGATGATATATGAACATCAGTGTCCTAATTACTTACTTCTTCATATCATTCGCTAACGTTTTAAGTGTTGAGATGTTTGGACGTGAAGAATACACGCCTTGTGGATTACTCTATTTACCTTTATCTAGTTCCATAACGTGGTCCTCATTTCTTCATCACTTATACCATGCAGGATCTTACTACTTGTGTGACAACAGCTATGCCAACAGTGAAGGATTCCTCACTCCTTTTAAGGGAGTGAGGTACCATCTTAAGGAATGAGGGCCACAACATCAGCAACCAAGTAGGCCGTGAGAACTCTACAACATGAGGCATACCATGACGCGGAATGTAATCGAGCGTGCGTTTGCAATATTAAAAATGCAGTGAGGGATATTGCACAACGCGTTATTTTATCCCATCCAGACTTAATCGCGGCTCATCATGACGTGTTTTCTCCTCCACAACTACATAAGAGGCGAGATGCCGGAGGACCCCGTCGAACAAGAACTGGATGCCGTTGGAGAAGGGGGGCAGGTGGCTGAAGGCATTGAGGATGAAGGTGGACCGCCTGGGCACGTGGAGGATATCAATGAGGTGGACTACATTGACACGATTGAGTCCCCAGAGTGAAACCAGATGCGGCAAGAGTTAGCCGATTATATGTGGCAGAACCAGTAATTATTTTAATGTTGTTTCGAAGTAGTACTACCGAACTTTTTTATTTTTTGTCGCTTGTGTTTTGGTTTGCTGTTTAAATTATTTGGACACGAGAAATATTGATTATCTATGGATGAGTTCCACATGTTAAACCGGTGGAGTATGTTGTGTTCATATTCTGTTATACCAGTTAAATTGGCATGGGTTGCCGTTTGTATAGAAACTTGTGGTTGTTTAGGAGTGGGGGTTGTGGTAACTTGCGACACACGATTCAAACAAACACAATGATTGCATTTCATAAACTAGGTTCTGGCGATTCATTACAAACACTGACATAAACACCGATTGTACAATAAACAATATTATTGACCCACTACACTAATCCATCTCCTAATAGTGCCACCATACGCGATGAGACAGAACCATGCACACACAACATACCACAACAATACACGTTCAACAAGCCGAAATAGACCTATACACCAACAACAAACAAACACATAAACGAACCACAAAACCCGGCCACACATGATGTCTCGCTTTTGGAAAATCAAGGGTGCATGACGATGAGGGTCGTGCTTATTTATCCACGATCACCATAAACACACTCCACCGTGCCCCCATTAGCTCGAACTTCAGGACAGTTCCAACACCAATGGAATTAGCTTTGATGAATTTGGGGAGACCCTTTGTCTTGCACCTAACTTCAGGCCGAGGTCCGGGGATGGGACAGAGCTCTCTCCAACCTGGGCATCTAGAACGGGGGGTTCAGAGTCAGCATGGGTGGTAGGAACTTCGTCCGACGTCGTCGCCCGATTCACCAAGCGTTTATAGAAGCAGCTCACAGCTTCGTGGCCCAACTCAGAAAACAATTGATTATCATCTTCCCCTCTAAAGGAGAATTCGTTCTTGATAAGACTGATGGCTATAGCTCCAGTGTCACTTCTTTCGGCAGGGTGATCTCCACTTCCCTTGCCGTCGTCAGTGACGCCTCCACTTCCCTCGTCGCTGGGGAAGAGAATACGGACAGGGGCGCCTCCACTTCCCTCGCCATCGACAGCAGAGGGACCGGAAGTAGTGGTAGAGGGTACATAGGAACCATCCGATTCAAGTGACGTCTCGGGAACTACCATATCATCAGACAAAGCCTCGCGAGGCACCCGTGGCTTTGAGGATGATGTATCCGGAGCCGGGATTTTGGGGCTTGGCTGGACTGCATCGTCTGGATTAACTTCCGTGGTGGATATGTGAATCAACATCTGGAACTGCGACAACCATATCAATCGAAAGGTTAGTTTATGAAACATTTATAACCGGGATAGCATGGCGAAAGGACACCCACACCATCCACAACATACCCTGATCATCGTAAATCATCAGTTGAGGTCCGTTGACCATGGCGCTGACAATGAAGAGGCCATCACTTTGATAAGCAAAAATTAGTTCGTCTCTGAAGAGCCTATAGAGTGATGCGTGCGGTACTGTGTGATATATGTCACTCGATCTAACAGGTCCAGAGGATTCAACTAGACTTCAGAGGCTAGAAGATCATGAAACTATCAGAAAGGGGTCGTTGGATGCACTCTATTTCTTCAAAAACCTCAACCCACTATACTACAACTTAGCACAGGGAAGTAAATGATCGATCGCACGAGGACGTAGGTGTTACGAAACTGCATTTGAGGATGTTTTGGGAAAAAGGGAGGGGGGGGGTTGGCTGCTGCCACGCAATTTTGTGGGTCGAGAACTTAAAACTACTGGGTCTTAGAGATAGAAAAACTTTACTCTACCTACTGGGTCTAAGAAACAAGAGCGTACGGAACATGCATGACTTAGAGAAATGAGATATTTTAAAGTTCTAAAACAACTGGAGTAAACTCAACCAAACAGACTTTTCTAATTTGGACAGACAAGCATAAAGTGAAAAGTAAAGACAAGTTTCCTTAAACTACCAGGGTCTGGAAAAGTATGCAGAAAAGTAAAAAGACAAAGCAGATCGTACTGACAGGGTCTAGGGGGCATGCAAAAAAAACAAAGTACATGTGCAGAAAGTACTGACAAAAGCAGATCTAGTTCTAACTACCAACAACTTCATCTTCTTCGGGAATCAAACGAGAATAGCAGATAAAACAGAGTATTGAACACCATGAAAACATAGCAACTTCAGATCTAAACTAAAAATGAGAAATTAAAGCCTAAACTAGAAGATCTACGCTACTGGACCTAGAGGATGTAGAAACAGAAAGTGAACAACCATAATCATGCACAACGTAAACAGCGAACACCAAATACGCGAAACTCCAACTCAAATACACCACGATTCAACAATTCCAGACATCTCCATACGCAAATCCACAGCCTCCATCAACAAACCAACAGAATTCAGCTCCAAACATCCAACAATAAACAAAGAACGAAAGTAAAAAGCAAGAAATAAAGGTCAACTCAGCGAGATCCAACAAAAACCAACATAAACTTCCATAATAACGAGAAATAGGTTCAAATCCAGTAGATCAAAGTCAGAAACTAGAGTTGCGAAACTTAAAACGAACAAGTACTAAACGAAAGCAAGTAAAGATTGTTTCTTTGCCTTCACAAGGCGGTGTTACACAACAGCAAAATAACGATGATGAGAACCACGGTGGCCAGAATCCTCCATTTCCAAGTGCGCAGCAAACGTAAATGGGAAATTTGAAGTGTGGAACTAGGTAATGGAATGAGAGCTTGAACTAAGAGAGTGTGTAGAAGTGGCTGTTTGTTCTTCAAGGTTGAGCTCTTTATATATGTGAGGCTCTGATCCCTAGGGTATCCCTCTGGTAATTAGACGCTTTTGCCCTTGAACAAGACTCTTTAAAATAATATGCTCATGCTCCATTCTTCTCCCGTCGCCAACTTTTAATTCTCCCAGGTCCGAACGACGACTTCTAATTTTTGCTTCAATTTCAT
This sequence comes from Salvia hispanica, assembly GCF_023119035.1. NCBI lineage: Eukaryota > Viridiplantae > Streptophyta > Magnoliopsida > Lamiales > Lamiaceae > Salvia > Salvia hispanica. Next base: position 15,298,061 of record NC_062970.1, read on the forward strand.
CTCTTTTGCATCTGCCAGGTCAGGTAACAGCAACTCCTAGGTCCAACATATTTACTACGCACCTGAACTCATAAACGCACATTAGCGCCCCAAATGCACAGAATTTTAACCTTAAACCAATGCATGAAACGAGCCTTATCAGTCTCTCGGTTGGAAATCGGCATGTAGCGCAAAACCTTCCAACCATCTTCCAAAACACCAAGTGATTCCCTCCAAACACATATCAACGAACCAATGAGCTTCGTCGGGAAGGGCAACACGACAAAAGATAGGGACGATCACGCCATACACAAAGACCCACGATGCGGGCAACGGTTGTTTAGTGCAGAAAAACGTGACTCCAAAATAAAATTTAGTAAAAATAGAATTTAAGCAAATATGATGAAAAGAGAGTTCATACCATTCGCGTACGGTTGAGGGGGCCGTGTTATGTGGACACGAAGGAGGGTCACAGAACGGGTAAGCCGTTGATAGCGCTACAAAAAAGTGACATGAGTTAACACAAACACACAACTCGCTCTTATCAAGTAGGAGACGAGGTATCTCACCTGATAAAGTCACGAGCCTCTGGTCCTGGAATGACTGGAGCATTTGATGCTCTCGGATGAGGAGTGGTTCCTTGAAAAATAGATACTTTTTTTTTTAGAGACAAAGGGTGAAGAAAGAGGCGCATACCACCCACTATTTATACTCAAAACTTTGGCCGTGTATATTCACTACCATCAAACCAAGTGGGTGTGAGTCAATGAGTGTGGTTAAGCATCAACATCAAGTTAAATGGTAGCCTAGATACAATTGGGGTATAAGTAAGGCTGTGTAATGGCAAATCTAGATGATCAGATGACCAATATCTAATGTCCCACACAATCAATTATACTATGCAAAGATGAGGCCATTTTTGGCAACGATGGAGTGTTGAGGACGACATACACACCGATAGTAGATGGTGGCTGCTCAATTTTTGCCTTAGTACATAGCGGGACATGTTCACAAACAACCGATAATGGTAAGTGTTAAACATCATCTTTTTTGGGGTTGGGTTGTGTATTTGGCAAATGCATGATGCTGAACATAATTTCCTCTTCATGTCTCACGTGATTTGTACAAAATACCAAAGCACACTGCTTCAGATGTTCTCTTTGAGATGCCATTGTGGATATAGTAATCACATTAAATGCATCATGCCAACAAAGGAATAAACATAGAATCGGGAAGCATACTACACAACCAAAACACGTGCTTACATTTGCATATAATAGCATTCAATACATCCAACTACTAAGTCAACCAAGCTGGGAATTCGGTTGATTAAGATATATTTAAACCCTACTATTAATAGCACCCCATTAAGCATGCAAAAAAGGGGTGAAACACCAACATGGCTACGTATACTATGCCCATAAACCTTCACATTCCGTGCTTTTCCTCCAAGATATGGAGGATGTAGTTGTACTTGTTAGTGATCGAGAAACTGGTAAATAGATCCAAACACTCCGGCTCCTTCACGAGAATGTCTAGCTCCTTGAATCGGTGCTTCCGCGGTAGAAGAGGGATATCATCATGCATCTTGCTAATCTCGACTCGCTTCGCACTCAAATCGAAGTCGTAGCCGATGCGAGAGGATAAATTTTGAAGGCGGTCACTGGTATCCTCATGTATCTTGGTCATCACCTCCAACATAGACTCCATCATATCCTCTGCCTTCCTCTTGCGATTGTCCTTCCTCGCAGAGCTCGGTCTCCTGACACTTTTCGTGTAAGTTTCAGCAAGCAGAACATCAGTTGTGCCTTCAAAGTTGAGTGCCTCGTCGATCTGAACATCAGTGAAGAAGTCGTCAACGGTGTATGCAGCTAAGTTTGGCTGGGACTCGTCAACCAAAAATGTGTCCTTCCCGTTCAGCTGCTCATCGGCCTTGGTCAGATCCTCGACGCGAACCCCGTTACCACGATCCTTCCCGAATATGGACTTCCAATCCTCCCAGTATGGCCACGACTTATTGCGCATCGTCTTGGCACTGCTGTCGGCCTATGATAATAAAAAGGGTGGTTACTTTGGGACACTATAAGTACGCAACGTATGTAGGTTTACATCAAAGATTAAAAACCACCTTTACAATTTGCGCCCACTGCTCGTCGTTGCACTCAATCTTGTAGTCATTATCGGGGTTGAACCCCACACCACTATAATCAAGTATGAGCGACAGAGCGTCGTATTCACGCTTCCACATGGTGATATTGGAGTTAATGTGTGGACTAAACTTCAGCTCTGTGTCGGGGAGTTCATGCTTCATGACCTGATACACCCGTGTGGCGTATCCATTGCGGAAACCGTTATCATATTTCGAGCCACCGGCGACTAAGTCATGGAGCGTGACCAACAACGCTTCTCCCTCGCGTTTGGACCAAGACCGTCGCGTTCGGTCGCCCTTCATCTTCTCAACCGGCCCAGCACCTGCAACAACTGAAAAATAAGTTCTTATTAAAGGGGTGCACACACACGAACTACGTATGCGGGGAGGTGCAACACAGAGAGTATACCAGGTGGGCTTCCCTCGCTTATGACCTTGCGTTGTCCCTTGGACGCCATCGAAGCTTCTTCAATTGCCGAATAGATTTCAGAGTTGATTTGTGATGGAAAGTATGAAGAGAGGGGGGTGCTTATATGGTGAGAATGAAGATCAACTGGCGGCAAAATGGAAAACCATCCGCGCCAACCAGTCATTTTTGCAAGGACGATGAAGGGCTTATGAGTCTTTTCTTTCACAAAAAGTAGGGATATTATGGACTTCACAATATTCTCCCCATTTGTGCTTAACAATGTCAAATCTTAGGGATGGCCAAAAAGGCATGATTGCCCGGTTAAGCATAACGGTTTTTTAAGAAAATGTCAAGTAACATCGTTATGAGATTTTTATTAAACTTACGTTGTGGAATTACAATGTTTTCCTCTTTATAGTATAAAAAACCGTTTATCTCTTAACTGTTCACGTCTATGCCTTTTCACCCAGTGATTTGTCTTTATAATTATGTTCAAAATCCGTCCTTAAAAAAGTTCTTACGTTATGGGTAGTTTTAATATAGTGATTAATAAATTTATTGTAAGTAGAGAAAATGATCAACAAAATATTTAGTAGAAATGATAAATATTAATAAATGTATTGTGAGTAGAGAAAATGATAGGACCATTTAGTAGAAATGATAAATAAATTGATGTGTACAATGAGGCTAATTTATTGGTATGTCATTCGATGAAATCTAAGATTCATAAGTAAGACTAATTTTTAATGTGTGCTATGACATAAGGTGAAGCATTAGATCTTATTATTACTTAATAATAATAATAATAATAATAATAATAATAATTTTAAAAGATAGGTATATCTACTTACTTACCTACGTACAATTAATATATAGGGGTGGGAATTCGGTCGGTTCGGTTCCGACCGAATTGATTAGTCGGTTAACCGACTCCCATTTTTACCGAAACCCAGAACCGAAACCGAACTCTTTGTTGGTTCGGTTCCTCAAGGAACCAATAATAATAATAATAATAATAATAATAATAATAATAATAATAATAATAATAATAATTTTAAAAGATAGGTATATCTACTTACTTATATAGGGGTGGGAATTCGGTCGGTTCGCTTCCGACCGAATCAATTAGTCGGTTAACCGACTCCCATTTTTTCCGAAACCCAGAACCGAAACCGGACCCTTTGTCGGTTCGGTTCGTCGAGGAACCAATCTGTAACATCTCGGAATTTAGAACCCTAATTTTTGAGCCCTAGAATTTATTAGTGATGACGTGGAGTCGTGAATGCATTTATTGCATGTGATGCTATGGCCGAATTGAGTCTAGGGTTTGCGTTGAAAGTTTGAAAAGTCAAACTTATTGATTTAATGATGTGGCATGTGACATGTTGATTTATGAGATTATGTGGCAATTTATTTTGTTAAGGGTGAGTGAGAATATTAGAGAAAATTTCCATAATTTCTAGCCACCTAGTTGTTGTGAATTTCGAACCCATGGACTTTTGGGAGAGGGAATTCTATTTGTCCGGATTTAATTTAATCCTTGGGATATTTATCCAAATTAAATCCAAGACCCAATTATTTCCTTTTTAAAGAGAAAAAAATCGACACCCCCTTGTGCCTTGTGATTTTCGAAAATCTCCAAAATAAGGGAGGGAGTATTATTTTTATTTTAGTTAATCCCTTATTTGATTTCCTTCCATACCTAGAATTTAATTATTCTACCAAATCTTTTCATACTTCAAGAGATCTTGCCTTAACTTATTCTAGGCAATATTAAAAATCCATGCCTTATTTAATTAGGCATAAGGACGCCTATTTCCATCCCAAGTTGGGAGAATCCTTATTTTTATTTTGCTCCGTGATATTTTATTCTACTCCGTAAAATATACCAAAACAAAATCTTGGCTAATTGGGGAGCCTAATTTTCGAAAACTAGGGAGAATTGCCCTAGGATCTATTTTTGTTAATTCTTCTTCCCTAATTCACAATATTTATTTATTTAATTGTGGAGAATGAGATCTTACCAAATATTCTATTCTAATTACCTAAAGATCTTGTTGGACTCTATAAATAAGGAGCCAAAAACCTAACCCTAGCCATCACAAATTTTCGCCCCCTACCCTAATTTTCGCCCCTCTCATCTTTTCCATGCTCTCTCAATTTTCTTCTACCTTACTCCATTAATCCTTCATCCTTTGAGAGGAAATTGAAGTTTAATCCGAGGATATTGAAGAACCAAGTCTCTACTTTGTTTCTACCGATTGTTTTTCTCTAAAAAGGTATTTTGTTTATGAGTTCTTCTTATTCTTCTTCTACTTCTTCTTTTTCTTCTTTCTAACCGATTAATCGGTCTTCTTGAACCCTCATGCATCTTAGTTGAGTGAAAGTGGGATAAAAGGGATGTGGGAATATGTTCATGTGTGTGTGTGTGGCGTGTGTGCCGTGTGTGCGTGTGTGTGTGTGGCGTGTGTGTGTGTCGTGTGGTGTGTGTGTGTTGTGATGTGTAGAGTGTGTTTGATGGTTAAATATTCTTGTGTGATAAACATGATCTTGATTAATTAATAATGTTAAGATAAGTCAATGGAAAAAGGGAAAAGAGGTTTTGAGACATGCATGAGTAAGAGTAGTATTGAACCTAATTTGTGATATGTGCCTATGTAATTAAAAGGTGAAACTTCGGTTGCGAAGCCGGATAACGGAAAAGCGAAACTACTTGAAAACTAAGCAGTCGAGGTGGGCTTTACTCTAAAAACTCTCTTACATTTTTATCTAAATGTTGTTTGGTGTTATAAGGGTGGTTTAATTGTTATGCCATGCCTATGTTGAAAGTGTCTTTTGTGAGAAGCATGCCATAAGTGTTGCAATATTGTTGTGCTTGTGAAGCGATGCTTCTTAAATGATGATCCCTAGGAGCTTGGAAATATTATGAATGTGAAGCGATGCTTCTTGAATTGTTGAATTGTTGAATGTTGTACAAGGACTGGTGAGAATTTTTTAAATGCGAATGTGATTACATGGGACTATGTTGAAATGTTGCGATGCTTAGACTTGGACTTTGAACCTAGCATGCTTTAGCTATACTATCACAGCGCTTGTACCAACACTAGAAACGTGGAAGAACTAGTATAAGGCCGTTAGTGTATGTGGAGATTCGACGAAACATGAATGGAAAGCGCACGAATAGTTATCTTAAGAACGAGAACCTTGGACGCGACGTTACCCTTGTACCACCATCTTTTGACTTTTATACACTTTCGCAGCACCCTTTGAGATCACGCAATTTCTATTCTTTTCCACCTTTGTGACGGTGCTGACTTGTTCCTTTCCCCTTTTTTGTAGATGGTCCAACCCTATCACGCCCTTATGCGTCGCCGTTACGCCAAGAATAGGAACTTTCCGTAGAACGCTATAGGGAGCTGGAATGGGACGGGAACCAGTTCCTCTTGAACTTCGTCACCGATTTCTACGGCCATTGGCTGGATGCTTACGCATACGGAACTACCCATCACGAGGGAATCATGCGACTTATCCATATACTGCCTTCCCCTTGGAGCGAGTGGACCGCTCACGCCTCAGTATCCTACACTTGGTTTAGCCCTCCCAAATACACGCCTCGAGGAGACTTCGTCGGCCTAATATGAGTCTTACATCCGGCCATGTCTGCCGCCGTTGACGGACCTCCACTCCATCCGCCAACGCAAAGGTACTCGCCAGGAGCAGCACGTCGAATGAAGTATCGCGATGACGAGGAACCGCACGTTGCTCGCGTTCCCCGTAGAAGGACCCTTAGGATGCGCGTTTCGGCCCCTCGAAACCTGATCATAAGCGATTTTGTTTTTCCTTTCCCCATGTTTTGAATTCTAGAACTTCTATTTACGTTATTATTTCTTCAGCGATTGTATCGTTTCTTTTTCGTTCATTGTACCAAGACCTTTTGAGATCCTTTTGAGATTTAATGGGAAATTCGCACCTTTTGTTTTATCATCTTGCAACGAGCCGTCTTCACTCTTTTCTACCCCTATTGTGTAAATATACTTGCTCGTTCTATTATCTTCCAAGTGTTTTCCACCTTGTGGTGCAACTTTGTTATGTTCGCACAACTGTTTTCTTTACAACTATTATTGTGTGGTCTTTCTTTAGACCCTACTTGTGAATTAGTTGAAAATTTCTTTTCCTTTCCTTTCAAAGTACCCTATCACTGCCTTGAGTTCTAAATAAGTGCGCTAACAACTCGAGTGTGATAAATCAGAATGCCGCCTAGACGCAACGTGAGGAACGAGGAACCTACCTCCCAGGCTTCGGTAGAAGAAAGCGTGACGCAACCTAGGCCGCCGTCACCACCACCTCCACCACCTCCACCACCCCCACGAGTAGATAGGGAAGTTGTGAAGCTGTTCCTTGACCAAAAGCCTCCTACCTTCGACGGGATGGGTGAACCTGCGAAAGCTGAAACTTGGATACGTGCCTTAGAACGCATCTTCAAGACCTTAGTGTGCAACGATGCGGAGAAGATGATACGTAGGCCTTTTTGTGGGATCCCCCGATTTTTGGTGGGCCCTTTAAGTTAAAGACCATCCCCGGATCGCATGGGCGAGATGACTTGGGAAGAATTAAAGGGCCGAGGTTTAGGGAAAAATCGTCCCCAAAAGGCTACCGCAAGGCAAAGCCCCCAGTTTCACAACCTTCCCCCAAGGACGTACACCCCGTGGCGGGTATAAAAGAAAAACTTTGTGACATAACCCGCTATGCCCCAAAAACAAAACCGATACCGATGAAAGCGGCTGATAAGTTTCTTGGGGGCCTTAGGCACGAGATTAGGATGGCATTGGCGGTCGGGGAAACCCCTTTACGTGGGGGCCCGGGGCCCCCACCCCTCGCGCTCGATGTTGGGGCCACAATGCCCAAGGAGGGAGCGGGGAAAAATGGGGCCCGGCACTACCCCTCCATGAATAAGGGGGAGATGGGAGGGGGTAGGACTCAACGAAAAAAGCGCCCCGGGCCCTCCCGGGAATTTGGGCCGCCGTACGGGGGAAACAGACCGTTCAATAAAGGACGCCCCCGGTCCCGGGCCCCCCGGTGTGGCGTTTGCCCCCGAAATCCCAATTTGGGGGCGGTTAGGGGGCCGAACTGGAATGGGTGCTTCAACTGTGGGGGGAACGGTAATTCCCCTAGGGGTGCCCGGGGTGGGAAACGGGGGGAAGGGTCGAGGGGGAAAAATGGGCGGGGCCGGGTGGGCGGAGGGGCGCCACCTACGAGCTGGGGAAAACAGGGGGAGTGGGCCGCTGCGGCTACGCGACTGCCCAAGATTTCCCCCCGGGCTAGAGTTTACGCCATTAGTGGTCCCCGGATTGACGGGGAAAACCCCGGGGTGGAAACCCTAGGGGGTATAGGCGAAATCCTCAATACCCCTATTGTTGTTTTGTTTGACACGGGCGCTCTCATTCGTTCTCTCGAGTTATGTGTGCGAAAACCAAGCTTCCCCTTTTGGAAGTCTTAACATGGATGATGGTGTCCCCGGGGGGAGGGATAGTAGAGATTTCTTTTTTTGGAACATAAAAACCCAAGCTAGGAGAGCTTAAACTAGTTCCCTACGCCCTGCGAGTTATAACGATGAGAGACGTTACGTAATCTTTGGAATGGATTGGTTAGCCCCAACTTTGGGGATTTTTTTGGAAGGGAAAAGGCCCAATAACCACAAACCCCCGGGGATGGAACCCCCCGTGTACCCCCGGAATCTCGATGAACCGACGAATCCTATAGTCTCCCCGTTACAAGACCCATTTTTAAAGAGGGCCGGCTTTCCCTTTTCTTTTCCACGGAGAAGAGAAGGAGGAACGGGCCCGAAAACGGGGCGTCGTACGAGACTTTTTGGGCGTTTTCCCCCGGGTTTCGGACCGCCGAATGGCGGTTGAGTTTGATCGATCTCGAACACAGCCCCGCCCTATCGAAGGGACCGTCCTGGGGCTGGGAGTTAGAGGAATTAAAGGTTTAGTGCAAAAAGCTCATGGATTTAGGTTTCGTTAGGCCCGGGGTTTCGCCTGGGCGCACCGGTGCTCTTCGTTAAAAAAGAAAAAAGGGGCCCGATGAAATGTGTATCGACTATAAAAGTTGAACACATTGAGCCGAAAAAAGTACCCTTTTCCGAGGATAGGCGACCTTTGATCAACTCCAGGGGGCCCAGTGTTTTCTAAGATGGATTTGAAGTCGGATACCACCCCGGTGAAAATGCGAAAAGGGGGATATCTCCAAAACCGCTTCCAAGGGGGATATGGTCACTATGAGTTCGTTGTGATCCGTTCGGTCGACGAATGCCCCCGGGCCCTTTTTTATGGACTTGATGAACCGAGTTTTTCCCCCCGTACCTAGATACGTTCGTCTTAGTATTCATAGATGATATCTTAGTCTTTCTCGGGGACGAGATGGAGCAACCGGGGCCCCGGAATCGCGGCAGACGTTGAGGAAGGAGGAAAGGGATGCCGGAATTTGGGAAGTGTGAATTAGGTGAAGGAAATCGACTTATTGGGGCCCGTGTCGCGGGAAAGGGAAACCAGTGGACCCCGCCAAGGTTGAGGGGGGTTAACAGTGGAAGTCGCCATCGGCCGCCGGGCGAGATTCGGAGTTTCCGGGGTTTTGGGGGGATACTACGGAATATTCATAGAAAAAGGGGTTTTCCCAAGGAAAAGCGAGACCAATGACCCGGCGGCTCGAAAGGAATCAAGGTGGAAACTGGATGTCGGAGTGTGAAACGGGTTCCAAATTTTGAAGGAGAAATTGACCACCGCACCGGGGTTAGGTTTTTGCGGGCTTTGGGGGAACTACGTGGTTTTCCCGGAAACCCGAAAGTCGGATTGGGGTGCGTGTTGATCGGAACAACAAGGTGATCCCTTTCGCGTCGCGGCAAATTTAAGCGCACGGTTGAAATTTCCCCCCCCACGATTTAGAGTTAGCCCCGGTAGTCGCCCCAAAAATTTGGAGGGGCCCCTCTACGGAGTTAGGTGTGAAATCTTTACGGGCCATAAAGTTTGAAGTACTTTTTTGACGGAAAAGGGCTGAACATGCGACCGGGGTCTTTGAGCTAGTGAAGGATTACGATTTGTGGTATCAAAACCCCTGACGAAAAAAGCGTAATGGAATGCTTTGGGCCCTAGAGACCATTCGCAACTTTTGTCTTTCTAACGAAGAGGAAAGTTTAGTACGAGTTGAGTAAGTTGCGGATAGAAGTAGTTAGAACACCCGATACAGTGGAAGGTGAATGGGCCCCGTTAAATAGAAAGAATTTTATCTAAGAACGGGATCGTTGCATCCCCAACGACTAGATGTGAGATTAGAGGAGATTCAGTCGAAGTGAGCCGGTGAATGGAAATTTTGCGGGCTTGACAACGCTCTCACCTTTGAAGGGAGGCTGGTGTGTGCCCAATTGACGAGGGACTTGGGAACCCAGATCAAAGGGGAAACCCACGAAACCCTACCTTTTTTCCCCGGGGGCACGAAGATGTACCGGGGTCGAAAAGTCCCCTTTTGGGGGGCGGCGGAAAAAGATGTCGCAGCTTTTGGGGCGGCGGGAGCCCAACGGGGGGAAAGCCTTACACCAACGGCCGTACGGGAAGCTCAACCCCCCTTGAGATACTGAGTGGAAGTGGGAGCACATTTATGGGGCTTTGTTTTTCGTTGCCAAAAACCACCCAAAAGGGGGCCCGCATCCCCCGGGGATCATCGATCGACTTACCAAGAGTGCGCATTTCATCCCAAACCCCGTAACCCATGGATCGGATAAACTGGGTCGGATCTACATTCAAAGTCGTGCGATTACATGGAGTCTCATTTACAATTACGTCGTCGTGACCCCCAAATTTACCTTTTTAAATTTTTTGGGTTGGGTTTTTAAACGCGAACTAGGAACCCGATTAAACTTTAGCAAGCTTTCCACCCGGGCCGATGGACAATCCGAAAAAAAACGATACAAACTCTCGAGGATATGCTAAGAGCCGTGGTGCTCCGGGCGAAGTTGGGAAAACCGCCTTTCCTTTGGTCGGGTTCGCACAACCTTTAACAAAGATCGGCTGGCGCCCCTTGGAGGGGGCCCTTTTTGGGAGAAAGTGTAGATCCAGGCCCCTATTGGGGTGAAGTTGGCGGGAAAAGAAGAGCGCTTGGACTCGATGCGGTCGAAGAGATGGGGCGAAATCGTTCGACAAATCCGCGCGCGAATGAAGGGGTTTGGGCCCGACCCAAATCGTACGCCGAACGTTCGACGGGCCCGGGCTTACGGTTCCCCTTTTTGGGGATAAAGTTTTCCTAAAGTATCCCCGTCGAAAGGGATAGCGCGTTTTTGGGGTCCAAAGGGGAAACCGTGATTTATCGGGCCGTTGGGAAAAACCCCCAAGGAGGGAGGCTTAATAGATTAGCGTTGCCGCCCGCCTTGGGAATGTGCACAACGTTTTTCTGTTTGATTCAAAAAACGTTTCGATCGAAGCATGTGATTCGTTACGAGGATATTCTTTGTAAGCCCCGGGTCGAGCTACGAGGAACAACCCGGATAATCTTAGATCGAAAGGTCCAAACCTTGAGAAATAAAACCAACCCTTCCCCTGAAAATTAAAAAAACCCCGGGCCCCCGGGAAACCCGTGGGAGCTCGGGGATAAAATAATAGAACTACACCCCGGGAAATCTTTCCATAAAGGTACCAAATTTCGGGGACGAAATCTTTTTTTAAGGGGGTAGGATGTAACTCCGAATTTGAGTTGATTTATGAGATTATGTGACAATTTATTTTGTTAAGGGTGAGTGAGAATATTAGAGAAAATTTCCATAATTTCTAGCCACCTAGTTGTTGTGAATTTCGAACCCATGGACTTTTGGGAGATAAAAAATAAAAAATAAAAAAAAATATATACGGGTGGCGGTCGCCGCACTTAAAGCACGGCGGTCGCCACTCGTGTGTTAACATGTGCAGGAAGGATCGGGCCTAGGGCAGGCTTAGGGCGGGCCCAAGAGAACCCCTGCACCCGGGCCCCGGCCCGGCCCCCCGGGGGTTTTTGGTTTTTTGAAGGCCCCTGTGGCGGCCCGAGAAGGGAGCGGGGGTGCCACAGGAATCCGAGAGGCAGGATTGCTCCATTAAAGGTATGTTTTCCATTCCTTTTTCCCATTCCTTCTCAAATTCTTTCCTTTCCACCCAACCCCCCCCCAAATCCCCAAAATTTACCCCCTTTTTTCATTTTTCTCAAATTCTCTCCAAGTTTAGAGTTTTTCTTCTACAAATTCTCTCCCCAAAAAGGTTTTGAATCCTAACTCAATTTCTGAGTTTTGCTTTACTTCTTCCATGGATTGTGCTTTATTTTGGGTGAATTGTTCGGTAGAATCTCTTAATTCTGATGGGGATGATTATGTGTATGAATTTTTTGAATTCTATGGTTTAAATTTTGCTTGGTTGGTGATTATTGAGTTGTGAATGATGATTCTCTCTTGGTTTTTAAAGTTTAAAAGTTGCAATCATGTTCATAGCATTGTGAGGCTATTATTACTTCCATGAATTGCAATATTTGTGATGTTGTAGAGATTGTTGGTTTTTATGGATATTTGGTTGATACGTCTCTGCATGGGGGATGAATTCACGTTGGGGGATGATTTGTTGTGTCCTAATTTTGTTGATTTTGCTTAACATGTTATTATGCTAAAAATTAGGATGCTATTTTACCCAAGCTTGCATATAAGTTCTTATTTCTTGATTTTTACTTGGTGATTTCCTTGAACCGACACTCGTCACCATGGAAGAGCTTAGTGGGGTCTTCCATTGCTTCGACCCAACCCCGAAGAGGACAATGAATATGAATTTTCCGAGGTTTGGGGGCGATGACGAATGAGCAAGAGCATGCAGCGGCTATGCCAAGTCTTCATCGATTCGCAACCCCGCCCTTGAGGTACCTCCATCGTCTATGACTCAGCATGTTTGCTCGTATCGATGGGGAAGTGTCTCCCAAACGGAGCTCAACGTGATGTGGTGCCTACTCACAAGAAGGGAATCGATATGGGACCCTTTTACTCACTATGTGGATAGGATCACGAAGAAAGACGGGGGTCATTTGTTGTGGGGGATTGATTACGCATTTGGGGAACAATTGGAGGTCTCTTTTGCCGGGATGACGGAGGGGTGGTGGAGAAAGGTTTATCACCTATGAGGTGCTATTTTTGGGGCTTTTGAAGACCGAATTGGGGTCAAGGGTATTTTTGGGAAGGGGCC
>NC_062970.1:15310932-15349730 GCF_023119035.1 Salvia hispanica
TGCTAGATCCGCCTCCGCCGCTGCCTCCCAACACTCTGCTGCGGGCCCGTCTGCATCCGCCCCCGGACCGGCCCGAGCGGCGTTGAACAACACCCTGGAGGTGCAGATGATGAAGCAACTTCAGGACACTCTGGCCTTGTATGCGAAGTCAACCGACCTGCCTACCAAGAGGATGTACTACGGTCTTATAGTGAGGCTGAGGGCGTTGTTGGGGTGGGAGGACACGGCGGCGGCGGCGACGGGACCTCAGAGCGGTGGCGGTGGCGGTGGCGGTGATGGCGTTGGCGGTGACGATGCAACGGGTGAAGAAGCGGCGGATTCTGATGATGACACCGAGTAGTTGGCGATGGCGGTGTTTCTTTTAGTTTTTGTTTGAGTGTTTTAAAACAATTTTCGTTGTATAATTTTACCCCGTTCTATAATACATGATAAAATACTGAAATCATCAATTATATAAACCATTTAATTAGATGCTAATTAGTGATTCGGCACTAATTAATAGTTTAAGTAAGTTCAAAGTCTTAATTAAGAAATCAACACGACTGAGAAGAATGATACGTGGTCGTTGACAACATTGCCAGAAGGCCGAAAAGCAATTGGTGTGAAATGGTTGTACAAAACAAAGAAAAATGTCAATGATGAATTGCAAAGTTACAAGGTGAGGTTGGTGGCGAAAGGATACAAGTAGAAGATTAAAATTATGCTCAGGCATAAAAACCATGAAGAATTGAGCTTAAGGAGGATGTTGAAATTATTAACTCAATTACTTCACAATTAAGCTTTGGTGATGAAGCTACTGCATCACCTCCTTATCTTAGTGGTGTAAACAACCACGTAATGAAGATGTGTATAGCAGCCAGCAATAATTGACAATTTTATTATATTTGGATATGTATAAATAAGGGTGTAGTTGTTGATTGTATTATCAATCAAGAAAAAGAATTGAGAGAGTTAGAAGAGCCGTAGCTCATAGTTAGATAGAGAAAGAAATCGTGTCGTGTAGTGCTGAAGCACTTGTCTGTATTTTGTATAATCCTTTCGTGAGAAACGCTATTAATACTTATCATCCATGTTTCATCCTGAGTGATCCTATATTTCGTGTGTCAAATATCCAGCGATACCATCCCATAGCTCCTTGGATGTTGTGTACATAAAGACGTCATTAGAGCATCCACATTGGCTTTAGGCTAGCCACTCTCTCTCTCTGCCACGTCATCAACACTAAAATTTCACCTGTCACATTATCATTTTAAGCAAATAGGCAAGCCACAGGCTAGCCGCAATAAAAATAATTCCAAAACAACTACATTTACGGAATTAAATTTACGATAAATTACGGAATTAAATTTACGAGACATATACGGGAAAATTCATTCATTTCATTTAAATAAAAAAAGGTACATAGATAAAAAAAGGTACATAATAATAAAAAAAAAACCGGGCTTCCACACATGAGCCCCGCCTCTCTCTACTCCTCATCGCCGTCGCTGCCGTCGCCGCCGTCCTCGCCGCCGTTGCCCTACCACCCGGGACCTCCACATCGGTGGCATCTGAGCCCGCATCTGAGCCCCCCATTTGTGCCCTCGCGACATCCAAATCGACCCGCATGCTTTCGAGCTTCGAGTGAAGAAACAAACCTCTTCTCCGTGGGGTCAGTTGCGGCCCTCCAATCTTGGAAGACCTTGTACATCTGTTCCCGCAATTTTTGGCGCGAGAATAAGGTGTACACGGGTGGGGGGGGGAGGGGGTGCCGACTGGACCTCCTGGGGCGATAGGGGGGAGGATCCCCTCGCTGCCCATTGCGCCCGCTTTTGGCCAACCGGGCGAGTGTGGCGAGCAAACGATGGAGGGGACGAAAACTCCTCAGCATCCGGGGGGAGGTCGTGGGAACCGCCGTTGCTGCCGCTGTAATCGCCGGAATAGTTCAGCTTCTGCTTCTTCGGCCACCCAGCGTCGACCCCCGCCCGGAACTTCTCTCGAGTCCTTCAGCACCAGATAGCGGTTCCAGTAGGTGAACTCCTTATATTTCCCCGGCACGGGGAACGGACTCTCCGCTATCCTCCGGCAGTCCTCCTCGGTCGCCCACTACTCCTCATGCGGAGGGCGTTGGCGTACAACCCCGAAAATTGGCCAACCACGGCCCCGATGCGTTCCCACCCCTTCCGGCACTCCTCCCCGGTGTAGTCCTTTCCATGCGGACAGTTCCTCTTGTAGGCTGCTCTAATCTTAGCCCACATGTTGACGATCCGCTGGTTGTTCGCAACCAGTGGATCGTCGCAAACCGACAACCACGCCTTGGCCAGGGCGACGTACTCCTCTTCCGTCCACTTCCTCCGTGTGGCGGTGTCGTCAAAAGTCGGCTTCGACGACTCGCCGACCACCTTGCTCTTCCCCTTGCTCTTCTTCTTCTTCGGCGCGGCCCGACCCCCCTACTCCCCCCACTGGAACGGCAGTGTCCGCCTCCCCGATATCGATCCTCAGCTCATGTAATGAGAAACGGTCATCCCCAATGAACTGCGTCTCCATTGGGGTCGATGTGTGAGACGAAGCCGCCAAAAAGTCAAGTGTGGGACGATAGACCGTGTCCCCCCCCCCCGGGTGACCCCTGCATCCCGGGGGCTGCATGCCCCCCTGCCATACCGGCATCATCCCCATCATCTCGTTGTATCATCTGCAGGCGTCATCTGCGTCATACCTCCCCACCCCGGCATTGCCTACCCGCCGCTCGCCTTTGCCCGCCCCCGCCCGGCATCGCCCCGCCCGCCCACATCAATCCCATTAACTGTTGCCAAGGGTACATGTTGTACCCCCCACCCATCTCGCCGCCGCCCACCGCCCATCTGCCCCCATCCAAACCCCACGAGTACCGTGGGAGTCTGAGACCCGCTCGTCGCCGGACCGGACTCGTTGTTGTTGTCCATCGCTCGATGTTGCTCTTGTACATAAAGTTAGAGAGAGAGAAAACTCGTTAAAACAAGTGGTGCAAATGAAAATGAAACTAAAATCGCGTATATATAGTGTTTCAAAAAAATTTAAAAATAAAAAAATAAAAAATAACACTGGACGATCGCTCGCCGTTCGCCAGACTGCAGTGACGGCCAGCGCATCGGCGAGCGCTGGCCGATTTTTTTGCCGAAAAGCCGCTAACCGATTACAATAGTTTGGCTAGCCGACCGGCTAGTGACACGAATCGGTTAGCCGGTGCGCTAATCGCCATTGTGGATGGTCTTAATAAGATCAACCTCGGTGTTGTTAATGATCTAATTGAAGGCAAATACTATAATTGTCATTGTTGAAATATAATTTATGTAATCTTTCAAAAATTAATGGGTAATACTATACGCCCTGGATACTGAAATCATCAATTATATAATCCAAATAATTAGATGCTAATTATTGATTCAACACTAATTAATAGTTAAGTAAATTCAAATTCTTAACTAATAGCTCCTCGCCTACTCTTGTTGTCGTCGCTATATATGTATGTAGAAATGTATGAATACACACACATCCTTTCTAGATCAAGCTACTAGTTATGACCACATCTGATGTTTGATGAATTTACTACTAGTATATAATTTCTTTCTACAATTGTTCAGAGCTTGTTCTAGATTTTATGAAATTCAAAGTCCCCCATGGCCCCATCCCCCACCCCTCTAACGTATTTCCACAATATCACAGTAGTATTTTTACTATTTATTACTGTAAAATAAAAATGTATCCTCAAACGGCGGCCGGTCAAAGTGATACCAACCAATGTTTTCTATGGTAGATACGCTGTTGCAGTAACAATTTCGTTGAAGACGGCAGTCTTCAGTTTTTATATTTTTACTTTATTAGAAAAATGAGATATATATGCAGGGTCAGTAAAATATTCATACCCGTTTACTTTATTTTAAAATAGATAATTAATTCATTAACAATATTGTAATTTTATATGCAATGACTAAAATATATCTAGGTTCTATATTTATCCAAAATAAGTAAAGGCTGAAGAGGAAATGACCTAAATATTGGTGAGAAATGGACATTGTTTCCAATCCATCAATCATCATGAAGCTTTTATGTGTAGATTTAATTATTTGGTTATATTCTCAATGAAATACTCCCTCTGCCAGTATTAACGTTCCATTCGTAAATGATTATTTTATTTATCTTTTATTATAAATGTATTAATAATAAATATATACAATAATACATTTGACAAAAGATAGCAAAATTATATCAAGATTTTAATGTAAGCAATAAAAAAATTATAACTCATCAACTTTTTTCTAGTGGTTCTATTTGAAAATGTGTGCGAAATAAAAAATATAATATCTATATATCATTTTATTTTGATTAAATGTGTGTAAAATATTTTCTCTTCAACTTTCTTATTTTATCAACTTTGTATTAAAACTAATGTCGCTTTAAAAATTCAGATTTTTAGGACAGAAAAAGTATATAAGAAAAACATCTCTAATATGTAACCTAATAAAACTACTTGCAAAAAGCACGTATAGTAATAAGTATATAATATTTTATTTCTAAAAAAAGTAAATATCTCAAAATGTAACTTTAAAAGATCGAATTTTAATATTATAAAAAATATTAAGATCTCTTTGCAAAATCTTTTCATTTCATCACCTTCTCTAGAACTTTTTCACTTATCTCCATTATTACGCGAACTCAAAAAAACCTTTTCACCTCCAAAACCTTTTCATTTCTACTTCCCAAAATTATTACTAAACGTTAGATTAGTAGTGGAGTACCACTATTTAACTTCAAAACTTTTAATAGGTGATCAATTTATCTTGAAAAAAACTTTTTACTTACACCTCTCATCAATTTAGTTACAAAAACAGTTTCATTTCTACTTCTCATAATTATCACAAAAATAAATAAAACCTTTTCACTACCTAAATTGTAATTAAAAATTCATAAATGATTTAAATATTGAAATTTATAAAATAATATGGGTTAAATTTATATTACATATTTGATTGAAGTAAAAAAACTAATTATCATCATTATTATTGTGCATTAAATATTACTACTACATAACATTATTATCTAATATTTATAACTTTTGATACAATGGAATAGACTCAATCATGCAACAATAGGAGTTGTCAATAATGATGCATAATAGTATAATACTAATATTATTAACTGAGATTTGATTCATTTATATCAAGGCCGTTATTAAACCTTGAAATTAAGTACATGTAAAATAATAAAATGTAAAACGCATTTTTGCAAATTAATTAGTACTACTATAATCTTACCAATTACATTAGCTAAATATCAAGGCCAACTTATTCGGTCCATGCCCTTGAATTTCAGCCACCTTTAACACATAGAACGAATAATACGTTCGCCTTTGAGTCTCTTCTTCCTCCACACCTCTGGAGTCTCTCTATCTTCTTCGACTTCTTTAGTTTCAGAGCTTTTCTTCTTCTCTTTTACCCAACATGAACTTAGGAAATATTTATAGGAAGATTCCATGTGCTCCACTACTCCACTAAACCAACTACATGGAAGTTACATATAATTACTACTCCCTCCGTCCCGCTTAAGATGACACGTTTTCCTTTTTAGTCTGTCCCAACTAAGATGACACATTTCCTTTTTGGTAACTTTCTCTCTTCAATTAATACACTCAACCACTTTTTCTCACTCCTATTAAAATATTCATCTTTCTTTATCTCTCTATTTTAACACTTCCACCCACCTTCTCTCTCCAATTAAACACTTTAACTAATAACTCCTAAAATCCCGTGCCGGCTAAGCAATGTGTCATCTTAGCCGGGACGGAGGGAGTATAATTTATAATTTATAATTATGAAGTCTTTATTTCATTTTATTTTATTATAATATTTATAATTGCAATTTTGTAAATATCTCCAAAACTCCCCTTATATATTTATAGATGCACCTTATATTTAACTAACTCTTTACTTATATTTTATTAAAACTTAATATTTATAACAAAGTAAGAATCACACTGAATTAATTTTTTCCACCACATTCCTTTACCTTTCTTAAATTTAATCCAAATCAAAGTATCATAATAACAAATGGAGAAAGTATTATACTATTAATTTATTAGACTTATTGTTATTAGTCCTTTTTCTTTTTTCTCACGTAAAATCAAATACACACTAGTCTTACCCAATAAGAATGCGTATATATTGTATCCAAAATTCTTCGAGTATTTATCTAGTTTTCGCAGGCGCACACACACAAATATATATACTCCCGGCCCTCCGTTTTGGGGTGAGAAAAAAATATCACCTTATTTTACCAAAAAATAACTGAAAATATCAAACTTTTGGTATATCAATTATTTGGACAACATACATTTTCGTTGCCAATGGACAACATACATTTTCGTTGCCAATGGACAACCTTCGAGAATTTTAAAGATAAAAGAGATCTAATTAACAGCATAAAAAATGCACACCCTTCATGCACGCGATGCTGCACGTGCAGCTCACGTGGCTATCTTGGTCAACCACGAACCTCGGTTTACTTTGAAAAAAAATTTAAGAGTAAGAAAGATTTTAGTGCTAGCTTAGAGATAAAGATTTTAAATTACTATAAAGGGAAAACACTATAAAAAGTGGAGGTTAATGGAAAATTTTAGTGCACGGAGTTGTTGATAACCTAAAGTCATGAAAAGAACAATAAGTTAACTACATTCAGATAAGATGACAAACATATATAGGAAAAAGTCTCATTCGTCGCCGTTCCAAAATTTCTAATTCAAGTTATTGAATATAATTTCATTCCTTGTCGTGATTATTATATATAATCAAAATTTCTTCCACTTTAGCCCATTTTACCATTTAGTATTAGAGAACGTCATCAATTGCATGCATATTAAACTGTCCAGCCAGCCACATTCCTTGAAAACTCTTCTTATATATACATTATATATTGCCTATAGACTCTAGCACATTGATTTTGACCCATATATGAAGTATATGTTATTTGCTGTGGTAACGTTCAACCAAAAACTTTACCGTATATCGACCATGACTCTTTCAAATGGAATTTTTAATTAATTACAACAGTTAAACATGATCAATTTCAACAAAATTACAAGCTTTTCATTGTTGAAATTCTCATTCAATGAATGCAATAAGCCACCCTCTTCCTATATATATGTTGATTAACTCATGATCAATGAACTACCTACCTACTATAAGCTGAGAGTAACTGATTAATCAATTTAGTAAACCCTAAACTTCAAAAACATATATGGCACCAACTGCAGTTTCTGCAAACTCCTCAGCTGATGATACTCGTCGCCATCAGCCCTTTGAGTTCAACGAATCGGTCCAATCCTTGGTAGATGCTTCCGACAATCTGAAAGCTCTCCCTAACAAATATAATCTCGGAGACACCAACGACACAAGGGCTTCGAGCTGTGAGTCACTTCCCGTCATTGATTACTCTGCCCTCACCTCCTCCGATCCCCACCAACGCTCCAAAGCTGTCGCTGAACTTGCTGAAGCATGTGCGGATTGGGGTTTCTTCGTCGTAAGTAAATCTCACTCTTTTAATTTTTTCTTTAGTAACTGTAATATTGAATTTGAACCAATAATAGACTCAAACCTACGACCTTGGCCTTGTTAGCAAAAATGTCCAACCCTTGATTATAAGATGGAACTTAATATATGAAGTTTTAAATATAAGACATGCATTAACCAATATGGTTTGTGAGTGCAGCTGGTGAATCATGGGGTACCGGAGGAGTTGATTGAATCAATGTTTGCAACGGTGAGAGAATTTTTCAGGTTGCCGGACGACGAGAAAAAGCAGTACGAGGCGAAAAGCACTTCATCTCCGATCGCTTGTGGAAATTTCAACTTGAAGAGTACTTCCAATGAAACCTTCACTTTGTGGAGAGATTTCCTCAAGCTCTACGTGCACCCCGATTTCCACTGCCCCACCAAACCCCAACCCTTAAGGTACCTCACAAACTTTCATCTTTCCTTGTAATATAATGTTGTGATGCATGACATGTTAATATATGTATCTAGAGAGTTACACATAAAATAAAAACCTTACCTATGCACAAATTACAAGCTTAGCATGCATTGAATCTATAAAATAACTGCAATAATGAAGGGTATAAAAAATACTCCCTCCGTCCCCCATTAAGAGTCACACTTTTCCATTTCAGTCCGTCCTCAATTAAGAGTCACACTTCATTTTTACCATAAATAGTAAGTAGGTCACACATTCCACTAACTCAATTCACTCACATTTTATTATAAAACCAATATAAAAAAATGGGTCCCACATTCCACTAACTTTTTCAACCAACTTTTCTTTACATTTCTTAAAACCCGTGCCCGGTCAAAGAGTGACTCCTAATAGGGGACGGAGGGAGTATATAAGAAGCATGAATAACTATTATTAGTACATAATACTCATTTGATCCGCTTCACATATATTTACTTATTTAAGTCTATATGATCATGGTATATATTGAGATATTTATAGGAGCCATCTTATATTGAAAATATAAAGTAAAAGTATATCAACTTAAATGTCTATTAATAGTGTGTCACAAATTGAGTTTAGGATGATATCTCATTTTGGTTTATCTGAGACCATTTTTTTTAATCATCTAGTTCTTGGCATGCAGGGAAATTCTGGTGGAATATACTGAAAGAACCCGGAAAATGGCACGAGAACTGGTGGGAGCAGTAGCAGAATCCATGGAGCTTGACCGTCACTACGTAGAGAAAGCTTTGGAGCTGGATTCAAGTTTTCAAAAATTTGGAGGAAATTTCTATCCACCATGCCCTCAGCCAGATCAAACAATAGGGCTGCCACCACATAACGATCCGGGCCTCTTTACGATATTGCTCATCCACAACGGACTAGCTGGCTTGCAAATCGAGCGCCAATCCCACTGGTTTGAAGTCAATCCTCCCCCCAATTCTATGATTGTCAATGTTGGTGACCACCTTGAGGTAACTACCTAGCTTGACAAGGTCAAAATTAATAAAGTTACTACATGAAAAAATAATTACTTATTTTTTGCCCCTCAATCTAGATACTGCATATCATCTATTGTGAACCTATTTTTCAAAAAGTGAATATTTTGGACCAAATTCGTATTTTAGTCATATGTTTAGGACCAAAATTGATCTTTACTCTTGAATTTATAAGTACGTACTAATATTGATATACGTACATTGTTTAATTGGGGCAGATATTTAGCAACGGGAGATGTAAGAGCTCGCGGCACAGAGCGGTGGTGAACAAGGACAGGGAGAGGCTGTCGATCGCGGTGGGGAACGGTCCGGGGAAAGATGTGGTGGTGGGGCCGGCGGCTCCGCTGGTGGAAAGGGACGGCGGCGCTTTGTATCGGTCAATGAAGTATCAAGAATATGTGGAGTCTCAGCTCAGCCGCACTTTCAATGGCATATCAATTCTCGATGAGCAAAGGATATCGACTTAATTAATAAATTATGGACGATTGCTCTAAACATTTACGTACCTAATGAATTAGACGAGGTCAAGATGGATGAAGTGCGTAATAAAATTGTGTGTTTTATTTTTCTATTGAGAGGATTGGTGCATTATATATTTATGTGTAGCTTTTTTTTTTTAATTTTTCTTTACCATTGTTATTGTTAGAAATAAAAGGGTCGGTAGAATGGTTCATTCTTATTCAATATATCAACAATGTAGAGTTCACATGATTATATAGCCTAGGATATTCTATACATGATAAACCTAGATTACACTAAATAAATGTGAAATATTCTCCCATATCAATTCCTGATTTTGTGCAATATCTTCTAACACTCCCCCTCAAGCTATGTAACGAGATTGCTGATACTTAGCTTGCCAAGTACTTCTCGAAACGACTTCGAATTCACCGCCTTTGTTAAGATGTCTATCAGTTGATCTTCGGACTTGACATAGGGTATCTCCACCACCTTAGCCTCCAAATTCTCCTTTATGAAATGTCGGTCTACTTCCACATGTTTGGTTCTGTCATGTTGCACCGGGTTTTCAGAAATACTAATGGCTGCCTTGTTGTCACAGAATAATCGACAAGGTAGCGTAGAGCGGAGATTCAACTCCGTCATCAACCTCCATAGCCATAATATCTCTGTTAATCCGCTTTTAATTCCTCTGAACTCTGCCTCCGCACTTGAAAGTGCTCCTACTTTCTGTTTCTTGCTCCTCCACGTTACAAGATTCCCTCCAACAAAGGCAAAGTATCCTACGGTTAATTTCCTATCATTCGGATTTCCTGCCCAGTCAGCATCAGTAAAACCATGTATCTCCATGTGTCCGTGTTTCTCAAACATGAGCCCATGCTCGGTTGTTCCCTTCAAGTATCGCACAATTCTTAGCACTGCCTCCCAGTGCTCTCCTTGTGGCGCATGCATGAACTGACTCACCACTCCTACTGCGTATGCAATGTATGGTCTTGTATGAGAGAGGTAGATCAGCTTTCCAACAAGCCTTTGGTATTTCCCCCTGTCGGTCGGTTCTCCATCTTCCTTAATTTGTAGTTCGTGATTTTGCACCATAGGGGTATCTGCGGGTTTGCAATCTAGCATCCCAATTTCTGCCAATAGATCGAGTATATACTTCCTCTGGTTCATGAAGATCCCCCTCTTTGATCTCAGTACTTCAATTCATAAGAAATACTCGAGGAGGCCTAGATCCTTCATCTCAATTTCCTGGAATAAGTTCTTTCTTTGTTGTGTCATTTCTTCCTCATCATCTCCTGTAATGATCATGTCATCTACATAAATAATTAGGCACGTGATCTTGCCTTCCTTCTTCTTGAGGAATAGAGTGTGATCTGAATTACTCTGTTCATATCCATACTTCTTCATAACCTCTGTAAACCTCCCAAACCACGCCCTCAAAGATTGTTTTAACCCGTATAACATCTTCTTGAGTTGACAAACTTCTCCTCTATGAAACTCTTCGGTGAACCCAGGTGGTGGTTCCATATACACAGGTTTTGGTAATTCCCCTTGTAGGAAAGCATTAGTTACATCAAACTGATGAAGTGGCCAATCTTTGTTTGCTGCGATCGAGAACAACACTCTTACAGTGTTAATCTTGGCAACTGGGGAAAAGGTTTCAGCATAGTCTACCCTATAGGTTTGAGTGTACCCCTTTGCCACAAGTCGCGCTTTATACCTCTCAATTGTACCGTCTGGCCTTCTCTTTATCGTGAGCACCCATCTGCACCCAACTGTTTTTACTCCATTAGGCAACTTCCCTTTCACCCATGTATTGTTCTTCATAAGTGCCTTCATCTCAGTTAGCATGGCTTCCCTCCATTTCTTATGTTTCATAGCTTCTTCGGCTGATTGTGAGATCTCTTCTTCTTCGTATAGTGCAGCCTCAAAAGCTCGTGCCATCTTGGTGAGATTTCCTTGCACAAAATTCTCTACTCCATACTGGTTTTTCCTCCCAATCTTCTCGGGGGAGTATCTTTTCGGTGGAATTCCCCTTGTAATTCGATAAGGAAGTATAAACCTCCCGGTATCTTCGTCAACAGTGTTATTCTCCTCGTGGAGCTCTATATCAACAGGGTCAGAAATAACTGGAATTTCAAGTGTTGGTTCAGGGATTACCTCGGATATCGTCGGAGGGGGATCACATGGGCGGATGAGATGACTCTTGTGAAGAGACCTGCTCGGCGGTAGTGACAACTGGTCCTGGTGGTTCCTCAATTTGGGAAGTTGGCAATGGCACCACCCAACTTAGGTAGTCCATAGAACTATCTGGAACACTCTCCCCCTGACTATTAAGATGGGTGTGGTAAAAGAATTCGGTTTCTAAAAAATTACAGTTCATGGTGGTGGTGATTTTCTTGGTTTCGGGGTCAAAGCATCTATATCCTTTCTGGTTCACCCCATACCCTACAAATACACATTTGGTCGCACAGGGTGATAGTTTGTTTCTCTCATGTTTTGGGATATGAATATATACGGTACACCCAAATACCTTGGGTAAAAGGTTCATATGGTCTGGAATTTTGGCTTGTTTGGATAGTATATCGAGGGGAGTTTTCATGTGGAGGACTTTGGTTGGTAGGCGGTTGAGGAGGTAGATTGATGTGGCAATGGCTTCTGGCCAGAAAAATTTGGGAACTTTGGATTCAATTATAAGGGCCCGAGTCATTTCTAGAATGGTCCTATTCTTTCGTTCAGCTACTCCATTTTGTTCGGGTGTATAGGCACAGGAGGTTTGATGGATCACACCGTTGTCTTTGCAAAATTGGTTCATAGGGCTGTTAACAAATTCCCTCCCATTATCTGACCTAAGGGTTTTGATAGTGGTATGAAATTGTGTTTGTATCAGTTTAAGAAAGGTAGCAAATTTATCAAAGACTTCAGATTTATGTTTCAAAAAAATAAATCCAAGTCATTCTAGTGCAATCATCCACAAAAATCACAAAATATCGAAAATCATTTCCCCCAATAACTGGTGCAGGGCCCCATACATCAGAATGCACTAAAGAAAACATGGATTTCATACGAGTATTTGTAGGTTTAAATGATTGTCTGTGGCTCTTGGCCAAAACATAAGTTTCACAAGAAAAATCAGAAGGAATTGAAAGGTTTGGATAAAGTAATTTAAAGTAACCAGGAGAGGGGTGTCCTAGTCTTCGGTGCCAAAGCCAAGTTTCCTGCTTCGTGGATTCGTGAGCCAGCATTACACTACCATGTTGAGCTATCTCGTCCACATAGTAGAGTCCCTGCTTCTCAGTGCCACGCCTAAGAATCCTCCTCGTTTTAATATCCTGTAAGATACAAAAGTCGGGATGCATCAGTAGTGTACAGTTTAATTCCTTAGTCACATGACTAATAGACATCAGCCTCTGAGATAAACTAGGAACATATAGACAATTTTTAAGACGGAGGGTAGGGGAAATCTCAATCGTTCCAGATCCCATAACATTAATCAAATCCCCGCCCGCAGTTTTAATATATGACTTTGGAATCTCACTAAAATCAAGAAAATCATTTCTATCAGGTGTCATGGTATCAGTTGCCCCACAGTAAAAAATCCAACCCTTTGAATCTCTATTAGATAAATCTTGAACATGGTATGCAGCGGAAATTAAGGGTGCAAACTGATTTTTAGACACAAAATTCGGGTAAATTTGTAATTTCTGGGACGTTTGGGGTTCAATTGCAGATTTATCAAAGCCTGGGGTCCTAAATAACATGGAATGGGGCTTCTTATAATATTTCGAATTCTAGATGGGGTCAATTGCATAATAACAAATCTTATAATTAGGGTTTGGTTTTAACCCAAACCCTATACCTCCTTGGGCGACGCTGTCTCTCGATTCTGTTCTCTCTGCAAAAATGCCCGTTCCTCGCACGTTGCCGCCGGTCACGCCGGTCGGCTGACCCTCCGATCGGACTCCGGTCCCCTGTCCAGTAGTCTCCCCATCGTTTCTCCGTGAAACTCCTTCGCCGCTCACTCCGACGGCTAGCCTTGCCTGGGCTTGAGTCGATCTCGTCTTTTGTCGTTCCTCCCACCATTCTGGGTAGCCCAATCGCTTAAAGCAAGTCTCCCATGTGTGCTTTTGCTTCCCACAATGAGAGCACCATAGTTTCGACGTATTTGGGCGATTTCCGGATGGCCGGCTGGTAGCGGCGGAGCGTGGTGGTGGTGGACCTCCTCGATTTGACGGTCGTTGGCTTTGGGCAGCGAAACCATGTCCGATCTTCCCCCCAAATGATGAATCGGTTCCTCCGATGGCTTCTCCGGTAGGTGATGGAGACGTCGGTGGCATGATGTGACGTCGAGCCACCTTTTTCTTCACCATACCGTAGGCAGCCTCCACTGATGGGGGGGAGGGGGGTTCCTCCTTCAATATCTCCCTTCGAACTGAATCATTCTCCTAATTCAATCCTGTCAAGAACTTGATCAACCGCTTGTCGCTTGAGTGTGCGCGGAATTGGTTGATTCCTTTGTCGCAGCAGTCAATCGGTTGCTTGTGGCACCAATCGATGTTGATCCACAACCCGTGAATCTTTCAGTAATACGTTTCTAGGTCAAGGTTCCCTTGTCTAATTTTTATTGCTTGTTCTTCCAGATCGTAGATGAGGTATCGATCTGCTTTGCTCTCGAAAGTCACCATTAAGCTGTCCCACAGCGCTTTGGATGTTTGGTGGTGTGCGAAATCGGCGATGATGTCGTTTTCAATATTATCGACGATCCACGAGAACACCACCAAGTCGTTCTCCTCCCACACATCGAACCCTTTGCTTCCAAGCTCTGGGGGCTCGTTCTTGATGTATGAGTAGGCTCATCGGCCTCTAATCTTAACTTTGATCAACCGAGACCAAAGGGGGTAGTTTCTGCCATTCAATTTGAAGTGATACTTTTGTTATTCCTCAGGCTTATTATTTGTTTTGGATCGGCTTTTGTGTCCTCTGTATCTAACATTTTTGGTTGTAGGAACTGTTTTCTGGGCTTGATTTGGTCGGAAAAAGGGTCGAGAAAAAAGGTATTATTGGCTGTGATGAAGGTTTTCTGAGCCAAGATCGATCTGCTCTGAGGCCATGTTAGAAATAAAAGGGTCGGTAGAATGGTTCATTCTTGTTCAATATATCAACAATGTAGAGTTTACATGATTATATAGCCTAGGATATTCTATACATGGTAAACCTAGATTACACTAAATAAATGTGAAATATTCTCCCATATCAATTCCTGATTTTGTGCAATATCTTCTAACAGTTATTTATGCAAGAAATTGTTTCTTTTTTTGAGAGGAAGATATAATGTTGTGACTTTTCAAAATTCGTACTACAATAATTTGTTTATACTTATTAGATTGGAATATCTCGCACAATTGTTGCAGGTAAGTTTTGCAAACATGATGAACGGCAATAATGTCACTAAATTAAATCAATTATTTTTTAATCATAAAAATATAAGTACATATGTATAATTTTTTATCCGTGGAAAACTAGATCTTAATACATAAATGCAGAACAAAATCATACGTAGGGCATTGTAGGTCATTGTTAATTTAATTTTAGGCCATTTCAATATGGGATGAACTAAAATAATCCAAAAATGATATCAAATCCAAATTTCATGAAATGACTTAAAACTGATTAATAATTACCTTCTGTATTTTTGATTAATTATTGACCATTAGATCACCGAATCCTAAGGCTAAGATTTGGGCTGCATTTCTGAATTTAGATGCATCCTTGTTTGGATCATCTTCCTACAGTTATACACAAATGAATATGTTAATTACACCATTTCACAATACCGAATGAACTTTTAAAATATTCTAATACAAATAGGGGTGTGACCAATTGCTAACTTTCTTAAGTTGCTAACTTATCAACGCAATGCATTAAAAATGTCAATAAGATGATATTAAAATATCAACACATGATTTTGTTGAACTTCAATATAATGTGTTGATATTATGTGTTGACATTTTAATGTCACCATGTTGACATTTTTAATACACTGCATTGATGAATTAACAGAGTTATCAACTTAAATAGTTAGCAATATAACGCATCCATACAAATATATGGTGACAGTCATGTGGTAGTAGATTTTAAGTAACTAGATTAATTTTACTCCAATTTAGTTATGGGATAGTTTCATAACTTTAATTTATTACTAACTAACTAGTTATGTAAATCACTTTCTCTCTCCTGAAATATAGTAAAACATTATATATTGTACTACTCCCTCCGTCCCGCTTAAGATGACACGTTTTCCTTTTTAGTTTGTCCCAACTAAGATGACACATTTCCTTTTTTGGTAACTTTCTCTCTCCAATTAATACACTCAACCACTTTTTCTCACTCCTATTAAAATATTCATCTTTCTTTATCTCTCTACTATAATACTTATACCCACCTTTTCTCTCTCCAATTAAACACTTTAACCAATAACTCCTAAAATCCCGTGCCGGCTAAGCAATGTGTCATCTTAGCCGGGACGGAGGGAGTATAATTTAAACTATTTTTTTCACAAAATATATCTAAAATTAAATATGTTATAATAATAATTCTAACGAAATCATATTTGCATATATTCATGAGAAAATATTTGTAACTAAAATTGTATAATAAAATAGATGATATAGAATTAATGAGTATATGTTTAATAGACTACATATGAGCGCATTCACATCGGTGCTCGACGGCAAGAGCACGTGCTTTTGCCGTCGGCATGGCGAGTACCTGCTCATCGTTGTGCTCTTGTCAACGGCACGAACCTGCTCTTAGCGAAGAGCACAGCCGTGTCAACGGCAAGAGCACGAGCAGCGACGTGGCATGCTTTGATTGGCCGTTGGTTTATCATTTATTTATATATTTTTTAATTCGAAAAAAATATGAAAATTTTAGATTTAATAAAAACAATATTTTCCCACTTCCTAATCAAATATATCCATTTTTTCCACACTTTTAATTTATTTTTTCGTTATTTTTATCCCAAATTTTCACACTTTCATCTATAAATACCTTCATTTCAACACAAAAAATCACACTACACCAAACAACTCTTTCAACCTCAATTTTAGGATTTTTAATTATGTAATTTTTAAATTTTAGTAATTTGTAATAGTATTTCGCGTATTGTTAATGCATTTTTATATTGTAGAAATGTTTTTAGTAATTGAAGTATTTAAATTAAATAATAGAATGATGGGACCTTTGAGCTTGTCCTTGCGGAAGAGCACAAGTCCACACAAGTCTCTCAGAACACAGGCTCACACACAAGGATCTCTCATACAACACCTCCAAGCACAAGAGATCGGTCACAGAAGAAGACCAAACCCTAGGGTTTGAGAAGGAAACCGAAGAAGTTGCCTAACACTCAAACTATACCGATAGATCTCTTAGAAACTGAGAATCATCGGTAGGAACAAAATCTTGAAGGGACTCACCGGCTAGATTCGCAGGAAAGTTAGAGAGAAAACAAAGCAAGTTCAGAGAGAGAGAGAGAGAGAGCGTCTAAAATGAACAAAATGAGGGAAGTGAGGAGTCGGTTCTCACTTAACAAACACACCCTAGATTCAACGGCTAAGGAGTGTGATCTGCGTGCAGCTGCTACGTGAAGGCCATCGGGCAAAGCAGGTAAGTAACGAGGCAACTAACAAATTGGGCTGGGTTACTAAAAAACTTGGGCTTAGATATTAATCAGATTAGAGCCAGCCCAATATAATCATTAATTAATATACAAGTCCAAAACATAATTGGTCCACCAATATTTAAAAGAGTGAACTACAAAAATGGTCCCTTGTCTATGGGTTTATCTCGCCCATAGTCCCTGGACTTTAAAAATATCGCCAGTAGTCCCTGGACTAAGGGTTTATCTCGAAATTGGTCCTTTTGGTTTTTTTTGGTACAAAAATACCCTTTGATATTATTTTGGGGGGTTTGGGCAATTTGGTCTTTTTACACTTTTACATTTTAAATTTGATATTATCTTAGTTATGTACTAACTTTGATATTATTCAAAATTATAATTCTTCTTCCATCTTGTTATCCTTCACTGAATTTGTTTTTTTTTTCAATATTAGATTTAATTTTTTAAAATTAAATTTACTATTTAGATTTTAAATATAAATAAGTTTTTTTAATGAAAACTATTAATTCATGGACACTATAAATATTGATTAAAACTATTAATTTTTGTTATTTAATATAATATTCAATTGAATTGAAGAAGTACAGAAAAATAATATTAATCATGATGGAAAAATAAGAGTTATTCTATTTAGCCTCCGTTCGGTTGTTATAATTGCTTGTGATTAAATATTATGAAGTTGACTAAAAATTTGATCCTACTAAAAATTTTATATAGGAGTATTTTTGTTGAAATTTTCTAGTAAATTTTGATTGTTTTCAAATTAATAAACGAAAATTATATTAGTCTTACATTAGATGCATATTTATTTCAGAATAAATTGTGTTATATAATCTATTTATGATTAAAGCTACTGTATTAAATATTGATTAAAACTAAGGCGTTGTCATACCTTATTGGTTACATAGTACTATACACTATCAAATATTGATTATAACTATTAATTTTTGCTATCTAATAATTTTTATAATTAAAAAAATTTATTGATATTTAAAAATTAAAATTTAAAATTTTGTAAAATTAAATCTAATATTGAAATAAAAAAACAAAGTGAAGGATGACAAAAGGGAAAAAGGATGATAAATTTGAAATAATATCAAAGTTAGTACATAACTGAAATAATATCAGATTTAAAATGTTAAAAGTGTAAAAAGACCAAATTGCCCAAATCCCCCAAAATAATATCAAAGGGTGTTTTCGTACAAAAAAAAGCCAAAAGGACCAATTTCGAGATAAACTCTTAGTCCAGGGACTACTGGCGATATTTTTAAAGTCCAGGAACTATGGATTAGATAAACCCAAGACCATTTTTATAGTTCACTCTATTCAAAAATTTTATACATGTATAGTACTTATTAGTCTATGTTACACTTAATATCAATATATGTATTGATGAATTTATTCCATAACTCCAGGATATATCGTAATTACCTTAGTTTAACTTATAGACAATTATACTATTTCTATACATTAAGATAATTAAAAGTGATATTAATAAATTGTAGCGATGAATGAATGTCATTATATTAAAAAATCTACAAAATAATATTTATTCTTAGTTTTTATTTTGAAAAATGTTAAGTATTTAGTTTTTATTTTAAAAGAATGTTATTAAAATTTTAATTATGTACTACTCCCAACTCATAAACTCAGTAGAGAATAAGTTAAAACAAATATGGACCCAAACTTAGTAGAGAATAAGTTAAAGATAAATATGGACCCAATTCAGCAGTAAAAAACGCCTCATAGACAATATGATCAAACAAAAATATCACGGAATAATACACTCTCAGACAAAATGACATATGTTCATTTAGAGATTAAAAATAAAAAAATAAATTCTGAAAATAGTGAGAGACCGATTCTAGACCATTTATTTAAATATAAAGATGATAAGAGTAGTCGAAACTCGAAAGTTGTACATGACATACTCCCTCCGTCCGTGAACAGGAGTCTCATTTTTCTATTTTAGTCCGTCCACGACTAGGAGTCTTGGTTCACTGGTTCACTTTAACCATAAATAGTATTAGGGTCCCACCTTCCACTAACTTATTTCACTCACATTTCATTTAAAAGTAATATATATAAGTGAGACATCCATTCTACTAACTTTTTTCCACCCACTTTTCTTAATATTTCTTAAAATTCGTGCCGCCATAGAATAAGACTCCTAATGGCGGATGGAGGGAGTACTATATTGGAAAATTCTAGGTGACATGACTGCATCAAATTTACCAGTCTACAATTAAATACTACTCCATCATACTTACATTAATAGAAATTAATGTATACAAACTGATCTCTCTACAGCTGAAAGATGGCAGCAACACGAAGCATTAGTTGCGTGAAACATCTTGCAGAATCACCCAATCTCTCTTCTATCCCATCCAATTACATCTACCACACCGATCCTGCTGAAACTGAAGTCGAAGCTTCAATTCCGGTTATCGATTTTTCGCTTCTCACCTCTCACAACCCTCATCACAAGGCCGAAGCCATCCATGATCTCGACCAAGCTTGTCAAGATTGGGGCTTCTTCATCGTAATTAGTTCCCCTTCTTCATCTAAAACAAACACATATAAATTTGTTTCTTCTTTTTAATCAATTTTCATTTGTATTTTGGGTTTAATTAGCTGGTAAATCATGGCATGCCGGAAGAGTTGAGGCAGGGCGTGCTTGAAGCCGCGGCTGAATTTTTCAATCTGTCCGAAGCGGAGAAACCGGAATTCGAACCCGAAAATGTATTGAGCCCGATTAGGTACGGCACCAGCTTTAATGCTGCAACTGACAACGTCTTTTGTTGGAGGGATTTTTTGAAGGTTTTTGTGCATCCTCACTTCGCCTCTCCTCACAAACCCCAATCTCTAAGGTAAACTAATTCACAAATTATTTACTACTTTCTTTGGGAATAATTTTATAGTTCTACTAATTTAAAAGATTTAAAACTAAACCAACTGTTTCGATTTAGCTATGCATCATTAATGAAATATATATTCCACAATAATAATAATAATAATAATAATAATAATATTATTATTATTATTATTATTATTATTATTATTATTATTATTATTATTATTATTATTATATGAGGTAGGTCCAATAATGACAATATCGAAGGTAATATTGACGGTTATAATTAAGTGATTTGTGTGTGCATAATTACTAAAAGAATAGGACATTAGGTTGACGGATCTAATTAAATGTGCATAATTACATTAATTTTTTCCTTCAACTTTGTTTAGCGCCATTTATTTATCAATAGAGAAGGAAATGTAACAATGACAAGAATTGGATCACACTAGAAGAAAAGAAAGCGACTGGTGCGGCCTACACTTAATGATTTTTCTTTTTGGTGTTTGGATAGTAACATCGACAGCATCCGGTTATGTTTGTCGGGATTAATATTTTGAAGTGGGGCAAAGAAGATAATGCACAAAATAACATGGACACGCTATGTTGATTGACCTATTTTGTACACTAATGAATATTTATATAACAACTACTCATCTATACATTTGGTTGGATAATGCCTATCAAATTTATACTATATCATACCATGAAAAATAATTTTAAGGCACGAAAACAAGGAAATTAAAGGAAGGTCAGAGATAAGTATAATACTTTGTACTACTTTATTAAAATTTATTCTTGTACATAAAATGCATATGTAGACAATTGCTACCGGAATATTGTGAACGAAGCCGTGATGTTGTATCGAAATTGTCGAAAGCTATATCACAAAGCCTAGGGTTGGAGGAAACGGAAATGGAGACGGAATTGGAATTGAGGTCATCGTTACAAATTTTCGTCGCAAATTACTATCCACGCTGCCCTAATCCAGAAGCGGCAATGGGGATCCTGCCACATTCCGACCACGGCCTTTTCACACTTCTCATACAAAACGACGTCGGTGGCCTTCAGATTCAGCATCACCAAAGATGGTTTAATGTAAACCCTCCTCCTAACTCCATACTAGTCAACACCGGCGATCATCTTGAGGTACGTACAATCTCATTAATTTCAGTTAACGTCTTCTTTTTTAGGAAAAGAAAGGGAAATATTATCACATCAACGTCTTATTATAATTTTATCTTAAATTAGAGTAGACTGAAAAAAAAGAAGAAGATATAGCTCGAATTTTTTGCATCCCACCACTAGTGGAAAATTATCATTCCTACAAATGAGTGATATTCCATCAAATACATTTTTATAGTATCACTATTTCTTCACTCAAAAATAGTCACAACTAGCTCATTAATTAATTAAGCGTATTTATATAGATATTTAGCAATGGAAAGTACAAGAGCGTATTGCACAGGGCCGTTGTGAACGATAAAACGGCGAGGATTTCCATTGCGACGGCAAATGGGCCGTCTCTAGACGCAGTGGTAGCCCCTGCTCGTCGGCTTGTGGAAGGCGAAGGCGGTGCGGTGGCGGTCTATGCTGCGATGAAATATAAGGATTATCTATTGGAACAACAGAGTGGCCAGCTTGATGGGAAAACTATGTTGAAACGAGTTCGGATTCAAGACTAGTAAACTTCTAGAAGCTTCTGGAAATATCATGCTATTATTTATTCCTCGTTGATCATTATATGATTGGTATATAATCAAATAAATCAAGATTGTGAGGGTTACTTTTTGAGGTTTTTAAGTTTAAATTTTCTTTAGATTTTTTAATTTCGTCAACGTAAGGAAGTAGTACTATGCCGAGGCCTTTTGATCCTCAGGTGCTGGAATAACATGGCTGACGTGACGTGAATTATGTAATGAACCAAATTAATTAATATTTGCCACAGCCCAATCCCATGAGCCCAACAACTAACTTTTTACATAGGTCCGTTTCTAGCTCGGCCTGGCCCAGACTCATCCCATCAGCCTAACAAAGCGGGTCTAAGCTGAATTCATAGGCTGGCTGAATTAGACTCCATCTATGTCATTTTGTCAAACTCGAGCCCAAGAACATAAGAAATACAACTTAGATGCAAATAAGATCCAAAACTATACTATTATAATTAGTTATCTTCAAATCTTATTTTATCATAATTATATAATATTTATTCTAAAATTTATGCTTATATTAGCAAAAACAATTAAACAAAATATTCATTCTAATAAGTAAAAATAGATATAGACTTTTACATATACAAACAATTCAAAACTAATTTACATTATTGTAAGTTATTGTACAGGCTGGGTATAATATTTTACTCCCTGTGTGTCATAGAAAAAAAATAGTTGAAATTGTGTAGTGGATGGAAGAGATTCCTGCCCCATTTACTAGCATTAATTATAATATTTAAATATTAATTATGATAATTAACCTTTGATTATGTAATTGGCCCCATTTACTAAAATTAATTATAATGATTTAAATAGTAGTATTAAATATACTTCCTCCGTCCTCAAAGAATATGCACTTTATGTGGCACAGAATTTAATGTAAAATTGGTAAAGTAAGGTAGAGATGGAGAGAAAAAGTAATTAAAGTATTGTTAGCGGAGAATGAGTCTCACCTTATTAGAGAGAAAAAACTTTTCAAAATTAGAAAATGCATATTCTTATGGGACAGGCTAAAAAGGAAAGAGTGCATATTCTTATGGGACGGAGAAAGTAATAATTAACCTTTTATTTATAATTATTAAATATAATGTATGATAATTAACCTTTTATTATGTAATTAAGTGTTAATTAAAGTAACTAATTAGTGGTTATATCACTTACCACTTACCAGCCCTCATAAGAGAACAGCTCATGAGAAAAATACCTAGTTTGCTAACTATATATACATTGTTCTTGTTTCTTAGAGCATCCACGATGGCGGACGTCGGACCGGAGTATCGGGCATCCGCGCGGGACGTCCGCTATTGGGTCAGGAGAGGCGAACACAGACGTCCCCGGCGGACGTAAGGTATCCGCGGCCGTCCGCCATTGCGGTGCCACGACGGACGTCTCGATTTTCCTTTTTTAAAAAAAACTCCATGTATACGGCTCGTTGCAAACTCTATATATATAATTTTTTTAAAAACTCTAACGCATGTATTATCGTCGGAAATAAAGGCCTAAAACAAAAACATATCATACCATCGGCTAGCGGAGTACTTTGTTTGAATCGTTTTTTGGTTTTGGATGGTTTTTTTTTAACTATGTATTTTTTTAAAATTTAAATATGTAAGTTTTTTTAAAAATAAAATGATTGCATTTTTCCAATATTTTTGTCGAAATTTTAATTCCGTAATTATTAATTTGTGAATTTTTATTATTGTGCTTGTCCGTCGGGTTGTCCTAGGGGATGTCCGCTATTATGTAGTGGGATGTCCTTATGACGTGGCAGGAGGGGTTTTTTATCCTCATTATGGATGCTCTTAATTGTCTAATTATTTTTTTGATTCATTATATGCACACGAAATTAGAAAAGGCAAAAAGTGGAAAACTTTTGAAGTTAGATGTTCAAAAAAACGATACTTTTTAAAGAAGTATAAAAGAAAGGTTAATTAATTCGAACATTGCACAATTCCCACCCCACGTTTTTGCAAAATTTTGTACTACTAGAAGTATCCTTCATCTAGAAGTAAATCTGGTCAAGTTGTTCAACCAAACTATGATTATATAGGCAGGAACATACTGAAGTCTTCGTAGCATTTAGTTGAAAATCTTGCTTTTCAATTTGAACAACGTGCCAAGATAAAATTGGAACACTGAGACTTTTTTAGGACAAAAATGTAGGTGAACTATCAATTATAGTCAATTCCAAGAAGAGTATTGTTCTTTTTTTAAAATACTAAAGTTACATCATTTAAAATTTAAATCCTAACCTAGACAGGCTTTAAAACAAATTCCTAAACTTCAATAAATACTACTCCTTATTTAAATTTCAAACTATTGTTTTTATAAAAAATATCATACGTCGCTGAAAAAAACTTATATTTTTTACGGACGTAAAAATCGAGATGCAATAATTTGCGTTGAAAAAATTTAAAATTAACAAATTAGAATTCAAAGAATACGTTTCTAAATTAAAGAAAAATTAATTTTATTTTTTTATTTTTTTAAGACGCTTTCATTTGTGTCCTTTAATTTTAGTTCGTACACCAACATTAAGGACGCTTTATGAAGCGTTGGTGATATATTTAGAAACACAAATTAGCGTCTTTAATTGCATTAAAAATGTCCTTAATGGTTTTTTTTTGGTGATAGACTTTTTCAGACATCTAAACCATTGGAGCTTGTTTGTTATTTGAGTATAATATAAAAAAAATGAAGATGTGCACATTTTGTAATTATGTTTCGAATTTATAAGTAATTGCTCATAAATAATGTTAAACTTTTATGCATTAGGTATAATTTGGTGGTTATTTCGTGTTTCGAACATGGTACAACTATAGTTTCGACTAGTTAATTTGTAGGAGTATTTGGTAGCTAAAGATAATTTTATATTAATGATTATGTTGGTAAGGATGTGGTGCAGGAATACCCCCGTATATTTTGGGGAAAATATACCATGTTGAATAATGTGATTGCGATCCAATTAAAATTGTCAAACTTACATAATATATGATGGAATTGTCAGTATGTAAGCATAATTAACAAAAGTGCAAATATAATTTTCAACAACAAAAGTTCTGTAAATTGACAAAACTTAAATGAAATTATGGTTGTGAATCTGATATCCCATTTTAAAATTTGGTTATATTACCAGAATTAACTATTGTAATTATTAGACATGCAAATATGCAATTATGTGATTATAATTGTGATGGCTCTCGTAGGGGTTGTGTTGTCTATGCTAGTTTTCTCTTTTTTTTCTTGTTGGTTTTGGGATTGGTTTTTTCGTGTTTGCCCTTTTGGATAGGATTTTGGTTAATTTTGTCTTGGCTGTTTTTTATTTTTTTATTGAACATTTTGAGAGTAGAACCTTAGCCATCCGCAGCTGCAAGCTGGAGCATTTGTTATTTCATTAAAAAAATGTTATTCGCTCTTTATTTTCATGAATATTTGTTAAATGAAACATCTTAAACAAATTAACAATTATTTAAAATAAACAAGTTAATCCATCCGTCCTCTAAAAATATAAATTTTTGAAACGACTAGAGTTTTAATGTAATATTGGTAAAATAAGAGAAACAGAAAGAAAGGTGTTAATATAAAATGGATCTCACCTGATTAGAGTGAAAGAAGTTTCCTTAAATTGAAAGTTTTTATTTTTAGGGAACTAAACCAAAAAGAAAATAGTTTCTATTTTTAGAAAGGAGTGAGTATTATAACCTTAAAAATCATTATCTAATTAAGTTTTTATTATATACTCTCACATCCCTAAAAAGTTTGTATTTTAAATTATGAACTTTCTAAATTAGTTCAACTAAACATTACTAATAATGTGAATCCAATTATTTACTAGCACTATTTTCACTATCTTTTCTCTTTCTATATCTTAATGTACTAATTTGTTTATTAAAAATATAGTATGTTACTTTACAAATTCATATTTATGAAGGACAGAGGGAGTAGTATGTTGGGCTACTAAAGTACCACTCTATTAAAATATTGCACTCCTTTCGTGCCATAAAATAATATTTTTATTTTGTTATTGTAGTACGTCTCACAAAATTAATTCAATTTACTATTTTTAGAAACCTTTTTACTACACCTTAAACAACTAATAAGGGGGATCCACTATTATTAATACTTCTCAGGTCGCTTGTTAAGTGATTCATATTCTTTTTTTAGATGTCCGAAGATAAGTCACTAATTTCCTTTTTTACATTCTCTCTTGATGTATTCCCCCTCTTACTTTATTTACTCTTTCTCTTACTATTAAAACTCAATTTTCCTTAAATTTTGTGTCCTAAAAATGTATTTCTTAATAAGGGACGGAAGGAGTACTATTTTAATTATTTTTCTTAATTTTTCCTTATTTATCAACTATCAAAAATCTCTATTTTAAGGATAGAGGAAGAAATATTAAATTTATAATATTGGAGGGCTAGGAAACGAAGACCCACATACAACCTAATTGGCTAATTCCATTAATATGCGTTGAAAAACATACGCAGCATTATGTGATTTATGTACTACCCAATTACATCTTGGCATGTGTTACCTGGCTAGCTCACAATCTCTCTCTATATAGTTACTTCACGTCCAACGCTTATGCATAATAGATGCGAAGAGAGAAATGGCATCCGAGTCTGATTCATTTAAGCCCTTTGAATTTGATTCCACTCTGAAAATATTATCAGATTCTTCCACTTTGAAAGCCGTCCCTTCCAAATTCAACCTCACCAATGACCGCAACGCTTTCACTTCTGATTCACTCCCCACCATCGATTTCTCAGCCCTTGTTGGCTGCGATCCTCATCAACGCTCCAACGCTGTCCACGACCTCGCCACAGCATGTCGGGATTGGGGTTTCTTCATAGTAAGATTGATATTACTTAAAATATTATTGCTAAGTATTAAAAATATCAATACCATCATAGTGCAATGTTAACACAAATTTGTGTTGATATTTTAAATATCAATGTCTATGAAGTGTATTAAAATATCAACTAAGTTTATATGACATTTTCAATACACTGCATTTATGAGTTAGCAGAGTTGGCAACTTAAGAACGTTAGCAACGGATCACACCTTTATATAGATTCTAACTTACGCACATGCATGTACTGTGCAGCTTGTGAATCATGGGGTGCCAGAGAGATTGATGAGTGAAATGTTTAGGAAAATGGTAGAATTTTTCAATTTGCCTGATTCGGAGAAGAAGCAGTATGAAGCCAAGAGTGCTTCAGATCCCATCAAATGTGGGAATTTCAACGTCGCCAACACTTCAAACCAAAGCTTTACATTATGGAGGGAATATCTTAAGCTCTACGTCCATCCCAACTTCCATTGTCCTCACCAACCTCAACTCTTGAGGTAAACTATAAAGTGGTTCAAATATAGTTAATGAAAATGAGACTCACTTTATTATTGAGAAAAGGTTATCGAAAATAAATAGTGACTAATTTTGGTAGATCTCAAAAAATAGAAAATTGAATGTTTGGAATTTATATTAAAGGTGTTATATATGTTGGTAGGGATGTGGTGCAGGAATACACCCAAATGATAAGAGTATTGGTTAGGAAGCTAATCGAAGCCATATGCGAAGCCCTAGAACTGAATCAACGTCGTTACGTGGATGAAATATTGAAGATGGAATCGAGTTTTCAATTGTTTGCCACAAATTACTATCCGCGTTGCCCTCAGCCGGACCAAGCCATCGGAATTCCGCCGCATACGGATCATGGTTTGTTCACTTTTCTCATACATAACGGTGTTGCCGGTCTTCAAATTGAGCATGACGGAAAGTGGTTCAATGCTGATTCTCCTAAGAATGCTATTTTAGTCAACGCAGCTGACCAACTTGAGGTATACTGAAATATATCACTCAATTCTTCATTGAAAAATTTCATTAGGCAATCGATACTGTTTTTGTATGTATAGATATTCACCAATGGAAGGTGCAAGAGTGTGAAACATAGAGCGGTGGTGAATGAGGAGAAAGATAGAATCTCGATCGTGGTGGCGAATGGTCCCTCAGGGGAGGCGGTGATCGGACCGGCTGCCGCGCTGGTGGAGAAAGATAGGCGAGCAAAGTATTGTGCAATGAAGTATGAAGAGTATGTGGAGTCGCAGCTCACCAAATCACGTATCGGTGGGAAATCCATTTTGGAACAACAAATGATACTCCCTGCCAATTAAATTATATTACTTGATTCGTCGAATAATTTCAGTTTAATGTTGATCTCTATATCACCATTATACTCGATTTCTGTTTTGTACTTGAGTTGATTATACATGTGATATGTCTTTTCATTAATATCATATCCTTTGAGTGATCAATGGTTTTATTATTATGATATTCGAGGGATAATTACACTATACATATAATACACAAAGTTTCACGTATGTTTCAATTTGATACAAAAAGTTTTAGTTTGCATGTATGAATCATACAAATTCATCCAAAATATCATTAGTAAAAGAAATAGAACTTACCTTCAAGAAGATGAACGGACAATTACTTAGCTTTTCTCTAATGATCGCCCCAAAAAAATCAGAGAACTTCTCTCTCTGGAAAACTGGTAAACAAATGTTTTGAAACTAGCATACAATGATTTTTGCATAATATTTTCTCCGCTTTCAATAATTGGTAACTAGTGCATGGGGATATATTTTGTGATTTGGCTCAAGTGTTTTACACTTCTGAATGTTTATTAATTGTGGAATTTTGATTCATTGTTTTGATTGAAGAGTTCCAAAGTTCAAGAATATTTCAACTCAAAATTTTGGCTTTTTGTTTAGTTTGTAGACTTCAAAAATCCAAGTGCAGTTGGTTAAATAACTACAAGTTTGATTGTTTATTTCTGGTTTTTAAGATTGGTTTTCAAAGTCTTGTAATGAAGGAGCTGTGATCACATTAATATATATTGCATATTAATCAAGTATTGTGATACATAGATGTATTAATGGAGCTTTGAATATTAAAATATATTGGAGTGTGGTGATACATGTCTTGACGGAGCTTTCAACATTCAAGAATTTCACAGAAATGTATAATTTAAAACTCTTATATGGAACTTTTTATGATTCATATTAATCTAAAATTTTTGTACAATTTAAAACATTGGTATAATATTTTATATGTACGATGTAATTATCCCGATATTAGCTGACAAAGGACAAGTCCAATGACATTATTCAATTTTTTGTTCTATAACAAACCGCAGAGTGAAGTGGATATATCTATTTTCTTTGGCATAAACAGACTAATTAAGAAAAATAGCTACCAAAATGAATGTATATTGAAGTGTCTAATTCGAATATTGCAAAGTTTTAAAATAGCTATTTGGTTATATTTTAAATTTTCAAACAGGAGTAATAACTTGAACGGTCAATAAAGTTCCGATTTACATTAAAAGTAGTAGTAGTAACAATTGTGGTCCCATGTCATTATTTCAAACCAGAAATTTGATAAGTCTATCAACTGATAGCTCAATAATCTCACCTGCTAGGCTGCTATTGGTGAATCCAAAGCCGTAGTTAGATTTTTATTTCAGATAAAATAGGAAAAAAAAGTCGATGCTTAAATTTCATAACTCTCATATTATTTTTTCGAATTCGACTAATCTCTAATCCTCTCGGATTTGTGGATTATAAGATCGAAAATTTCTCGGTGGGTGACAGGATTTGAACCCGTGACCTCAAGATCACCATAGCTCCGCGTTGCCAAAAAATAGACAAAATTGGAAATGACACAGATTGGTAAAGTTAGAGAGAGAGAGAGAAGAAAAGGCAGTGGAAATAGTGTTAGAGCATCCGCAGCGGTTGCGTTTTGCCGTCCGTCCGTCCGTGCCGCTGAGCACGAGCTCGTCCGTCCGTGCCAGCGGCACGACGCTGCTCTTAGCTAAGAGCATGTCCGTGCCGCTGAGCAGCCATACGTGGCGTGTTTTTATTGGCCAACGGCATAGCCGTTGGCAAATTCGAATTTTAATTTTTTTTTAAAAAAATTCATAAATAATTAAAAATAATACCAAAAAATAAAAAAAAATTATTTTTGGATTCCCAAAAAAATAGAGCCGTTTATAGACGTTTTTTTTGGATTTTTGTGAATTTTTTTTTTTTTTAATCCCAAAATCATCTATAAATACACACATTCATCATCCACTTTTCACATCAAATTACCTCTCATTCATACTTTTTCATACTAATCATCTACATCTTCCTCTCTCACCCAAACTCTCTCTAAAAAATTCAAAAATGGATTTCACCAATCTCATTGCGGAAGCGGAGCGCGAAGAACAAGAATATTATGAACAATATCGTGCCGCCTATGAAGCCTATGTCGCCGCCAACGCCCTCCTCCTCAACCAACTAGAGCAAAACGTCGCTACATCCCTCGTGATCGAGAGGGAGCCCATGAAAGGCTCTTTGCCGACTATTTTTCCGACCAGCCGCGGTATCCACAAGATTACTTTCGGCGCCGTTTTCGCATGTCAAAACGGTTGTTTATGCGTATTGTCACCACATTGTCCACCCGCGTTGAATACTTTCAAGAAGGTGCAGACGCAACCGGTCGGCAAAGTCTCACGGCGTTGCAAAAATGTACTTGTGCCATCCGACAACTTGCTACTGGGCAAACGGCTGACCTCTTCGACGAGTATTTGCATGTCGGTGAGTCAACTGGAATCCTATGCCTCAAGAGTTTTTGCGACGGCGTTCGTTCTGCTTTCGGCGAGGAATTCCTTCGGGCACCCACCACCGACGATTGTCAACGGTTGCTTCGTCTTCACGAAACAGTCCACGGTTTTCCCGGTATGTTAGGCAGCATTGACTGCATGAATTGGAAGTGGAAGAATTGCCCGACTGCTTGGAGGGGGCAACACTTAAGCGGCCACAAAGGTGGCGGCCCAACGCTTATCCTTGAAGCGGTCGCCGACAACCGCCTATGGATTTGGCATGCATATTTCGGTGTTGCCGGATCCAACAACGACTTGAACGTGCTATATTCTTCACCACTCTTCGATGATGTTTTGAATGGTGTAGCACCGGCGATCGACTTCACCGTCAACGGAAATGCATACCACATGGGTTACTATCTCGCCGATGGTATCTACCCAAGGTGGTCGAC
Organism: Salvia hispanica; assembly: GCF_023119035.1. Classification (NCBI taxonomy): domain Eukaryota; kingdom Viridiplantae; phylum Streptophyta; class Magnoliopsida; order Lamiales; family Lamiaceae; genus Salvia; species Salvia hispanica. Next base: position 15,341,742 of record NC_062970.1, read on the forward strand.
TTTCGTGAAGTCGTTCAGCAATCCACAAGAGCCGAGACGGATTCTTTTTGCGCAGCGTCAAGAGTCTGCTCGGAAAGACGTCGAAAGAGCTTTTGGTGTCCTTCAAGGCCGATTCAACATTGTGAAGTCCCCTTCTCGGCTTTGGTACGTTAAGAATATCGCCGACATCATGTACACGTGCATTATCTTGCACAACATGATTATAGCTACGAAGGACCGATGGCGGGTAACTTTTACGACGAGGATGAAGCCGGAAGCTCAACCGCGAGGTCTCCCCCACGTCGAGGTGTGCATACGACGGTGAACGAGAGGATGGAAAGAAGACACACAATGCGCGATACAAGAGCCCACACTGAGCTACAAAAAGATCTAATCAATCACATTTGGGCGAAATTCGGCAACGAGTAGTGTAATTTTTAATTTTTAGGATTTTATTTGTGTAATTTTTAATTTTTAGGATTTTAATTATGTAATTTTTAATTATTTTGTAATTTGTAATAGTATTTCGAGATATTTTAATGCATTTTAATATTGTGGAAATATTTTTATTTAAATTGAATAATAGAATGGTGGGACCCTTGAGCTTGTCCTTAGCTAAGAGCACGGATGTGGGTGTTGTGCTCTTAGCTAAGGACAAGTAGTAAAAGTGGGTCCGGGCCCACTTCCATGCTCTTAACTAAGAGCACGGATGGGGATGCTCTTAGTGGATTGTGAAGTCCATATTTAAAATGATGTGTAAGGTTTGTATTTGTTTTTTTCATATTAAGAATTGATCTAATTTTAATGGACGACCCAAAATGGAAAAATTAGTCTATTTTTTTTTTGGATGATGTAGTATAAAATTCATAGTTCCTGGCATTATATACTCCCTCCGTCCCATAATAGATGTCACTCTTTCCTTTTTAGTTTGTCCCACAAAAGATGTGACATTTTCTCTTTTGGACAAAGTTCTTTCTCACATCTATCATAATCTAAAGTGACAGTTTGGTAAAAAGACATTTTTATCCTTTTTGGCGGGAAAATATAAAGCTAATTACTTTGGCATTTTTGTCATTTCGATAAAAGACTTGAGGATTGGTTAAATTGATGGCCCAATGACATACCAGCTTCTCAAATAAGCTAATGAGAAAAGGCTCTATTAAATCAGTATTGCTATACAAGTATACAACCTACAGTTAGAACCAAACCAATCTAAAAAATCAAAGAAGCAACACACTCCTGCGAAGCAAGCTGGAAGGAGAGCCGGCGACACATGGCGGTGGACGGCGAGCAGGCGGAACCACCGTCCGCGAGGCAGGCTGGACGGACGGGAGCTCCGGCGAGGCAGATGGGGTGGCCGGCGGGGCAAGGCAAAGTGGAAGCAGAAATACAAGTCTTCTTTCGTGGAGGCAGCGGCGAGGTGGTGCTCCCGGGCAGGAAGGGCGCTAGCGTGATGAAGAAGGGTGAAAGGAAACCCGACGCAGAAAGACGTTGGAGGACGGCGAGGAAGGACGGTGGGCGTGGCGGTGTGGTAGCGATGCACGGGTCAATTCCGCCGATTGAGAGAGAAAGAGGGAGAGGCAGCTCGGGCGGCGGGGCAAGGCGGTAAGCTGTACACAACGACGACGATAGAGAGCTGCCAGTGATTGGAACCAGTGAAACGAGAGAGTCATGCGAATGCGAGGAGGGGAGACACGTGAGAGAGAAGTGGTGAGAGGAGGCGGCGCACATTTTACCCTGACATTGAAACTATACATTATTGAGACATTTAGAGCGTCTCCGGTGGCGCCCCTCCCACTAGGACTTCCCATAAAACTGTCTGTCACGTCATCACTAGCCTTTCCCATTCCACTGCCACATCACTAGGACTTCCCACTAGGACTTCCCGCAATTATTCAATTTATGGACTTAAAATTTACGGAATTAAAATATCGACACGGAATACGGAAAAATTCAAAAACTTCATTAAAAAAAATACATAATTAAAAAAGAATTATGTAATTTTAAAAAAAATTACATTATTTAAAAATAAAATTACATAATACCCTCGACTCTCACTCCTCCCCGTCCTCGTCCCCGTAGCCCGTGCCCCTGCCGCCTCCGACGTGCCCGCCCCCAATCTCGACGCCATAATCATCAATGAGTGACATTCCTAAATCGCGCCGACATTGATCGACCACATCCTTACACAGCCTTTTGAACACAGGATCGTGGGTGTTAAACCACTTACTCGTGCTTTGCATCAGGGTCTTCGTTAGCTGCGCGCGGGCGAGACGGTCGTTCCCTGGGACCCGCTGCCGCTGCCGCTTCCCCTCACCATCCGCTGCGCAGCCTTTTGCCCCATCGGGCGACGACGACGGCGAGAGTCTGTTCGTGGTAGCGGGTCCACTTCCTTAGCTTCGGGGAGCTCGTGCGAACCAGCACTGCTGCTGTACTCACCGGAAGAGTTGATCTTCGTCCGCTTCCAGCCCGAGTCGACACCCACAGCAAACTTTTGCGATTCCCTGACCACGAGAAAGGCATCCCATTGGTCAAACTCTTTGAACTTTAATTCTTCGTCGGGGTACTGGGCCAAGGCTCGTCTCTTCACATCATCCTCAGACATGCTGCTGGTTGCCATGCGCATGTTGTTTTTGTAGAGGGCGGCAAAACGACTGAGCTTAGGCCTCAACCTAAGCCACTATTTCCGGCATTGCTCAGAAGTGCGAGGCTTCTCCCCAAACGGTTTGCATATGCGGTAGACCTCACTAATGCGAAGCCACAATCGGTCAACATACTGGTTCGGCCCGACATAGGGATCCTCTACTACACCGACCCAGGCCTTCGCAAGCGCGACATTTTCCCACACGGTCCAGATCGTCCTCCTCTCCTCCGCCTCATCCTCACCCTCCTCCTCTGCCTCTGCACCCGTGTTCGAGGAAGAGCTCGGGACTTTGCCCTTGCCCCTACCCCCGCCCCTACCTCCGCCCCTAGTCTTGCCCTTCCCTATGCTCCTGCTCCTTGCAGTAGGCTCCGCCTCATCGGGAGTCTCATGGATCGGCGATAGCCCCAACTCCGCTCCCAGCTCCTCAAAAGAGAAAGTCTCGATGCCGGCGTACCGAGTCTCCGGAACAGTACTAGGGGAATCGTCGGCCAACAAATTTATATATGGGCGATAGACAGATTCCCTAGGCGTCCTCGGGCTCCTGTGCTGCATCGACCCACCCATCGCCATATTTGGCGGCGTACCGCCCATCCCCACTGCCCCAGGCATCATCCCACCCACCCCCGCCATATTTGACGGTATACCGCCAAACCCCGCTGCCCCTGGCATCATCCCACCTACCCCGCCATATTTGACGGCGTACCGCCTATCCCCGCTTTCCCGGTCATCATACCACCCATCTGACTCATCAACTGGAACATATTGTAGAACATTTGGAGAGTCATCCCCGCCATCCCCGCCATTTGGGGGGATTCATCCCTGCAAATTGGGGATTCATCCCCGCAAAGTTTCCCTCTGGTCCGGTGGGAATCGGGGGTGTGTTTCCGCCACTCGTGGTGGGAGAATTCCTATTGTACTCCATTGTAGTAGAAATGAAATTTGTAGATTTAGAGAGAGAAACTTGTCAACACAAGTAGTGTGAATGAAATGAAGTTCAACGAGCCCTATTTATAAAGTTCTAAATATATATATATATATATATATATATATATATATATTAAAGTCGGACGTCCGAGTGTCGCCACAACGGCGGACGTCCACCCGCCCGTGGGGAGGACGGGCGAGCCCATGCGACGGGCAAATGTGACGGGCGCGGGCGCCCTTCGGAGCCACTACGACGGACGTCCGGTCGGACGTCGGCGATGTCCTACCGGGACGTCCGCCATTGGAGACGCTCTTAGGGTTACAACCGAGACATTGCATTTAGGTTCTTTTTAAGAAGAGATTAAAATGTACGTTTGCACAACCAAAATTAAAGGATGGAGATGAAATATAATTTATTTGCATAAATTTTTACAATTAGAGATTATTAGTAACATTTATTTTGTGAAAGGGAAAATTATTAAATTATATTCAAAAAATTGAGAATATTAAGAAAATATTGTAAATGTATATTATACTGAACTTTATTTTTGTTGGATTTTATAATTTAGAAAAGTTTATAATATAGAGTTGTAAATTGGATGTAAGGCTATGTCATTATGTTTTTATGGACTACTAATTTATTGGACTTTTGTATAAATATCTTTTAAATTAAATTCTTCTTTAATTATGTAACTATATTCATATAATTTTGTTTTGCCTTTCATTGGAGTCAAAACTGGAATTGTGCTAGAGAGTGTAATTTGTCTTCTATTTGGATCAAAATTGGAAATTTATTCATTATTGCAATGCTTATTACAATTAATGTGTCTTCTAATTCCCAAAACTCCATCATTACGCTTTAAAGGAGAAGGTCACTTTCCCAAACACCCATCATTAATCTTTCTCCAATCGTCACCTTCAATTTACAATTAATTTAGTATTTTCTCAACTATTTTTAAAATTTTATTTTGTCATATTATTATCGGATAAATCATTTATTTGTCATACTGAAGGTCTTTTGCATTATTGTGTTTTTTTTGGAAACAAGTATGGGAGTACCGCTAATTGCGGGAGAGATGTATTGCAAGGTGACGCCGAGCGAGAAATAGACAAAGAACATATTGATGGATTTAGCCGGAGATGGCGCCAAATCGCCGTATGATTTTTAAGGGAAATCAAATTGGGTTCTTCAACTGAAAAATATATAAAGAGAGAGAAATATTGCTGGTAAAATTCAAGAGAGTATGGTGGAGCAACGGCCGGCTGGCGACGCCATGGACGACCAGGAACACAAGCATCGAGGGAGGTGGAGTCAAAGGAGGAAGGTAGGCGGAGGTGCTAGAATGAAAATTGTGGTGAAGTTTTTTATTTCTTTTCTGTTTTTAAATTGTGGTGTTAAATTATTTCAGAGGAGACGACGGAAATGATATTTTAATCCCCTTGCCCTTGTATTCTTTTCCTTTTTTTTTTCTTTTCTTTAACTTGTCATGGGCCAAGTTCTTTTAATTAGTATTTGAGCCAACTTGAAAAAAAGGATGGAGAAATAAAAAATGTTTTGAGCCGGAAATGAAGTAAAAAATTTCTTGTGAGCCCGAATTAATTCACGGAATTGTGGGGACGTGTGCCGGGCCGGCCGCGCGACGCCTCGGGCAGCGCAATGATCGAAAAGAGGGATAGAAGAGGCAATTAAAAAAATTAGAAAGAAATATGGATTAACCGAAATGTTTTTTAATTAAATAACTAGATATTCTATGTTTTGTTGATCAAAACTTTGAACTATTTATTTATTATCTTTATCATTTACTTCCTCCGTCCCACAAAAGAAGTCACACTTGTGGGACGGCACGATTTTAGGAGGTTTTGTTTTGGTGTTAAATGGGGAGAGAAAATAGAATTTTTATATTCATGTGAGAGAAACTTTTTCAAAAAGGGAAATGTGACATCTTTTGTGGGACAAACTAAAAAGAAAGTGCGACATCTTTGTGGGACGAGAGTACTTTATTTTATTTTACTCCACTCACATCAAAAATTAAAAATGTACAAAATCATTTGCCGAATATGAAATGTTTCATTTATAGGGTTGAGAGATATACATTTTTCTTTTTGTTTTTTTTTTATAATATTTTTAATTATTTATAATGTTTTGAATACTTATTGTAATTAACACATATTCTTAATTATAAATATCATTATATTTTCTTTATCATATTTTTTTTAATCTACTTACTTTATAATTTATCTTTTTAAAAATTTTATGTCCGTGCATAAGACGGTGATAACACTAGTTGATATAAATATACTAATTTCTCTCTCCACTTAACACACAAAACAACAACACCTAAAATCACGTGCCATTCTCCAACTATCCCATCTATTATGAGACGGGGGAGTAATTTATAGTTCGATTTTTGTAGGGCCATAAAGTCTTAAACATTTACTCCTCCGTCCCCGATTAGAGTCCGCACTTGACCGGCACGAGTTTTAAGAAATATAAAGAAAAGTTGGTTGAAAAAGTTAGTGGAATGTAGGACTCATTTTTTATATTAGTTTTATAATAAAATGTGAGTGAATTGAGTTAGTTGAATGAGGAACTACTTACTATTTATGGTAAAATGAAGCGTGACTTTAATTGGGGACGGACCGAAATGGAAAAGTGTAACTCTTAATCGGGACGGAGGTGTATATAACTAGTTCTCCCTCCATTTGCGAATGAAGTTCCGTTTTTCTATTTGGTTCGTCCGCGAATATGAGTCATGTTTTTCTATTTTGGTTCGTCAAGCTAAACGAAACGAAAAACCGATCAAGCGAATACAAATAAAAACTGATCAAGTTGAACTAAAACCAAACTAAAATAGGAACGAGTCAAGCTAATCAAACTAATTCGAGGAATCCTCTTTCGCAAGACGAGATATACTCTAGTAGTGCTCTATTTTCCACATTGGAGGAAATGGACCCGACTAGTGGTCCATTGAGATGAAGCCAGGCCTCCGATCAATTTGGCGATCGATTAGAAACCAACGTTTTATCTCGAAATTTGTGCCTACATAGAAGTTACGATCGGTGATTTCCAGCATGGGTCCACGATCCGCCGAGTTCCGACCGACATTTAACTTCTTTACAAGGAAGCATGATATTAGCAACATTGTGTGGTATGCATATTTCAATAATGTTGTATTGGCTTAATACAAAGGTCAGAGAGATGACACCAAGAATCATCAACTATGCACCTGTAATGACCGTCATTTTTGTACCTTTGAAATTTTAAGATGTCTTGAATTAAGTGAAATAGTCGTTTGATGTTCTTACTTTTGTGATTTCTTTGTTAAAATATTTAATTAAGTACATTGTTTTTGCATGCGAAAGGCTTTGTGTTGAATCATACCTCGTCGTGGATCGTGATATCTCTATTGAAGTGTTAATATCTTTATATGCTCGAACGAATAAAATTAAATTGATCTTTAAGTGCTCGGAAGAACACCAGGACACTATTTAATTCTTGTACTAGTAAGAGTTAGTAATATGGAAGTTTCAAATTTTAATCAATTCTTGTACAGTTGTACTAGTAAGAGTTCGTAATATGGAAGTTACAAATTTTAATCCGATAATCTTGATGATTAATGATTATTTAATCAACTCACTCTAACTCACTCTGTGGAGCATAATAAGTTAAATAATTTTACAAGGTAGGCCAATTGAATAAAAATATTAAAGCCCAATTAATTTGGATACAAGTTTTGAGCTTAGACAAATTAACTTCAAGTTTCAAATATTGGGCTTGTTACAAAAGAAAGAGACTAAATTAATTCTTGAAGCCCAGACTCCTCCGAATTTTATTTTTCAACATCGAAATTGATTTTTGATGAGGCTAATTTCATGCATTGGTTATATGGTGAAAAACACTTTATTTTTGGCTAACACAGCTTTAAGCCGTGTGGAAGAAGACGCTAGATCCAGGAAGAGCTGGAGGCAACGGACTAGCTAAGGAAAATGAAGGAAAGTGAGCAGAATTGAAGAGAAAAATGGCTAGACGAAGGAGGTCAATAGCGAGGGCAACAAAGACTATTCATACCTCGTGGACCCACTTCAACGCCTATAAATAAAGGAGCATGCAGCACACGCCATATACATGATTTTGCTCTTAGCTCACACACTCACACACACACTAGGAAAATGGGAATTCCGGGATAATTTAGGGTTTCTAGGGGTTCATCTTCGGCAAAAGTCAGTGGTAACACGTCCTCACGGAGGGCGAAGAAACAATCGTTTACATTCAGCTTTTCGTACTTTTATTCCGTCGAACTTCATCGTTTTGGAAGTCGATTTGGTTGCTCGGCTACTTATCGGTTATCATGCATTTAGTTTATGTAATGTTGGTGTTTATCTTGTGTTGATTTACGTTGATTCGTGTTTTTTTTGAGGTTTAGTTTTTAAGTTAATTTCCC
>NC_062970.1:15349830-15404663 GCF_023119035.1 Salvia hispanica
TATCCCATGAAACTATCATTTTTTCATTCAGAAACTATCATTTTATCCCATGAAACTATCATTTTATTCCATATCCCATGAAACTATCATTTTATAATCTGAAACTATCATTTTATCAAGGGCAATTATCATTTTATCTTCTGAAACTATCATTTTCTATATTTCAATGAGTTTAAAAAAGCAGAGAGGGAATAGCAGAGAGGGAATAACTTGTCACTTAAGTAGAACAAAACACTATTTACAAAGTATCATTTTATCATTTTCAGAAACTATCATTTTATGCACCCAAAGTATCATTTTATCAAGCAAAGGCACAATTTCTACATACAAAAACACAGAGACACACACAACAACACACACAAAAACACAGCAGCAGTAGCATCAGGACACACACAAAAACAAACATAAAGTATCATTTTATCCCATGAAACTATCATTTTTTCATTCAGAAACTATCATTTTATTCCATATATCCCATGAAACTATCATTTTATAATCTGTATCATTTTATCCCATGAAACTATCATTTTATAATGTAAACTATCATTTTATTCCATATATCCCATGAAACTATCATTTTATAATCTGAAACTATCATTTTATCAGAAAGTATCATTTTATCTACATTTAAACAGATCATGCAAACACATAGCAACACACAAAGCAAAACACACATAAACAAAGCAAAACACACACCAGCAGCATATATTGTTATGCATGAACGATATTGTATAAATATAAGAAATATCTACACTAAAAAACTACAGAATCTAAAAATAATCGAGAAAATCATCAGCAAAATGATAAATCGATCAAAATCAAAAGTGAAATAAGTAATAAACTTCATCCAACCTTTCTTCGATGAAAAAACTATGATTTCCTTCGACATATTCCAGAATTGTGATGATTTTTCCTTCGATTCGTAGGGTTTCAAATGCGATTCAGAGTGTTTGAGTGTTTCCTTCGATTCGTAGGGTTTGAAATTCGATTCAGAGTGTTTGAGTCTGAGATGAATTCAGAGCGTTTTCTTTTTTCCCACCAATTTTAAAATTGAAATGACAATTTTGCCCTTAATATATCCGAAAATGATAGTTTTATTTGATAAAATGATAGTTTTGTTAGATTAAATCTAGCATCACATATTTTAAAAATGTGTGGTACAGATTTAGTTATAGAGTTATCACACAAATCGTGGCTATCATTATAACGCACTCCATATATATATATATATATATATATATATATATATATTTAATTCCTTGCGGTGAAGAATATTTATTGAACTCAATTCCGTGTTGGATCTGATGATAAAAATAAATAAATAATAATAGTCCGATCTGGTGAAACATAATTTGTGAGCAACATAATTTAAATAAAATACAAGGGTTTGAGCCCTAAATTAAATTAATTAAATTATAAGATCTTTGTCTTGATTCCAAAGACTTTCCTTTAATTTCAATTACAGACTTTCCAAAGATTTCTCCTCCTACATCTTCACGCGTTTTTTTTTTCTCCTCTCCCTTAATCTGCAATATCCTATTCCAAAATTAAATCATTTCCGTTATTGCAGAAGGAAGTATTTTTATTATTTTATTTAGCAAATAAATTGCCAAGTTTCCTTCCTCCCACACCACGCTCCTCCTTTGCAATTTGCAAGAAGTCTTTCCAAATATTCATTTTCCACAATCAATTGAAATCAACCACCAAAAATAACTCAAATTACACGGCTATATAAATTCCCCATACCCTAATCTCTTTCTCACGGCACCGTTCCTCCACAGTTGAAAACTCTCTCTCAATCAAGGAAGAGAACGGCCGGGTTTCCTCCGGCGGCGCAGATATCCGAATTCTAATCCTAATCCCTTTTGCACCACGGTAATCTTTTCCAACTACGTTCCACCTTGTGAATCTTCAATCGAAAACTCCTAAACTATGCACTAAACTCATAGAACTTTCATGAACAGAGAAGAGAGAAACGGAAGCCAGAACCTCCTCCTTTGTTTAAGCCAATTCGTCCCCAATCTACAAAGGTACATCACACACCCCAATATCACCTCAATTTTTGTGCATCGCATGAAACCTGTAATCAATCTCTAATCGAGTAAATCGAACCCAACTCAGTCTGAATTTAAAGAGCTAGCCTTAACAAAATCGAAAATAAAATTTACAACTTACATGCGGGTTCTCTGGGGCGAATCGGGGGCGAGATCGAGGCCGTCGGAGCAGTGACGCAGCGGCTGCTGCGGCGCCAAGTGACGTGGTGGATGCGAGCGATGAATTCAGAGCCGGCAGCGGCGGCACCACGGAGGGATGCCGGCGGTAGCAGCGAACCTCCGCGACCTCTGGGATTTTGGGACTGTGTTCTTGCCTTTTGTGAGAGAAATCGATAGGGAGGGAGATGAATTTGTTTGCAGTTTGGGGAAGAACACAGTATCAAGAGAGAGGGAATAGCCGATGGTTTAGGAAGAAGAGTGTTAAGTTTTGTTTATTTACTTTCAAGAGTAAAAGGCCAAAAGTGGTCCTGGACATACGATCATTTTATGATTTTGGTCCTAAACTTTATCTTTTTTTATTTTTTGGTCCTGCACATTTCAAATCGGTTCACAATTGATCCTCCGTCAATAGTTCCGTTAATTTTATAACAGTCAACGTGTTTAGCCCAATTTTGACCAAATTAGACTTTTAATTTTGATTTTTTAATCCCTAATTAGACTAGGTCCCGGAGCTCCCGTCGGCCGAGCCGGAGAGCTCGTTTGCGATGGAGATGGAGCACGAGACGTCGGCTTCGACAGAGCCGGGGCTGGAACCGAAGCCGGAGGGGAAGCAACCGGAGCTGGCATAGGTGCAGCCGGTGGAGGAGGAGATGGCACCGGAGGCGGCGGCGAGGCGAGAGGAGAAACTGCCGGCGGAGGTGACGCTGGCGGTGGTGTGCTAACTGGAGGAGGATCGGCGACGGGAGTAGCAGCAGGTGGCAGAAATAGAGCACAGCTCCAATTTGAGATCACTCCCTTTCTTCTTTATTTCTCTACATCTTCACTCTCTCTCTCTCTCATCTCTCAAATCCCAAAGCACCCTACATTTTTCAACCTCCGGCGAGCTTTTCACCTTCTCTCTCTTAGAGAGAATCTAATTTGAGTAGTAGTGTTGGGTGGTGCTTTCAATTAAAAGTCTGGTGCTTTAATTTGTCGAGCTTTAATGGCACGACAAAAAGCCTCCTGCAATAAAACACCATCCTTCGCGAATTCCCTCCAACAAGCTTCTGCAACTCATCCATACGCTTGTTGCGGCACTTGTAGAGAATTAGTCCGCCTCCGGTGACCACTCCGACGCCTCCAGCAGCAACGCCGCCTCTTGTTTCAACACCACCGCCAGTCTCCGCGCCTCTGCCGGTGGTTCCCGCCTCGCCGCCGCCTCTGGTGCCATCTCCTCCTCCACCGGCTGCACCTACGCCGGCTCCGGTTGCTTCCCCTCAGGCTTCAGTTCCAGCCCCGACTCTGTCGAAGCCGACGTCTCCTGCTCCATCTCCATCGCAAACGGGAGCTCCGGGACCTAGTCTAATTAGGGATTAAAAAATTAAAATTAAAATTCTAATTTGGTCAAAATTGGGCTAAACATGTTGACTGTTATAAAATTAACGGAACTATTGACGGAGGACCAATTGTGATCCGATTTGAAATGTACAGAACCAAAAAATCAAAAGGATAAAATTTAGGACCAAAATCATAAAATGATCATATGTTCAGGACCACTTTTGATCTTTACTCTACTTTCAATAACGATTTTAAAATTTGATTGTGGATGGGGAAAGGAAGTACACGTGTAGTTTGGAAAGGAGTATACCTTTGATTGGTTTTAAACCTTTTCCTTTATTTTTATTTGTAAAGTAATGGAGGTTGGTTGATTAAATTGTTTTGGGCCAATTCTTTTAAGTCTTGGCAATGGCCCGATCTCTTCATTTCTTTTTAAATTTCTTGGGCTTGAGTATGTTGACTTTTTATTGGACTATACGGTGTTTTAATCTTTGGGCCGTTTTAATAAAATTCGTTGGGGCGTGAGCGGAAGGATTTAATCAAAAAGACCAAGTTCTAATTGGAAGAATTCATATTCGCATCAAGAAAATAATGGAAGCTCTAGGAAGCATGCATCCTATCTATTGCTTGACTTCTTATGTTGATATATGTGTTATTTAATATCTAAAGGTGATTTTTTGCGCGCGAAACGTGATACCAAGGGGAAGAATATAGTTGAGAATTAAGCGCTTTAAGGTGGACTCTATTTTTAAATAAGGACAATGTCCTAACTATTTTATCGATGGGAATGAAATGCGAAATTGTTTATCATGCCGTACTTTATTTCAACGTGCCTATCTGAAATGGCTTTGTCATTTATTATTTAAATCGAATTCGGGTCCTTGTAGGGCCGCAAACCCTACTTGGATTAGTGTACACCTATGGTAGACCGTGTGTCAGCGTACGGGTTGGCCGGTCTAGTGACTTGGTTTGTGGCCACATTCCAAGTCATGTATGAGCAGATATGGTAAACGTCTATGGGAAAATGACTGCGCAGTCGTGATTTTGAACAATGGAATATTTGGTGCCTCGGGCCTTTCAAAAGCTAAAACCCCGACGGTGACCTAACAATGGCATGATAAATATAAATATTTTTGATAACTTGTTTTCGGAATGAGTCCACTGAGTGCATCAAGTACTCAGCCCTACATATGTTTTCCTTATGTGCAAGTTGAGCGGCGACGAGCTTGGAGTGGAGTTGAGTCGAACCTGAATTATTGTTGGATTTTATTTTGAACTCCGAGGGTCGTCGTGTCTTCATACACGGCGTCACTCTTACTCTTGGATGCTTCCGCTGATATAATACTATTTTTCATAATTATATTTTGAACCCCTTCTTCTCTTGGATCATAAATTATTAAATATGATACCCGTTGTATTTGGATTCAAAACCTAAGCATTTACTCTGCATTTTCCCTTGTTATCTAAATATTAATTATTTTCGTAAAACTCTTTATTGAAACCCTAGAAAATTATTCTTTCTTAAAGTCCCATTAGTCGCGATCACCCGCATTTATTAACCCTAAAAAACGCGGTCGTGACAGTAATGGTCCAAGTATTTGAGCTGTTTGTCTTTGTCCTAATTATTGTAGAAATTATTGCTGACTTTGAAGTGTATGAAAGCATCGACTTTTGGTTGACCAGAGTTTTAATACAGAACTGATAAAATAAGAAAAGAGCTAGAAAAAAAATAACTAAAGTATTATTACGGAAAATGAGTCCCACCTCCAGTTATCGATGAAAGACACCGAACACATTAAACATAATAGAGAGAAACATAACAAAGTACAACTCCATATTTTAATTGGTAGAGCATATCATCTGCTGTTCCAAAATGGATTTCCCATCGACGCGTGATTTGGTGAGCTGCGACTCCAGATACTCTTCATACTTCATTGCACAATACTTTGCTCTCCCATCTTTCTCCACCAGCGCCTCCGCGGGTCCGAGCACCGCCTCCCCCGAGGGACCATTCGCCACCACGATCGAGATTCTATCTTTCTCCTCATTCAACACCGCTCTATGTTTCACACTCTTGCACCTTCCATTGGTGAATATCTATTCGGTTATATCTTGTTAGCAATTTATTAGTAAAAAACAATTATACTATCTAATACTTCCTCCGTCCCACAGTAGGAGTCACATTTAGCATGAACACGAGGTTTAAAATATGTAAAGAATAGTAGGTTGGAAAAGTTAGTAAAATATGAAGTCCACTTTTTTATATTAATTTTATAAGAGAATGTGAGTGAAAGAGTTAGTTGAATAATATTTATGACAAATGTAAAATGTGACTTGGGACGGACCGAAATAATATAGTGTGACTGGATGGGGGGAGTAGTACATTTATACAACGTAGACTAATTTAATTTAGTGGTTTATACCTCAAGTTGGTCAGCTGCATTGACCAAAATAGAATTCTGAGGAGAGTTGGCGTTGAACCACTTGCCGTTGTGCTCGATTTGGAGACCGGCGACCCCGTTGTGTATGAGAAATGTGAAGAGACCTGGATCTGTATGCGACGGAATGCCGATGGCTTGGTCCGGATGAGGGCAACGTGGATAGTAATTGGTCGCAAACATTTGAAAACTCGATTCCATCTTCAATGTTTCATCCACGTAACGTTGATTCAATTCTAGGGCTTCGCATACTGCTTTGATTAGCTCTAATGCTAATTCCCTCGTTATTAGGGTGTATTCCTGCACCACATCCCTATAATCACAACACCATTAATATTTATTACTACTATCAAATTAATTAAACTTATACTCCCTCAATAACAACTATTTCCATTTTTGGTCGTTCCTCAAAAATTGAAACTTTAGAATCTTTCTATTTTAGGACACAGACCTCACAATCCACTAACTCTACTTTCACTACTTTTTCTCTTCGTCTCTCTTACTTTACTCATTTTTCTCTTCATCTCTCTTACTTTACTCATTTTTCTCTTCATCTCTCTTACTTTACTCATTTTTCTTTTCCTCTCTTACTTTACCAATTCTTCTCACTTACTTTACCAATTGTGCATTAACACACGTGGCGTATCAAATGTTTCTATTTTTTAAATACGGAGGGAGTATGAAAAAGGGTCTGAAATGTACCACAAAGGTTTGGGTTTATGGGGGCAGTGGAAAGTGGGATGCACATAGAGCTTAAGGTAATCTCTCCATAAAGTGAAGCTCTGGTTTGAAGTGTTGGCAACGTTGAAATTCCCACATTTGATGGGATCTGAAGCACTCTTGGCTTCGTACTGCTTCTTCTCCGAATCAGCCAAACTGAAGAACTCTTTTACTACTCTAAACATTGCTTCCATCAAGCTCTCGGGAACACCGTGATTCACAAGCTGCCAAACACGAACATAATTTACATTACTAAACAGCATTTAATCAATAAAGGTACTATATATGTTGATATAGTATTGATCATACGATGAAGAAACCCCAATCCCGACATGCTGTGGCGAGATCGTGGACAGCCTTGGAGCGTTGATGAGGATCTCCGGTGACGAGGGCTGAGAAATCGATGATAGGGAGGGAGTCGGGAGTGAAAGCAGTGCGATCGTTGGTGAAGTTGAATTTGGAAGGGACGGAAGAAGAAGATGACAAGTGTTTAGGAGTGGCATCGAATTCGAAGTGCTTAAATGAATCTGAAGATGCAACTCTTGATGCCATTGCTAGTTACCTTTCTCCTCTTTTTTTCTTTTGTTAGGTTATGGGAAACAAAAAGTGCGTTTGGAAAAGGATGATGGTGAGTGAAGTATATATAGAAGTAGGAGTGAATAGAAGTATATAATGTTGATTGGCAGGTAAGGGTTCCACTACTCCGCCACGTGTTCCCACGTTTGTTTTCTTACCCTTTTAATTAAGAAATCAATTGACGGAATATTATTATAGGACATGAAATCTATTATAATACTATGTAATTATGCCCTAGTGGCGTGCGTGCTACCAAAACATGAAATCTGTTTGTATTATAATATACCCTAGTGGCGTGCTACTAGTATATAAAATGTAATCCCGATCAATTTCATTAGTGTTTGGTACAATTCTTTTATATACTCATTTTGAAAAAAGTTATATTTCTTGCGTCTCAATTAAATTGAAATAAAAATTTTGGGCTTATAAATTGGAAATCATTTGACGGAATACTATTATGGGTTCAATTGACATTTTTTAGCCTAATTAGAATTGAGTTACATTATCAGCCACTCATTTTTATTAAATGAGTGGTATAGAATTTGCCACATGAAAAATATTTAGATTAATTAATTATAAAAGGGCAGAATGATAATTTATTGGTACATTTTATTTAATAAATACTTTTTCTAATTTTAATTTTTTTAAATTTTTTTAAATTTTTAATTTTATTTTTGTCAACTACATATACAATTTATTTCAATTACACACATATAATATCAACTACATATACAATTCATGTCAACTACACATATATAATGTTAGGGGAATATTATATTGCTAACTCAATGCTTAATTGCTAACTACAACTCAATAATAGCCATTAGATATTCAAATTAAAAGTCTAGATTATCAAACACGATATGTCAATACGATCAACAAAAAACGTCAATAAGGCCATAGGATTAATTCCAAAAAATATCAATAGGGGTATTAATGTCAAGTTAGTTATAACTAACTTTTAAAAGAAATCCCAAAACTTTAAATTCATATAACATATATCATATTAAAGATAATTTTATAAGGATTCCAACGATATACTACATGCATATGTTCCGACGTCAAAATTTGAAAAAAAAATCTAGAATTTTTCGTATTTTTCGTACACAGGTTAATGTCAATGCAGCTAAGATAATGTGTCAATATAAAGCATATACAATGTCAATCCTAAATTATGTTGACATTCTCAAAGCATTATGTTGATATTTTCGAAACACTATATTGACATTTTCATCCAAAACCCTAATTTGGAATTTTTTTTTTATCTTTTTTTTTATTTAATTAATAAAAACGAAAATTACACGTGGCAAATTGTAGACCACGTGTTTTCTAAAATCATATTGCCTTAAATTAGTTGTAGTTAGCAATTAAATGATAAGTTAGCAATTGATCACTCCCCTATAATGTCAACTATATATATATAATTCATGTCAACTATACAAATATAATATCAACTATAAGTAGTTGATATTTGATGTGCAAACCATTGACATTTGATGTGCAGGCTATTGATGATAATACCCCCAAATTAATATAATATACTTGCAGTTGACATTTCAAAAATATTATGAATAAGTGACTGAAAATGCATCTCAATTTTCAATTAAGCTAAAAAATTTCCAACCTAACCTAACCTAGCCCATATTATTATAGGACATGAAATCTATTATAATACGTGATTATGTCCTAGTTAATAGCGTGCGTGCTACCAACACATGAAATCTGTTTTTGTTATAATATACCCTAGTGGCGTGCTATTAGTATATAAGTATTATAATATATACTAAAGTCTCTTTTTGGTCTTTAACATACGCCGATTTTTTGATTTTGGTCCATAACATTATCTTTTGAATTATTTGGTCCTTAATAATTAAAAATCAGTCACATTTGGTCCGAAATAGATGGAACCGTTAAAAATTAACGGTCAACGAATTTTAAATCAATTTTGACCGGATTAAAAGTTTTAATTATGTTTAATTAATGTCTAATATATAATTAACCAAAATCTGAAAAATTACAAAATTTTAAGTAAATAATAATAAGTATAACAAAATTAAATTAAAGAAAATGAAATCGCAAATCTCTCGATCTCTCTCAATCGAGAAATTGCGTCGATCTCCTGATCTCTCTCACTTTGCACACCTAGTTTTCGCCGGCGAATCGAAGTGAGGTTCTCGCCGGCGATTCCACCGTAGTTCGCAGCGGCGATTTACATACAAATCAATTGTGGATTCAACCCTAGATCTACTTTTCTCAAAAGCCATGACAACTCTACAAGGGGGGCTCTACTTTGTTTGTGAGAGAAAAGATTGCACCATTTCAAGTGGTGCGAACCAATTGACCCCATCGACGAAGACGACGGCGGCAACAGCACTTCTTCGCCGTCGCTGAGCGAGAGACCGAAAGTGACAGTTTTGGCTTGATTTTGGCATCAATCGATGAAAAAATTAGATTAGTGTTGTGAAGTTTTGATTTTGTTTCTTTGTTATTGTAATGTTTGTTTATATGTTGAAGTTGAAGTAATGAAGTTTGAGATGATGAAAAATCTGGACTGGTGAACAATTAGCTTAATTGTAGTGCTCGTTGTAAACAATTTGGAATGGCGAACAATTTGTGTTTTCTTTGGAATGGTGAGAGCAAGAAGAAGTGCGTACAAACTTGGTTGCACACCAAGTGTTTGATAAAACACCCTCCAAAATTCAAAATAATTTTACTAAATCTGCTCCAATTACAGGGAGAGATGATTGAATTTTGGTTTTAGATTCTGAAATGTTAAGTTATGGCGTTTTGTTTTGAAATAAATTTTGTGTTTTGTAATTTTTAAGTTAATAAAAATAATTTCGGAAAAAATTAGAATTCATTTGAAAAAGAAAAAAAAATCTAATTTTTAAAACTCTTAATCCGGTCAAAATTGATTTTAAATTCGTTGACCGTTAATTTTTAACGGTTCCGTCTATTTCGGACCAAATGTGACTGATTTTTAATTGTTAAGGACCAAATAATTCAAAAGATAATGTCATGGACCAAAATCAAAAAATCGGCCTATGTTAAGGACCAAAAAGAGACTTTAGTCTATAATATACCCTAGTGGCGTGCTACTGGTATATAAAATGTACTCCTTGCGCCCCCTTAAAATACAATATTTAGAGATCGGTATTAGATTTTATACAATATTGTCTTGTGAGCTAAGAGCATCCACAATAGGAACGGATGTCCCGACGGACACCAAAAAATACCTCTTGCCACATCATAAGGGCATCCCACTGCATTGCCACGTCATAAGTACATTCCACTGCACAATAGCGGACATCCCCAAGGACATCCCAGCGGACATCCACAATAATAAAAACTTACAAATTCACAAATATGCAATTTACGGAATTAAAATTTCGACACGAACACGGGGAAAATGCATCGATTTTATTTAAATAGTAAAAAACATACATAATTATTTTTAAAAAAATACATAGTTAAAAAAAATAAAAAATCGGGACGTCCGTCATGGCACCGCAATGGCGAACGTCACGACGGACGTCGCCGGAAGGCCGCGGATACCTCATATCCACCGAGGACGTCCGCGTCCGCCTCTCACGATCCAATGGCGGACGTCCCGCGCGGATGCCCCGCACGCCGGTCCGACGTCCACCGTGACATCCGCTATTGTGGATACACTCTAATGAAAAGTGAGTAAAGTAAGAGAGATGGAAAAATAGAGATAGAATTGTTTCTATTTTAGGAAACGTTTCATTTTTAATGGGACACCCAAAAAAGGATAACATTACATTTTAAATGGGACATAGAAAGTTCAATGTTATATATACTCACTTCCTCCACAATTAATTGACACTAATTTCCTTTTTCATTCGTTTATAATTGACACTAAATGGCGGAACCACATGAGTATAGAGGGTACAACTACACCTCCAATTATTTATGTCTTACTCCCTGTCCCATTAAAATGACACGTTTTTCTTTTTGAGATGCCCCAATAGCAATGAAACGATTTCCTAAAATGTAAACAATATCATCTTTACTTTTTCATCTCTCTTACTTTTCTCTCTCCTCGTTAACTCACAAAATAACACTACATAAAATTCTATATCGGAAAGCAAATGTTCATTTCTAATAAGACAGAGAGAGTATTATGTCCGCCATTAAATGTCTCATTTTTCCTTTTTCGTCCGTGCGCCAATAAATGTCTCATTTCACTTTTACTATATAATATAATAAGTGTACCCTACATTCCATTAACTTATTACACTCGTATTTTATTATAAAATCTATATATAAAAGTATGTCTCACATTCCTCTAAGTTTTCTACCCATTTACTATATAAAGATAAACAATTTCTGAAAATACGTGTCAATTAAATATGGGATATTTATTTATAGACAGAGGGAGTATAATCGAAGTATAAGGTCATGTGGTCGGGTGATTGTCGGCTGGCTATTTCTGCTTGTTGGCTAGGTTCGGTTCCTACTTGTGCCTATTAATTTTAAATGGTGTGTTTTTAGTATTAGACATATCAGGGAGTTCAATTATTTTATTTTATTGTCTCAAAAATATATTTGAATTTACTTCTATCTCTAGATAGTTTTTTAATGCATTTTACTTTAATTTGAATTACTATAAAATTTGAAAATTCAGTTGGCCTAGAATTATAAATGATCTGGCAATTTATTCCTATCTCTCTATGTAGTTTTTTTTATTGCATTTTTACTATAATCTAAAATATATTCTTAATGTGATGTAAAATTTGAAAATTCAATTAGTCTATTTTCTTCTTTAAAGATTAGGTCTATATTTTATTTTATTTTTATTTCAATTATATTCTTAATAGTTAGTACTATGAATTTGAGTTTCTATCAAAGATTAGGTATACATATGTACATTTTTTTCAGTTACGTTTTATGCTTAGGTATGAATTTCAAATTTCAAAAGTTAATAGTTTGTAATTTTTCTTATTTTCTTTGTGGTTTTTTACAAATACAAACTATTAGTTTCTTTTATTTTTAATATATAATGTAATTATTTGTCCGACAAATTTGTACCCCCAAATTAAAAGTTCCTGATTCGCCACTGATTGACACCCTTTATATTTTTTACTACTTTTCGTAATGGATCACATCTTCCACTAACTTATGACACTCATATTTTATTACTGTCTCTGTTCCATAAAAATATATACATATGAAATGACATGAGAATTAATGTACAATGGGTAAAGTGGAGAGGAAGAGAATAGTAGTTAAAGTAGTGTTAGTAGACAGTGAAATCCACATTACTATTTGTGTTTAATGAATTGTAATAATGGGTCATAGTTGTATAATCTATATGATTAATAAGTTGGTGATAACTTTCCATAAATGGAAATGCCTATATTTTTATGGATGAACATAAATGAAAAGTACACATATTTTAATAGGACAAAGGAAATGTAAAAATAATATTCCTTCTGTCCCTAATTTAAAGAGCCATTTTAACATTTTGGATATCCATGATTTAAAGAACTATCCCCTTTATTCCATTTTTTTGTATACGGACTCCACATTCCACTAACTTTTTTTCACTCCCAATCCATTATAAAACTAACACAATTAAAATTGTGTTAAAACTCTTAAAATCTTGTCTCACATCGACTTAGTGATGATCCTAGCTCCTCTATATAAGTGTGGAGAACCCCCCCTCTTATAAGGCCTTTTAATGGGTGAGTGGCTCATTTCTAATATGGTATCAGAGCGGCTCTCTTCTCTTGTCTACCAATGTGATGGAAGTCCGATGTGTCATTCCGGCCCACACGTGAGGGGGCGTGTTAAAACTCTTAAAATCTTGTCCCACATCGACTTGGTGATGATCCTAGCTCCTCTATATAAGTGTGGAGAATCGTCCCTTTTGTAAGGCCTTTTAAGGGGTGAGTGACTCATTTCTAATAAATTGAAGTTTATAATATTCCACCAACTCGTTTTAATGTAGAATTGGTAAAGTAAGAGAGAAGAGAAAAAAATAAGAGAGAAGTAGTGTTAGTGGAATGATGTGCAGGGTTATTATTTGTTGAAAACATTCCATAAATGAATGTGCTCTATTTTTTGTGAACGACTAAAAATGATAATTGTGCTCTGTCTTTTGTGGACGGAGGGAATATTTTTTTCTCAAAGTCAAATAATTTCTTAAACTTCATGCTGAGTCAAAATAGTTCTTTAAATGATGGACAGAGAGAATATATATATATATATATATAGGGGTGCGTTAGGCTCCTTTGCACCCTAAGTGTCCTATTTCCTTCTTAATCTCAGCCCTTGGATCCTTGAATTGGATGGTTGTGATCAATGCATTATTAGTCTATAATGTTGCATTATTAGCCGTTGTGCATTATTAGAATGAAAATGTGCATTATTAGTCTATAATGTTGCATTATTAGCCGCTGTGCATTATTAGAATGAAAATTTGCATTATTAAATGACACGTGGCATTAATCTAACCGTCAGATGACAAAATCGTGGGGCTAGGATTAAGAAGAAAAAAGGACAAAAGATATGAAAAGGATTTGAATACATCCCTATATAAATATGTGTATATATATATAAAGGGTTTTAATCTATCAAAAGAAGTCTCTAAGTATAGAAATACAGACCATATATGGACTGTTAAATCTGTAGATGGATGGCCACGATTTGGATTGCATCATCAAATCTTCTGGGGCATAATAAGAAGGATTTGCATCATATGAAGGGTAAAAAAGGAATAGAAAATAGAGAGAACTGTCGTTCCGTTTTTTAAGAGCGGATTAAATGGGAGTCATTACTCCACACGCCAGTCCATCTCTCTATTTCACCAAAAATTCGATTAATTTTCCCTAAAACCTACAAAATCAGCGACGAGATAAAGCCCTACTCTCTCAAATCAACGAAGAACAAATCCCAGTTGACTATTCTGAAATCAACGAGGACGATAAACCTAGCGTCTTCTTTAGCAATGGTCGACACACGCTCTTCTGGAACGGCGACGCATGACGGAAAAGGATAGTAAGATTGTGTATACCGATTGACTAAAATCTGACCAAATCTGACCAAATTTTAACTTCAATAGGTTGGATGTAACCTAAACTATATTTTCTGGGTTTTGAATGAATGTAGTTTTGATTCTTTTTGGGAACTCTGGTATTTAATTGTGGTTTTTTTTCATAAGCAATAGGTAAAAGTACACTCAAAATTCGACTGAACTGAGACATGGTATTGATGACCTAAAACAAGGTTAAAGTTATATGTTTTTAGCTTCTATACCTCTACTTTTGAAGAACTCATGAATTAATATGGGATATGCTTTTATAATAGGAGACATATGGGAAACATGCTATGAAAAAAAGCATATTTTTATGTTGTGTTTGTGTTAATGTTATATACTAATTTATTTGATGTTTCAGATACAACACCACATAAAAATATCTGTGCAGAAGGGGAAAAAGGGAAAGGAACGGCTGAAGAAGATCCCATTTTTGCACTTACAATCACCTAAAGTTGGCCTTCTAGATAAAAAATTAGTCGTTTGTGTAAAACTGCACTTACAATGACCTTGTAATGTTTTCCTTTTATTTCTTGTAGTCGAAATACCATATGATGAAAATTACTTCATACATTCGGTCATTATAAATGAATATTTGGGTCATGGCATCGTATGGTTTATTTGTGTCATTATAAATCAACATTCGGGTCATTATATAACACTAAAGAATACCAAAATGTGTCATACAAATCTGATCGAAATATTCGTATCAAACAAAACTGAAGTAAAATACACGATTATTCTCATGTTTTTGACATATTAAAAAAACCCAATATTAATACGGCCGAAGAATATACAAACAATAACCTAAACATCATCCATTCTTTGGGTCATAATAAACGAATATTTGGATCATAATAAATGAATATTTGGGGCATAGCATCATATGGTTAATTTGTGTCATAATAAACCAACATTCGGGTCATTATATAACACTAAGGAGTACCAGAATGCATCATACAAATCTGATCGAAATGTTCGTATCAAACAAACTAAAGTAAAATACATGATTATTCTCATGTTTTTGACATATTAAAAAAATCCAATATTAATACAGCCGAAGAATACACAAACAATAATCCAAACAACATCCATACTTTGGGTCATACTAAACGAATATTTGGGTCATGTCAACTTATGGGTAAATTGGAACAGATTGATGCAACGACGAAATCTGGAAACTAATTGCTCAAGAATAATAAATCTCCATGGAAATAAGTCTAATGGAAGATGAATGGAAGATTGTCTGAAGAAATGGAAGATATAAAGGAGTTGAAAGTTATGGAATGTTAATTCATTACTCACGCGGATGATTTGTTAGTGAGGCAACATTATAGGAATTTCCCTAACAGACGATTACATGATATGACATAAGTAACCTTATAGCATTATTAGTGATTAAAATAATAATATTCCAGAAATTAATATAGCCATTAGATATTATAATCTTAAGATGATCTCGCCAAATCCTAAGGGCCACATTTGGCCTCTATTTTTTTATTTAAACCCATTCTTGTTTTGATTAAAACCATATATATATATATAGGGGAGCATTAGGGCGCATCCTTAATTAGAGTGCTAACATACATCCAATCACATGCTGTCATGTGGCACGAAAAATGCAATATTGTATACAGAAAAATGCAATACACATTTATCAAGTTGTACATGCATTTCTGCAGATTGCATTTTAGTCATAGGCAAATTGCATTTTATATTGTTAAGTTTTGCATTTTCACAAAATTGCATTTTATATTGTTAAGTTTTGCATTTTCACATATATAAATGCAATCCGTCTAGATATAAAATGCAAATTAAACCGTCAATATCTAAAATGCAAAACTCAACAATAAAAAATGCAATTTGCATATAACAAAAATGCAATCTGTCGAAATTCATTTATAGCTTCTACAAATGCATATTGCATTTTTCTATATATAATATTGCATTTTTTCATGCCACGTGGCAGCACGTGATTGGATGTACGTTAGCAGTTTAAAATTAGTTAGTATATTAGTACATCCCTATATATATATATATATATATATATAGAGTAGTGATATAGGGCAAGTGCCCATTAAGTACATAACTAGAGAACAAATCACAACCACAAGATCAAGAAAATCAAGGGCTAGTTTTAACACATGTGATTTTTGAATTTGAGGAAGAAATCAGTTCACTCTATCACAGATTTACTTCACTATACAAGGCGGGGGTATAATGGATATTTCACAAATGAAATTAGGGTTAACAATTGAAATAATTTCTCATTACGGAATTCAATCTATCCCGCCATCACTCATCTTCCCGTCTTCTCCTTCTTCACCTATTCTCGAAATTTCGTCGCCGTCTTCCCGTCGCTGCAATCGCCGTCGCCTCTATCCATCGTCGAACAATGAATTCAAATCAGAAAGATTTTTCAAATGTAAGTTGTTCTACTAGTTTCTGATTTAGATTTTTCATTCTGATTTAGATTTAGTTTTAGAATAAAAGTTAGTTTTGAGAATTCTGCATATTCAAACATCTACAGTTTTTAATAAGTGAGATCTGCAATAGTTTATTAAGGAATCCAAATTGAACATAAGAACATCTGCTTACAGTTAATTACTACAGTTAACTACTTCAATCTTTTTGTGTAGGTTTTGATCGACAGAAAAGAAAAACAACAACCGTGGACTCCGATCGTGAGTAACAACTACCTGCTCTGGTTTTCATTTAGTGAAGTATTCCAGTGTTAGAGTGAAGTGTCTGTCATCTATGCTTGTAGTGCTTTGTTTTTCCATTTAAGTGAAGTAAAACATGCTTACAGTGAAGTATTCCAGTGTTAGAGTGAAGTGTCTGTCATCTATGCTTGTAGTGCTTTATTTTTCCATTTCAGTGAAGTAAATATGGTTAGAGTGAAGTATTCTAGTGTTAGAGTGAAGTGTCTGTCATCGATGCTTATAGTGCTTTGTTTTTCCATTTCAGTGAAGTAAAAAATGCTAAGAGTGAAGTATTCCAGTGTTAGAGTGAAGTGCTTGTCATCTATGCTTGTAGTGCTTTGTTTTTCAATTTCAGTGAAGTAAAACATGCTTACAGTGAAGTATTCCAGTGTTAGAGTGAAGTGTTTGTGATCCATGCTTATAGTGCACTGTTTTTCATTTTAGTGAAGTAAAATGTGCTTAGAGTGAAGTATTTCATGATTAGAGTGAAGTGTTTGTAATGCATGTTATTAGTGATATGTTTTTTCATCTCAGTGAAGTAAAAAGTGTTTAGAGTGAAGTGTTTGTTATCCATGTTATTAGTGATCTGTTTTTTCATCTGAATGAAGTAAAATGTGCTTAAAGTGAAGTATACATGGTTAGAGTGAAGTGTTTGTGATCTCAGTGAAGTCAAAACATGCTTAGAGTGAAGTATTCCAGTGTTAGAGTGAAGTGTCTGTTATCTATGCTTGTAGTTCTTTGTTTTTTCATCTAAGTGAAGTAAAACGTGCTTAAAGTGAAGTATTCCATGGTTAGAGTGAAGTGTTTGTGATTCATGCTTATAGTGCACTGTTTTTTCATTTCAGTGAAGTAAAATGTGCTTAGAGTGAAGTATTTCATGCTTAGAGTGAAGTGTTTGTCATGCATGTTATTAGTGATCTGTTTTTTCAACTCAGTGAAGTAAAATGTGCTTAAAGTGAAGTATTTGGTTAGAGTGAAATGTTTTTTCCATCTCAGTGAAGTAAAAAGTGCTTAAAGTGAAATATTTCATGGTTAGAGTGAAGTGTTTGTTATCCATGTTATTAGTGATCTGTTTTTTCATCTGAGTGAAGTAAAATGTGCTTAAAGTGAAGTATTACATGGTTAGAGTGAAGTGTTTGTAATCTCAGTGAAGTATTTCATGCTTAGAGTGAAGTGTTTGTCATGCATGTTATTAGTGATCTGTTTTTTCAACTCAGTGAAGTAAAATGTACTTAAAGTGAAGTATTTCATGGTTAGAGTGAAGTGTTTGTGATCCATATTATTAGTGATCTGTTTTTTCATCTCAATGAAGTAAAATGTGTTTAGTGTGAAGTATTTCATGGTTAGAGTGAAGTGTCTGTGATGCATGTTATTAGGTTTACAGTGAACTAGAGTATTCTTTATAGTGAACTACCTTCGATATTCATGATAATGTATTGCAGAAAATGTATTTTTGTTATTATTTGACAAAAATGGGTTATCACATGCAATGCAAATCAATAAAGGATGTGAACATAAAAAGGCTAAAAATGCCTTGGAAAACAAAATCAAATGTAGAAGATTATGGAAATTGTTTGATGAGACATATGGAATGTTATTATGGTAGGTGGGAACAAGATTGGAAATGTGGATTATCTACAAGAAGCAAAGGAATACTCCAAAGACTAAGAGCAAAGTATTGCAGCGCATTAATGTTGTCGGAAACAAACCATGAGTCATTGAAGAATTTGACAACAACATCAAAGCATTATGAAGAATGTGGGAAAAACATGGACATAGATGTGGAAAAAAAATGATTGTAAACTTCAAGTGTTCTTGGACTATTGTAGAAAACTTCATTTAAATTCAATAGCCAGTTCTTATTTTACTTTTAATATCTTGTTCACTATATACTTCACTGTTGTACTCCATCCGTCCCCAATTAAGAGTCACACTTTGACCGGGCACGAGTTTTAAGAAGAAAAGTTGGTTGAAAAAGTTAGTGGAATGTGGGACCCATTTTTTTATATTGGTTTTATAATAAAATGTGAGTGAATTGAGTTAGTGGGATGTGGGAAACAGTACACTATAATCAATATTTACTTCACTATCAAGCATATCAATTATAATGTTGGGCTTGTAAGCAGTAAAACGAACACATATAAAGTGATGTATGTATATTGTACTTATAGTGAAGTATATTATGCATGCTTTATAATGTATAATGAGTATATAGTGATGTATGTTGTGCATATAGTGAAGTAAATTCTGCATGTCTTATAGTCTAATATTTTTTCATTTCTGTGAAGTATATTGAGCATATAGTGATGCATATAATATTTATAGTGAAATGTTGTTTATAGTGAATTAAATATGATGTTTGATATTTTAGTGAAGTACAGTGAACTATTTCTATCTTAAAGTGACCCATCTTCGATCATCTCATAATTCAATTCATGAGATGGTGAATTCAACTTTTGTGATGAAATATTGAATTAGTAGATCCTGAAATCGACAATTAATAATGGAGAAATGATCTTTTGAGATGATATACAGATATAGTAGATTGCGAAATCCACAAGTGAGATAGAGAAATCAACTCTTGCAATGAAGATTTTGCAATTAACAATGGAGATTGCTGAGCGTAAGCGTAAACGATGAAGATTGCAACAAATTAGCATGAGTCTTGCTACGTCTTGTTGACGCGATGGAATTTCTCGATCAAGAGAGGAGTTCTACTGTTGTTACGACGTTGCTCCAGATCGACGGCGTCGGAGACACCTCTTAGTGGCCGGCGGTGATGGATGAGAGAGATATGAAGTTGCAGGAGGCGGAAGAGGAGCAGGAGGAGGCGAAGGCACAAGCATGGAGGTCTGTCGGTGCTGCGAGCGGTGGCGGAGCGGAGAAGAGTGTCGCTGAGTTTGATTTTGCGTGAGCAATTCTGGGTAAGATTGAATGACTCCACCACAAAATTTGGTTTCCAATAATGCCCTTATTCTATTTTTGTTAATTAAATATGAAAGGTTTGTTGCCTTTATTTTTAGCCTTTGGATTGACATATTGTATGATTGAGATTTATTCTTTAGTTATACACTTAAAATTAGTTAGATCTTGATACCTTTTATATATATATATATATATATATATATGTATAGGGTTTTGATCTATAAAGACCAGATTTAAATACAGAAATGCAGAACACGGTCATACGTAAGGCATTTTTAGGTCATAGTTAGTTTATTTTTAGGTCATGCTAACAAAGCATGACCTAAAATGATCTTAACATGACATAAACCCAAATCTTATAATATGACCTAAAACTACTTAATTATGACCTTCCGTGTTTTGGGTTAATTATTGACCATTAGATCATCTAATCATAGGGCCAAGATTTGGGCTGCATTTCTAAATTTAAACACATACTTGTTTTGATCATCTCCCTATATAGGATATATATATATATATATATATATATATATATATATATATATATATATATATATATATGGCCTACATTCTCTTTTACTTTTTCTATCCCTTTTCTACTACTAGTATTTCTTAAAACTAAAGCCCTTTTACTTTTTCTATCCCTTTTCTACTACTAGTATTTCTTAAAACTAAAGCCCAGTCAAACGGACTCCATTAACCGTGGATGGACGGATAAAGTAGTTAATAGAGAAGAACCTTTGCGAGTTAAACCTTAGTCTTATCCTAAAAGACGAAAAATTATGTTATTTAATAATCTCTTGGGTGGTCATTATTTACTACCAACTTTTCTCGATTATGTGTGATTAATTTAATGGCAGAAGGGAATCAAATAGAGATTAATAGTGTTGATCTGTCAATTTGGAGAGGCACACGTAGCAAGCTTCTAGAACATGATCATTCCGCAATATCCGAGATTGTGTTATATTACTCGCACGTTTTGAAGTTTAATTAAAAATTAAAAATTATACTTAATTTCTGGCATACACATTATACAACCAGGACAAATGATTTCTTGCAATTATAAAAGATGAGTAATAAAACACTTGATCTAGTTTGATGCCCATGTGTACCAGGTTCAAGTATTTACTTCTCGTCTATTGCTTAATATAATAACTTAAGAACGTTTCTTCTTTTGCGTTATATAAACCTTTGCGAACCACATGGCCAGTGTGGAAGGCCCTATACCGTCCGAAACATATAGCACAGATCCAGTAGCAGACGCAGAAATAAACGTAAGGGCTAAATTCTAAAAATTTATTAAAAATAAATTTGTAGGTAATTTACGTATTATTAGGGCCTTTTATATAATATTCTCTCTCAAAAAAATTGACAAACTTGTAAATGACATGAGTTTTAATGTGCAATTATATTGGTAAAGTAAGAGAGAGATGAGAAAAAGTAAGACAAAGAGGAAAAAAATAGTAGAATGGGTGTTAGTGGATTATGAGATCCATATTATTAATGATGTGTGATTATTATTTGTTGTAAAACTTTTTATATTAGACTTTGTCAAATTTTAGAGAACTGCCCAAAATGATAAAACTACTCTATTTATTGTGATATAAAATATGAATAAATTTTAGAACTTTATAATAGACTAAAGTTTTAAAAAAATAAATTCATTAGGGGCTAAAGCCCCTCCCCATGTAGTTCCGCCAGTGCGCAGACCACATGATTCATTGCTGCAAACCACTTGACCTGTGTAGAAAAGTTATGTAGAACAGAAGACACAGACCGTGTGGATTATCGTACCAAACCACACAGTCCGCATTGAAATCATCCGGAGCAGATATCTCACAGCTTGGTGAGACAAAATTACTTTGAAAATGGAATTGCATTTCACATGAAAATTAAATGTCTAAGACTGTAAGGAATCCATTCTTTTTGTACTAGTTGTTTAGAGGAATTTAACTAATTTAATATATTCGATTTATGATTTATCTAGCTAGCGTCTAGTTTATTAAAGGTTTGCAATGATAAAAGTCAGTAAGTTCCATGACAAAACTGTCCATCTATACATAAATAATTGTTTGCAAAATAAACCAAGCGATCAAATAGGCAAAGAATTGAGTTAGAACAATAAAGTGATGGTATTTTGAATTTGACGACGAAGCACAACGCTTCACTTTCAATTAATTAGTTATACCTAGAAAACTAGTGCCATTAATTACATATTTTCTATTTCATAATTTAAGTTTAAGACTTAATATATATGAAGACAAACTTATCTTAAATACTAAATAGATAGAGAATAATTAAATTCATATTAATTATATTATACTACTATAATTATATAACAAGTTGGAGTTGGGAATATTGAATTTGCACGAGAATATGTTGGGAATATTGATGTATATCTGAAGGTGAAGATGGAGAAGGATTTGTTTCATTGGATGTCGATGATAATGATAAGGAAGAGGATGACTATGTTGAGGTTGATAAGGATCAAGGATGATATGATATATTAGAGTTAATATGCATTTTGATTATTGAGCTAAGACTTCAGTTATTAGATGTATTATGCAGTAATGGTTTATTTCTAAGATTTGAAGTATTATGTTTTTATCATTTTCTATTTTTTTGCCTTTTATAGTATTTACTTTTTTATTTATCTACCGCTATAACTGTAACAGCCCGCCCTTCTAGGGTACAATAAATACGGCGGCTGCTACCAAACGGACTCTAAGGAAGTAAACATAGGCTAGGGTTTTATTTAAAGAGTGTTGACCAAAGCATTTAATGGAAACATCAGAGCAATAAAGCAACAACTTATCCTAGAAGCTTGAATAAGAAAGAGAAAGGGGTTCTTAAATAACGATCAAAATCTCAAGAGTACGACATAATATCCAAGATAAGAATCACAAGAAAAGGGCTAAGGCCTCAAATCGAAGGCAAGATGCAAATATCCCAAAAACAAATCCTAAAGTGTATCAAAATTCAGCGGAAGACGACCAAGAGAAAGAGTAGCTATGTATGAGGACACAACTACGCTTGAAGTTCAAAATATCCATCTTAATTAGTTATCATGCTCAACACCCGCCACCAATCGTCATCGTTCAACCTGCACATAAGGAAAACACATGCAGGGCTGAGTATTTTGAAATACTCAGTGAGCTCATTGCCAAAACATTTTATAAGTTATGCCACCCTTACCAAGTGAACTCGAGTTTTAAGCAGTTATAAGAGAAATATCACGAGTATCACAAAATATATTTTCCATAGACTGGCCAGTCAAAATAACTCTCCATTTTCTCATAAGTTTCCACAATCACAATTACAATATTTCCATGGTGCGACGAAAGTGTGGCCACACTTTTCGCCCACGAGACCGGCCGACTAGCAAGGACGGCTCCCGATCCCATCGTGTACACAGCCTGGTAGGGTTTGCGGCCCATACTCAGACCCGAATTCGTATAATCACATTCATAGCCCTATAGCCCAATGGAGCGAACTCACAAACTAGGCATCAGGCACACAATATCACAATAAAGCAAACATAGGCATGACATAACAGTTAAACCACCCTTATAACACCAATCAATATTTTTTACAAAATAAAAGAGAGTTTTAAGAGTAAAGCCCACCTCGACTGCTTAGATTTCAAGTAGTTTCGCTTTTCCGTTATCCGGCTTCGCAACCAAAGTTTCACCTTTTAATCACATAGGCACATATCACAAATTAAGTTCAA
This sequence comes from Salvia hispanica, assembly GCF_023119035.1. NCBI lineage: Eukaryota > Viridiplantae > Streptophyta > Magnoliopsida > Lamiales > Lamiaceae > Salvia > Salvia hispanica. The sequence goes on from NC_062970.1 coordinate 15,373,512, forward strand.
CACTACTCTTACTCATGCATGTCTCAATACTTTTCCCTTTTCCCATCGATTTATCTTATCAATACTAATCAATCAAGATCATGTTTATCACACAAGTTCCATTAGCATCTCCAAAACTAGATCTAACATCAACATGTGTCACACAAGAATATTTAGCCATCAAACACGCACTACACAAACACAATACACACACATACACGACACACACACGCACGCACGCCACACACACACGCCACACACACATGTAACATATTCCCATATCCCCTTGTCCCACTTTCACTCAACCAAGATGCATGAGGGTTCAAGAAGACCGATTAATCGGTTAAAAAGAAGAGGAGTGGAGTAGAAACGAAGAAGATGAATATAAAATACTTTGTGAGAAAAACGATCGGTAGGAATTAAGTATTAGACTTGGTTCTTCAAGATTCTTGGATCAAACTTCCAATTCTTCTCAAAGGTTGAAGGATTATTGAAGAAAAAAAAGAAGAGAATTGAGAGAGTAAGGGGAAGAGGGAGGGGGCGTGTACTTAGGGTGGAGGGCGAAAATATGGGGGCTAGGGTTAGGGGTTTTGGCTCTTATTTATAGAGTCCAATAAGATCTTTAGAATATTTGGTAAGATTTTATTCTCCACAATTAAATAATCAATATTATAGAGTAGGGAAGAAGAAATACCAAAATAAGCTCTAGGGTTCCAAGGCATGTAGGTTTCGAAAATTAGGCTTTTTAATTAGCCAAGATTTTGTTTTGGTATATTTTACGGAGTAGAATAAAATATCACGGAGCAAAAATAAAAATAAGAATTCTCCCAACTTGGAGTTAAAAGAGGCGTCCCCTATGCCTTTTAAATAAGGCATGGATTTTTAATATTGACTAGAATGAGATAAGGCAAGATCTCTTGAAGTATGGAAAGACTTGGTAGAATATTTAAATTCTAAGTATGGAAGGAAATCAAATAAGGGATTAACTAAAATAAAAATCATACTCCCTTCCTTATATTGGTGATTTTCGAAAATCACTAGGCACAAAGGGGTGTCGATTTTTCCTCTTTAAAATAAGGAATAATTGGGTTCTTGGATTTAATTTGGATAAATCCCAATAATTAAATTAAATCCGGAAAAATAGAATTCTTTCTCCAAAAATCAGGAGGGTTCGAAAATCATGAGAATTAGGTGGCTAATATTTATGGAAATTTTTCTCTAATATTCTCACTCACCTTTAAACAATTATTTCACCTCATAATTTAATAAATCACATGCCACATCACATAGTCAACAAATTTGATTTTTCAAACATCCCGGTCAAAGAAACTCATGCAATAAATTCACTTATCAAATAATTCACATCTTCCACGTCATTAATAATAAATTTTAGGGCTCTAAAATTAGGGTTCTAAATTCCGAGATGTTACAATAACTTTGTGGCGCTGCCATTTATAACATTGATTAGTTCCACACTTTGATGTGTTGATGATATGGGTCATACATGAATTGACAGGGCAGGTATGAGATCATCTCTTTATCAGGTTGGTTCCAACATGAGAGACCGATGGAAAAGTATTGGGTGGTGGGGTTGTTGGAGTGCTTAAAGCTGTATCGCCCATTCAGGTTTATCATCTTCTACCATCTGTCTTGCATTTCCTCGTCGATGAAATCACATTTTTCCATTTTCAGGAGCTTCATTGCTGAAGGGAAAAAGCAGGCCGTCATCCAATAATAGTCCAGCTCCGAATATGTTGAATTTTGGTTCAAGTGATTCTGCTAAGGACAATGGCGATAGCTCTCTGGCTCCTGGGTCAGGAGGTATGGTAATGCTGGTGGGCATCAAGTGCCCATGTATTCGAACATGGGTTGCCCAAACTCCAATAAAATGGGCTGGCTGGAAACGCTGATAGAGAGATGCTTTAATTTACTTGTTTTTTCTCATCTATGTTAGTAGCTTAATTTAATACACTTTACTTTTCTCATTCGGATGTGATGCGTGTGATTTCTTGCTAATGACTTTGCTGAAATAATTAGCATTCTTTTTCTCATTATTATTATTAGTAGTAGTAGTAGTATCCACTTGCATGATCCATTTATTTTTTATTACAAACTTCATCTTCTCAATTAATTAATTGAAAAGAGAAACAATATCGTTACATGGACTTTTAAAGGGTTAAGACAACTAAAAACATAACATTGACTACTTTTGAAATAAAAATAACACATGCACTAACGTTGATCAGATCACTCTTTAGATTTACATTACCAAGAATGGGGTGAGAAAAAAAACCGAAAACTGAATATCCGAATCGAATCAAATCGAAATTTTGAAATTCAGTTCGGTTTTTTTCGTTTTTCGGTTCGGTTCGGTTTTAAAAGTACAAATATTTTGGTTTTTCGGTTCGGTTCGGTTCGGGCAAAAAAAATAATCGAAAAATCGAATTATATTTTAATATTATATATATTTATTCTATTAATTTAATATATTATATCATATATATAATATATATTCTTTTAATATATCTATACAATATATAAAAGGGGAGTTTTGGAGGTATTCAGGGAAATAAGAGAAATTTTGGGGATATTTTTAGGGAATCCCATTTAAAATAAATATTTAAATGAATTAAAAATATAAAATTTAAATGTGTGTGATTGGGAGGTTAGGCAAAAACGTGTGAATTAAAATATATACTCCAATATTTTAGCATATAAAATTATAGGAATGCTTCCACGTATACTAAATAATATATTTCCTACCATCAAAATAATACTACCATTTAAAAGTGTGATTAAGTGTTAAATTAAAATTATATCATCTATATGTGATTATATTAAATTAAATATTTATAATTTAAAGGCCATTAAATATGTGATTAAGTGGAGTGAGCGGGAGGTTTTTAGCTTTAATTTTAAATATTATAAGTTTTGGATATAAATTAAAATATTTGTAAATTTTGGATGACAATTATTGAATATTACAAAATTTTCCCTTCAATTTGTTTTTTTAACTGCCCACTATAACTTAAAAGCATGTAACATCCGGTTGTGGTGGGGGGAATCATTAAAAATTAAATATATTATCTTAATTTTGCATCACATTCATATAGATTATTAATCATGTGTTTACGGATTACAACCGCAGGATAATGAAAGTTGATTTAGCATTTCCTGATGTTTTAGAAGAGATGTTTTAGAAGAGAAGCTAAAGATCTCATTAGCAGGTAGTTTTCCTTCTCACTTTCACATAGGGTGCATGACGATTTCTTTACTTTTCTTCGCTTCTTGATTGCGCGGCCTTTTTGTGCAGCTAATCGTGAAGGATTCGTCGAGAAGGCTGTCCCCGAGAAGATCATCAGACATGCTTGGACCGTGAAGAATGCCGAACCTTTGGGTACTGTCCAAATTAGCCTATGATATTTTTCATGTATGTTATACTTATATAATTTATAATCTCAACTTAATCTTTCAAGCGTGCATCGCACGGACTTAAGAGTATAAATAAGTTCTATAAAACTTATGAGTAATTACTCTTTTGTTTAATGTATTTTTGTAATGGTTTTTGATTTCCTATGATTTAACATTGGAAAAATTATATTTTGTGATAATTGTTTCATGAGGTTTTACTATGTCATTTAAATTTGGTTTAAACGTTTGATTAGAATTGCAAATAAAAATATCTTTTATCCTTTCATCGAATGCATATGGTGTGAATTGTTCGATTGTGTACTTATATAGGTCTCATCGTATACTTTGCTCCACGGATGATTGTTTCAATACATATTGATTATTAATTTTGTGCATTGCAAATTGATTTTGTTCCTTATTTTATTGTAGTTTTAGGGGAGACGGACGGCTTTAAAGATGATAAACGAGTTATTTTACCTATGAGTTATGTTGAAGAGTGACGAATTGTGAAGAATTGAAGGTTTTAGTTTATAATGATGAAATTGATTTTAATTTTAAAGTTAATGTAGTGTATAAAGAAGTTTTAAAAATGATGAGTAATTATCCATTGTGTTTAATTCTTTATTGTGATAGATTTGTATCTTCCTACTACACGACTTAATGTTTAAACATTATACTCCCCCGTCCCAATAAATATGAAACATTTGGTTTCCGGCACAGGATTTTATGCAGTGTTGTTTTGTGAGTTAATGAAGAGAGAGTAAAGTAAGAGAGAAGGAAAAGTAGAGAGAGTGATGTTTCCATTTTAGGAAACGTTTCATTTTTAGTGGGACAACCCAAAAAGGAAAACGTTGCATTTCTAATGGGACGGAGGGAGTATTATGTAATTTGTTTCAAATTTATTATGCTTCAATGTTGATTTGTATATACTATTTTTTATCCTCATATAACTAAAATTGTTACTCATATTGTTTATTGATAATATTAATTCTAACTTTGTTTAATTAATTTAAAATTGAAAATTAATGTTTTAAAAATATATTAATTTGTGCATAGCAAAGGAGTGATACTAGTTTTATATAATATGTATTATATATATTCTATTAATTTTATATTATATATTCCCTCCGTCCCGGCTAAGATGACACATTGCTTAGCCGACACGGGGTTTTAGGAATTATTGGTTAAAGTGTTTAAATAGAGAGAGAAAAGGTGGGTGTAAGTATTAAAGTAGAGAGATAAAGAAAGATGGATATTTTAATATGAGTGAGAAAAAGTGGTTGAGTGTATTAATTGGAGAGAGAAAATTTCTAAAAAAGGAAATGTGTCATCTTAGTTGGGACAAACTAAAAACGAAAACGTGTCATCATCGTCGCAGTCGACAACTAGGAGTGTTTCTAAAGTTCCGATTTTTGGTAAGATCCACTTTTGTACCGTCAATTTTCGGCATTAATATTTGTTCGATTTTTGTAGCAATTTTGTAGCACAATTTTGTAGCACAACCCCACATTAATATTTGTCCGCAGCACAACCCCACATAGTCGACGGTTCACAATTTTGTAGCAACCAATTTTATGTTTTGCACAAATATTTGTTCGATTTTTTATAGTAAAAATCATGAATTGGTGTTCATTTGTTTTAGGTTTTTGACCATTAATGAAGTTTTTAGTTGATTACTGATTTAGATTTGTGTTTTGTTCGATTTTGTTGAGGAAACCTTACTGATATTGGGTTGTGGTTGATTGAACTAAACAATTTCACAATTTTGCACAAACGTTTGATCGATATTTTCTGTAATTCATGAAATGTTGTTCACTTGTTTTATAATTCTGTCCATGATTGAATTTTTTAGTTATTACTGTTTTATATTAGTGTTTTGGTCGATTTTGTTGACAACATCTTACAGCATTATATATACAGTTTGGTACATTATTGATCTTTTACGGTTTGATATCCATATCTATTTTTCTTGTTGCATCTACAAAGTATGCATTATTGATAAGTCGTATTCTAAGTCTTGGTTACTGGTCAGTATGTCGTGAAATGCATGTATTATCTGCAAAACAGTTGCTCAAGTGTGCAGGATTAAAGGATCCAAGTCAGTAGGAGACGATTCAGGTGACGCAAGTGAAAAGGGCACTAGAAGGGTGCAATACTGACCAGGATGCATGCCAGAGAAAAGGCTCGAGTTGGAGAAGAAGGATAGCTGGGATGATCATTAACAAGGGCATAAAAGTCAAAACTTGAAGGAAGTCTACCCTAAAAGCAAGGGCAAGCCTCCCTATAAAAGAAGCCACTTGGAGAGAGAGAAGAGTACGCCTTTAGAGTTCGGCCTTTAGTTCTCGGTTCAAAAATACACTTAGTAGAATTCTCTCTAGAAGATCAGTTCCTTCAGCATTGTCCAATCTCTCGTTCCTTGCCACAACCATGATCACTTGACGTCCAAGAGTCTGCCGGAGAAGTCATCGATCTACCGTTCCAGCCAGTTATCGTAGTAGTATAGCAGTATCATCGCCCGAAGTGGCCAAACAATCGTTACTTTGCTTTCTAGTTTAATCTCTACTTGCTTTCGTCGTTGGTTTTGTTGCAAACACTCATCGTTGTTGCCTTTTGAAGTACTTGTGAAGTTCCAACGCTTAAATTATGAAGTTTCTATTTCGTATGTCGCTTTGGTTCGAGTTTGCTTCATTCTACCTAGGAAAATTAGATCTAGTTGTTGCTTTTAATTTCTAAGTGTTTTCTTACATGGAGTTGTCGATCTAAAGTTGTAGTTATGTTTTAGTCTAATCTTCGTGCTTGAGTCTTCGTTCTGCATTATAATCACCGCCTTGCATGTCAGTCAGTAGAAGTAAAATTGCAGTTTCACCGTTTATTTTAAGTTGAGCATTTTAATCAATGGATCTTGAGTTTGAGGTTATGAATCTGAGTTTAGTTATGGTGTTTGTGTTCATATGATTTTTGTCAATACTTGGTGAAGAAGAAAACGTCAAAATCAACTTTAGTTTGGACCACTTTTACTTTTAAGTTACTTTTGCTTTTGTTCCCTACTTTTCAGTTGTACTATCCAGACCTGTCAGAGAGCCACCACCACCAGATATACCTTGTTGTCTAATTTTCCTTTTTTAGTAACTGTCTACTTTCCATATGCCTCTGAGACACCTTGTCCCCTATTTTCACGAACACCACCATATGCCTGTTATTTTCACAACCACTAGTCAGTAGAGTGCCTCCTTTATTTCTTGCCTAGGTAAAATCTCAACCCAAGCGTGGTAGTTAACCAAAAACACCCAGGAAAGTCACCGCAGTTATCTAAACGTGTCCATCCTTGTGGGATTCGACCCTTACCTCCATTATACTAATCAGTAGAAGTGGGTTGAGGAAACTTGTTTGAAGCCAGGTCCCGATTGTCGTACCAACGACTCAGCTGGGTCGGGAATCTCTTCCTGATCAGTTGGATACACTCCAAATTACATACGTTAACCGAGAGAAAAACCTGAAAAAGACAACCTTCAATTATATAAAGTTGTTGGTACATTATTGATATGTTTGTAGTTAATAACTGGTTTACAATTGTGTATTGGGCCGATTTTGATTTTTGGTTCGTCTCACAGATCCAGAATGACGAAAAGAGTCAAGCCTTTCAAAAGCCAACCCACCCAGACTGCAGGTCAGCAGTCTCTTGCATTTGCCTTTATATTTCTTGGAGTATTTGTACATTATTGTAGGGAGTGGTGTACATTATGATTTTTGTTTGAAGTTACGTCACTCTGTTTCCTAAAATGACTTTAATTGAATGAATGTTATATTCATTCGTGTATTATTTGCTGCAATTTTTACATTATTGTACATTATGTTTTTTGTTTGAAGTTACATCAATTGGTTTCGTAAACTGTCTGTAATTAAGTGAATGTTGTATTCATTCGTGCATTATTTGTTGTCATTTGTACATTATTGTAGGGAGTGGTGTACATTATGTTTTTTGTGTTCGCCGCCGCCGTATCCTTCGACAATTGTCCTTCTCATTTTCTTTCTCGTTGGCTGCCTCTTCCCCAGCTCAAACAAGGTAAACATTTTGCCTGTTTTCTCTTGGATTATACATTTATACTTGGTATTATCAATATGCTAAACCCTGGGTAACCAAGAATTCGAATCCTAAACTTGAATTGGTAGGAAAAATATGATAAATTTCACCGAGAATTTCTCTATTTCTTCAAAATTATTTTCTTAGTAGTGGACACAGATCATCAGTTTGATAGTAGATTTTTGATCTGTGATAGTATATGAAAGCTAAAGAAAAGTTATCTTATTAGTATTGACTTCACTTTGCTTTGATTTATAAATGATATTATAATCTATACTATGAAAGGGGAGTTTTGGAGGAGTTTTAGAGAATTTATTTGTTATTTAATTTTAAAAATTATATTACATTAAAAATATTGAATTATAAAAGTCTATATGGAGTGAGTGGGAAGTTTTACCATGAAGGTGAGTGAGTGGGAGGTTATAAACGTTAGATTAAAAGCTAAAATAACACGCCTTCTTCATTTTCTTTACCATTTACTTCAAATCCAACTCCACTAATAAATAAATAAATAACAATTGCTTTCCCTCCAAATTCAGCCTCAATAAATCAATTGAGAAATATTGATAATATTTGATTTTTGTTGTTATAGGTATATTTTATGCGAACCCACGACTTCAGTAAGATAGATGGGGTCGTCATCATCGTTGACGTTGGTGTCCCAATTACCAACGTGCTAAGGAATTCAGGTCTGAAATCTGATGGTTGTAGATTTTTTTTTTACTTTTATTTGTGGATCCATTGGAGTACTTACTGTCAAATAAATATGCAATTGTAGATTTGTTCCTTATTTTATTGTAGTTTTAGGTGGGACAGACAACTTAAAGATGACAAACTTTAAAGATGACAAACGAGTTATTTTACCTATGAGTTCTGTTGAAGAGTGTGAAAATTGAAGGTTTTAGTTTATAATGATGAGGTTGATTTTAATTTTAAAGTTAATATAGTGTATAAAGAAGTTTTAAAAATGATAAGTTTAATTCTTTATTGTGTTAAATTCTTTGTTATGATAGATTTTTATCTTCATACTCCATGATTTAATGTTTAAACAATATATTATGTGATTCGTTTCGAATTTATTATGCTGCAATGTTGATTTGTATAGGATTTTGATTCTCATATAATTAAAGTTGTTACTTATATTGTTCACTGTTAATATTGATTCTAATTTTATTTAATTAATTTAAAATTTAAAATTATTATTTTAAAAATATACTATTAATCTATGCTATGCATATACGTGATACTAGTTTAATATAGAATTTGTGACTCTTTAAATCTCTTAATTTTTTAATCTTAGTAATTGCAAAGTAGTTAAATTTATTATATACAACTGTTTACTATTTTAAATAAGCAATTTATGCCTTTGATTATATTTTTTGCTAATATTTTAGTTTCTTAATTGATTTATGCCCTCCTATGTTTCACTCTGCACCGCCTCTCCTCAGCTCTCTAACTTCAAATTCCCCATCTCTCGCTTATAATTTTATCTTGAACCAAATTCCAACATTATGAGGGAAATCGTCACTATCCAAGCTGGCAACTATGCAAATTTTGTGGGCTCGCACTTCTGGAATTTCCAGGTACCATTTTTTTTTCTCGTTTCAAATAGCTTCACATGTTCAATTGTATATATAATTTCATTGACAGAGTCTTGTTAGAATTACTACTAGTAATTAAGCCTTTTATAATTGCAAAATGATACTTTGCTTCATTCGTGGAAGGACGAGTTGCTTGGACTGGCCGACAGCACAGAGAGTGATCACATATTCAAAAGCCATGCTCTTAACATGGATGTTCTTTATCGTCCTGGTGAAACTCACCAGGTTCATCTTTTTTTCACTCAAATGTTTCATTTTCGTTGTTTCATCTGTGGTTTTGTTAGCCATTGTTCTGTTTGTGAAAATTTTCTTGTCTAGGGCATTTTCACTTACACCCCTCGACTGCTTTCCATGAGCCTTCAAGTTATTTATGTCATTCCAAAATTATTACTAGAAACTCATTGTTTGGCACTTGACTGGCATTGCTAAAGGATTTTATCTCTGTGTTGCGGAAATGATTTGTTCGTTTTATTAAATGGAATAGGGATTTTTGCAATCATGTTGGTCAATTCTTTTTTCTTAGAAAATGGATTACTTTATCTTATGGGATTGATACTGATGCAGGATCCCTAGGATCAATGAGTTCGCGTGGAACCTTGTACATAGAGATTCAAGATGCCCAACTTGGTAGTTTAACATGGTGAGACTTTGTTTTCCTTTCAAGTTAATGTCATAATTTTTCCTTGAATTAAGATACAAGATTGATCTCATGCTCTGGCTTCCAAACTCTATTTAATACTCCCTCCGTCCCGGCTAAGATGACACATTGCTTAGCCGGCACGAGATTTTAGGAGTTATTGGTTAAAGTGTTTAATTGGAGAGAGAGAAGGTGAATGTAAGTATTAAAGTAGAGAGATAAAGAAAGATGGATATTTTAATAGGAGTGAGAAAAAGTGGTTGAGTGTATTAATTGGAGAGATAAAGTTATCAAAAAAGGAAATGTGTCATCTTAGTTGGGACAAACTAAAAAGGAAAACGTGTCATCTTAAGCGGGACGGAGGGAGTAGTATTATAGTGTAATTACATATGTTATCTTTATAAGTTATCTGTGTTTTGTTTTAAAAGCATATGTTAAATAGCTCCAGACAATTTGTTTAGGACAGGTCCTGTAACAACTCAAACATCTCAACCCTCACAGAAGAACTTGTTCTTGCAAAGCTTGGACTGGGAAGAGAATTCAAATGTGGATAGGTCCGGAGCTTATGAAAATGAACAAAGTGAGGCTCGTGCTAAAATTCAAGATAAGGAAATTGTTGAGTCTCTAGAGAATGAAATTCAGTATTGGACGGACTTCTCAAAAGTTCATTATCACCCACAAAGTCTGTATGAATTATGTGGATTATGGACAGACAGTAAAGATTTTAACAATTATGGGATCGGGAGAGAGGCATTTTCTGGCGGTCTGCATGCTGAACAAGTCAATGACAGGCTTCGTTTCGTTTTTTTCTTGAAGAGTGTGACCATCCTCAGGTAGTTTCTACTGCACCATATCTCTAGTTACCTTTTCCTTTCTCTAGGAATTCTCGTATCTACAATTTCACCCTTTTGGATTTTCTTCACTAATATTCAAGATTTTTGCGAGTTTGCCAAAAGGTTGAAACAAATACACATATCTCATATATTCAACTGCGATGATTTTTGATAGAAGGGTTACCAAACGTTTGCTCCTTTAACCTTTAAGGTCTTCATTGAGCGGTTTTAGATAATCAACGGGAAGTAGTAGAGGCTCATTGTACAGCCAGTTTATTTATTCTGATGCCATACCTGCTTTCTATGGCTATTGAAATTTCTGTGTGACCTTATTTACACAGGGTATTCAATTTATTGTTGATGACTCTGGAGGATTTTCTGGTGTAGCAGGGGAGGTTTTAGAAATTATAGCAGATGATTATCCAAACATTCCAGTTCTACTGTACTCTATTCGCAGTCCTGACTCGTGTCTAGATCCCAGCCACCGCAAGCTGACAATAGCCCGTAGACTTCATAATGCAGTTTCATTTGCAAAGCAATCAGCTCTCTGTAAATTGATTGTACCCGTTGGTTTGCCATCCCTGAGTACAAGTAAGCATGCAATCATCTCAAGAGGCTTGCCTTTATTGGTTCGATGATTGTCTTTATCGCATAAGATAAATGAGATATAGTATCAAGTACACCATTATATGGATCTTTTCTAATTTCTGTATTAGGGGGTTTTTTTAACTCCCTTTTTCCCATTTGAAATGTCTCAATTCCCTTTTGGGATAAAATTTGTGGGCCCATATCTCTTTTTAACATTGAACATGCGGTGGGACACCACCCAATGTGTCCAAAATAAATGAGCAGTTTCAAATGGTATTATTGGAAGGGGGAGTATTATTTATCTAATGTCATCTCGTCCATTTGACTGTAACTTGCGTAAATCTTAATATCTATAGTTGCATATTCTAATTGCGTATGCTTTTTTTCCAATGACAAAGGTAAAATGTCCAAGTACCTTTATTTGGAAGATTGAAACCCTTACCACACCAGTGCTGTTTATGCATCTGCACTTCATTCTATCAGTCTCCCATTCAGAATGGAGCCACATGGGCCCAGTGCGCAAAACGGCTCAACATCTGGTACAGTAACTATGAATGACCTGATACAGATTTTAGCCGGACAGGGTCGTCAGAATATGGTCGCTGTTTTGGATGCTTCTATGCCCGCTCCTGCTTTGACAAGTACTATATTCTGGTTTCTATCTCACCCTTGTATTGACATTAATTTGCTGTTGTATATGAAACATCAAATCATGTATACTAGGTACCGGGTTCCAGCAACCTTTGTTGGAGACATTGCAGCCGCTGACCCCAGAAACCGCTGAAGATGTCGAAGACATGCAAGCTTTGGAGGCTATGATCATTCATGGAGCCTTTGCATCAGGTAATGTTTAGATCTTCCTTCATTTGTTAATTTTCTTTTAACTCATCGCCAAGCATTTTATGCAGTTTTTAGTAGTGAACAGTGAACACCATGTACAAAAGAACCCTATCATATCATCTCGAGTTTGCATTGATCTACAAAGATCATCCAAAACTCATGCATAGATTCAACTATATCCATACAATTATATCTCCAAAATGAGACAGATACATCCTTTTGTGTGTGTGTAATGGATGGAGATGTTCAATTCTTCTTCTTCTAAAGATGTTTGTTGTTAATGAAAGATGTATTTACAGTTCTGAGTACACTGGGGACTATATTAACACTAAATTATTCTTTTGTGTAAATTAATCTCAGGATTTGAAAGGGCTTCAGTTTGTGAAGTAACAGAAGCAGTGCAGGCTGCTTATACGAATGCAGTAAGAAGACCTAAGTTCTCTCATCTCTCAGTAGCTCAATGCCCTCTCCCCATACCATTGCCTTATCCTTCAATATTCGGGAAACTTGTTGGCGAACGTGGGGAGCTTTTCAATACACAAGTTTCGGATTCATCATCATCAAGAGGGTCGCTTGAAGTCCACTCGGTCCCAGTGGCAGCAAGACTACGGTCCAGCATTGCCATTTTGCCATTTCTGGAGAATCGACTGCAAAATCTTCGGAAGTTGGGGATTGCACGAGGGGCGCTGGGGTCAGAGATACTGGGAAGTTGGGGTTTCGGAAGAGATGATGTCGAAGACATAGGAGAGACGCTGTCTGATATGGTAACAAAACTCAATCCTATATCTGAAGCATCGTCAGATTCTGACTGATGGTATTTTGAATTTGACTACGAAGCTCAACGCTTCACTTTCAATTAATTAGTTATACCTAGAAAACTAGTGCCATTACATATTTTCTAGTATATTTCATAATTTAAGAATTAATATATATGAAGACAAATTTATCTTAAATAAATAGAGAATAATTTTGATAGATGAATCAATATGTAAAGTATTATTTATAAACGGATAATATTTGTATAATACACTCCCAATATCATCAAATTTTGTGATATGATTTTATATACGACACTTATAATAGTTACCCATCATCACAAGGGGTCATAACTGTGTTTAATGATATTTTTGAGTAGTAGAGTAGTTTCTTAAAAATTAAATAATGTTAAAGTGTTCAAAAAACAGAACCTTTGCTAGTGAACTAATTAAGTTTCTGTCAAAAAATATGATAATTTGTTTTTTTTAATCTCTTGGGCGCTCTTAGGTGACTGTCTTTCTCGGGAAAGAGAGACAAAAAATAATTTTTGGTGTTCAAATTTTGAGAGGCACACGTAGCAAACTTTTAAAACATGATCATCCCGCGATTTGAGTTATTGTGTTACATTATTTGCACTAGTTAAATATTAATTAAAAATTATGTTTTATTCAAACTAGAAGCGTGTACAATTAATCTACCCGCGTACAGCTACCACCGCAAAAAACACGTATGGTTATCGACACAAAAATTGAGATATAAGCGTTAGAAAATATTTAAGATGCAAAAGAAATGTTCTTAAATTAAAGATAAATTAATTTAACTTTTTAATTAAAGATAAATTAACTTAACTTTTTACTTATTACGATGTTCTCATTTGTTTCATCTAATTTTAGTCAAGGCACTATCATTTTTTGAAGATTGGTATTCCCTTCATCTCACTTAAGATGTTCATCTTTCTTTTTTTAGTTTATATTACTTAAGATGTCAATTTCCATATTTAGAAACAAATTCACCTTTCATTTCTTCTCATTAAAACACTCAACTACTTTTCATATCTCTACTTTATTACAATAAATATTTTTTTCTGAAACTCTGTGCCCTTCAAAATTATGAATATCTTGAATTAGACCAAGATAATAGTTAAATTAAAAATATAAATTGATATCTTTAATTACATTAAAAAATATATTTAATAATATTTTTGTTGTAGTGTGCGACCATGACAAGTGATTACTTGTAACAAAAAGAAGGAAAATGTTTTAGAGACATAATGTCTTCAAGTCATAATGCTATAATGGGGTTAAAATAGTCATTTTAGATTATTTTATATTTTTATTTAAATTTATGTTTTGTACATATACCATACTATCCTTATGCATATGAAACATTTATTCATATTTAAAAATTACTCACTTAAAAAAGTTGTGTATATTTATGGATGGCTTGATTTAAGCAAATATATACTCAAATCTTCTCACCAATCTCTCATATATTTCCAAACAGCTTATTAAGTAAGTATTAGTTTATTTAAATTCATTACATAAATATGCTTTTGAATTATTCTTTCTAACTTCACGTAATATTAGTTTATTTAAATTTAATATAATATAATGAATTAACCTTTATTTAAATAATACTCCCTCCGTCCCCCATTAGCAGTCACAGTTTGACCGGACACGGGTTTTAAGAAATGTAAAGAAAAGTTTGTTGAAAAAGTTAGTGGAATGTGGGACCAACTTTTTTATATTGGTTTTATAATAAAATGTGAGTGAAGTGAGTTAGTGGAATGTGGGACCTACTACCATTTATGGTAAAAATGAAGTGTGACTCTTATTTGGGGACGGACCGAAATGGAAAAGTGTGACTTTTAATCGGGGACGGAGGGAGTACTTTATACAATATTTTTAAAATTCTAAATTTATAGGTATTTAATAGATTTAAGGGAAATTGGTCTCTAAAATCATGAACTTTGTCTAAAATTTGGTATTTCCCATGAACTTTGAAATTGGTATATAATATCACGAACTTTGCATTTTGTTTGGTATTTCCCACGGCATGTCTATTACTATATTTGACTAACTTACGAGGCTTTTTCATCATACTTCACACAATTAAATCAACGTGATTTTCAACGTAACTTTTTATCCTACATGTTATGAACTTAAAAAGTGGTTCAAAATATTATAAAACATATCACGGTTGCCTACGTTAAATAAGATTTTGATGAAAATATCTTATTTGAGTGAGTTTGGGAAATACCAAACAAAATGCAAAGTTCGTGATATTATATACCAATTTCAAAGTTCATGGGAAATACCAAATTTTAGACAAAGTTCATGATTTTAGAGACCAATTTCCCGGGAAATTGGTCTCTAAAATCATGAACTTTGTCTAAAATTTGGTATTTCCCATGAACTTTGAAATTGGTATATAATATCACGAACTTTGCATTTTGTTTGGTATTTCCCACGGCATGTCTATTACTATATTTGACTAACTTACGAGGCTTTTTCATCATACTTCACACAATTAAATCAACGTGATTTTCAACGTAACTTTTTATCCTACATGTTATGAACTTAAAAAGTGGTTCAAAATATTATAAAACATATCACGGTTGCCTACGTTAAATAAGATTTTGATGAAAATATCTTATTTGAGTGAGTTTGGGAAATACCAAACAAAATGCAAAGTTCGTGATATTATATACCAATTTCAAAGTTTATGGGAAATACCAAATTTTAGGTAAAGTTCATGATTTTAGAGACCAATTTCCCTTAAATGTATAAGTTAACTTAACTAAGTCTAAGTCCTTGTTTTAGTAGACCGGTTGTGGGCGGCGTCCACTTTAAGGTAACACGGTCAGTCCTAAACAAAGAAAAAGAAGAATTTCACAACCTAGATGGAATTAGACTATCCATCGTGAAAGGTTGCAATGTCAGTCCGCATATTTCTAAGCCTTACTGAAATAGAGATGACATTGGTGTGGTAAAGCACTGAACGGATCTAACAGCAAGACTTGTCCTTGGGCTATCTACTGAAAGGCGAGGTCTTGATAAATATTTGTTTCTTAATCAATGTAGGTTAGCATTGAGCATACGGTATTGATTATGCATTACTTTGACTTATCAAATGGTGCGGGTTTTTCGTAACCCAATAATCCTGATATATTGGGTAGTGGTGATTAATATCTAGCGGTGCTAGGATTGCTATTATACTGAATCGTGCGCGAGGTGAGTCTCGTTTGATAATATCCTCAAGAGGAGCGCGAAACATGGTTTTATTATTCGGAACCTAGCTAGTTGGAGTTTGATCACTCTATGAATAATAAATAAGCGGTTTATGCTAAGTCCACTCTTGGAATTAATAAGAAATTAATTAATTAAGTCCATAGCAGACATTAATTAATTAATGGACATTTTTATCTTAAGCGCGAGAAATGAAAGTTAAAACGGAAACTCGGATTACTTATAATTACGGATTTGGATGGGGAGAGTTCAATATTACTTTTGTAGTAGCTGCTCGTAATATTCCAATTAAAGCTTATATCAAATTGTGGGTTCAATTTAATTAGTAAAAAGTAAATTGGATGAGCCCATATCCAAAACTAGGCCTGCCAAATTGGGTACCCACAGATACCCGATCCGAAATTTTTGGGTACCCGATCCCGAAATTCCCAAAATCCAATACCCAATACCCGACCCGAATTTTATTTCGGGTATCCGGATACCCGACTCGGGTATCCAGTCCCGAAAAATCGGGTATCCAGTCCCAATTGTTATTTTGAATTTTTTTTTTGAAAATAAACTACAAACTTTTATAATATATTTAATATTATTTAATTCAAATTTAATACAAAGTTGAAATACTAATATTCAAGTAAAAATAACTACAAACTTTTAGAAATACAAAATTCTTATAGTAGCTCGAATTTAAAAGAAAATAACTACAAACTTTGAAAAATACAAAATTCATAAGTTATACTCCCTCCGTCCCATAAAAGTTGAGACAAAACTTTTGGATACGGAGATTAAGAATTTATATTAAATAAATAGGAGAGATGAAAAAAGTAGAAAAGATAAGAGAGAGTAAAATAATTGATGGAATAAAGTAAGAGCGATTAGATGTTTTGTCTTTAGTTATAAAGGGAAATGACTCAACTTTATTGGGACGGACTAAAAAAGAATACGACTCAACTTTTATGGGACGGAGGGAGTACTACATATTGACATCTTTCATCCATCCACAATAAGTTAATAACCATCAAAATTCATAAGTTCAAACATTCATTCTTTAAAAATATCACAATTCAATAATTCATAAGAATCAAGATCTAACAATAATATCATCAAAAAATTCAAAATTATAAATATCACAAGTCAATGAAATTAAAATATAATTAAAAAATTAAATTACATATCTTACATGCTAACTATTAAGTATTAATTAAATTATAGTAAAGAAATTAAATTACATTTAATTATAATAAAAATATAATTTATAAATTAGAAAATAAATCGGATAAATCGGATAATTCGGGTATACCCGATCGGATATTGGGTAACCCGATACCCGATAATCCAAAATTCTCACTACCCGATCCCGATCCGATACCCGAAAAATTGGGTTTTGGGTATCCAATTATCCGACCTTTTCGGGTTTGGATATCGGGTATTGGATACCCGATATCCATTTTAACAGAGCCTATCCAAAACCTTCCATAGATCACTGTCTGGGCCCAAAAGGAACTTAATATAAATAGGAGAATAAAAGGAGACAGAAAAATAACACAACACATTATTTTTCTCTTAAAAATTTCGTCCCCTCCCCCTAATAGAATTTCTGTCTGCTTTATTTAAGTCCTAGTATTCCGGTGAGATCAGCCCACACTGATATTGGAGTACAGTTCGGGAACCAGAGAGAAGATCCGTGGTCTAGTATTCAAAGTGTCACGTGGAGAAGTCGCTAGTCATCATCAATTCTTTGTAGAATTAATTAGGTATTATTTCTGCTCTATAAAAAAACATGTTTTAGGCTTCAATATATTTAAAGCATGATTAATTCAAGTTGTGAGCATGATACATGTGAGAATTAAGCGAATAGATTTTGTCTAAATAATCTGCTAAATAGATCTGATTATTATGTGATTTATTTGTGCGATTAATAATTATTAAATTATGATAATCCGACGCGCGCTTCTGGTGCCAGTTCCTTCACTTATATCGAAAAATACCCTACTGGCGTACGACGCACTACTCACCAGCATATGAATTTAATATATTCAATCTATCTAGTGTTTATTTTATGGAGCCTCATTTGTTTTATTAGCTTTCCATTTTATAAATCATTTATTAATATTACGAAAGTCTCCATTGGCGTGCTATACTGCTCGTTATATCAAAAAGTATCCTACTGGTGTGCTACGCACTACTCACTAGCATATAATTTAATATATTCAATCTATCAAGTGTTTAATTATTTTATTAACGGTTTGCATTGTGAAGTTGCAACCAGGAAAATATAATCATTAATTTTTATGACTAATCGTAGAAATTAACATCAAAATAAAGTAATGGTATTATGTGTTTGTATTTGATGATGAATTGATCAAACGCTTCATTTTCAATCAACTGTACCTGAAAATTACTCCATATAATACCATCAGATAATGACATCAAGTTATTAATTATTTGTTTGTATGTAAATGTATTTGAGTTTTAAAATACGAGAGAAATAGGAACTGGTACTTATTTCCCTGAAGTTCTTTCTACTTTGAAAAAAAAAGTGAATTTTTATTGTGTCTTGGGCCAACCCCAAATAAACTGGTTAATTTGGGCTCCTGCCCAATAAAAAATAAAAGTGCTTTGTTCGGGCCCAGTTTTTATTTCGTTCGAGACCAATGGAATTAATTCTTGAAAATCACGATTTTCCTCTTCTTTTTCTTCACGTTTTTCCCAAATTTCCATCTTGATTTCTTGTCATAATTCCCTGCAATCAGTTCCAAAATTGAGACTCTCAATCTATGGTAATTATTCTGCAAATCAAACCAAACTTGGAGAGAAATTGTTTTAACCCAGCTCTATTATTTCACACACTCAACTACCTAAGTTTTCAAGAAGAAGCATAATCTGTTTTTCTCCCCAATTTTCAATTGCAGCAAAGGTATATTTTCAAGTCCCTCATCCCTTTTGCATTCATCATCATATTACAGTAATACATAATCATCGAACAACTCGAATTAAAGAATCGAATACAAGTTTATATTTACATCAATTACTACATTTTATCTATCTTTATTTTATTTTATTTTTGTTTTTTTAATGTAGGATGTTTTATTTTGTTTTTAGTAATTTTTTTTATATACTACATTGTCTTTAATTTACACGAACAATTAAAAGTGAAATATGTATAAAAATATACTACGATGTCTTTAATTTACACGAACAATTAAAAGTGAAATATGTATAAAAATAGTGATGATATGGAAATGAGATGAGCTCTGAAATAGGCTTTGAGATGAGCTTTCGTTGTTGCAGGGGAATAGGATTTGAGATAGACCTGCTATGGCAGTAAAAAATGGAGTGGGATCCGGAGATAGGAACCATTGCTTTTAAAAACGCTGTAGTTGATACATCAACTTTAAGCAGTCAAAGTTTACATGTGAGAGGCGTGCTATTAAGAAAACAAGATACAATAGATATGTATGCATAGAGATCGGTGCATTCGATCTGTCATATTATATATTTTAAATATTTAATCTATGCACAGGCATATATACTTCTTACTTCCAATGGCAAATTAGTTCACATCACCGACAAGAAGAAATTGGCATCAAATTCAGTTCAATTTCATCAGCCGTTAAAATTTGACAGAAGCATAAAAGCTATAGCAGATTCTTCAACTCTGGAAGCCGTCCCTTCCAAATTTAATATTGCTAATGACTACACAGCTTTACCATGTGATTCACTCCCTCTCCTCGATTTCTCCTCCCTTATCTCCGGTGATCCTCACCAACGCACCAAAACCGTCCAAGATCTCTCAGAAGCATGTCGAGTTTGGGACTTTTTCATCGTAAAACTACTACATTTTCGCCAAATAAATTCCTCTAGTTATGTGATTAATAATAATTATAATTAAATTGCAGCTTGTGAATCATGGTATAACAGAGAGGTTGATGAAGGATACAATTGCAGCTGTGAGAGACTTCTTTGATTTGCCAGACTCTGAAGCAGTACGAATCGAAATTAGTGTTAGATTCGATTCAATGTGGCAATTTGACACTTGCAAATACTTCAAACCAAAGCTTCACGTTTTGGAGAGAGTATCTTAGAGCATCTCCAACGGCGGACGTCGCGGAAGTCCGACCAGACGTCTGTCGTAGTGAAGAAAAAGGTAGGACACGGACGTCCCGTGTGCTGGGGTTTGGTGCCTCTTGCACAGCGGAAAACTTGTACAAAACAAATAAATCATACACTGATCTATTTGACCGATTATGCGATTAATCAATTCATATGTTAAATAGATAATTGCATGCTAGAACGCAAATAATTCATGCTTAGAAAATATAAATCCTAAACATGATTTCTACGTTTAGGGTTACCGATTTGATTCTCCAAAGAATCGTCGATTGCTTGCGCCTTCTCCACGTGATGATCTTCAATGCTAGACCACGGATCTTCCGACTGGTCCCCGGACTGTATCTCGATATCAGGGTGGGCTGATCTTATCAAAATACTAGGACTCGAATATAGAAGACAGAAAAATCTCACGAAGGTGAGCTGAGAGAATTTTCGAGCTCCTCTAAAACCAGAGGGGGACGAAAATTTCTACTACTAATTAATTGATTCTGTCTCTCCTTTATTCTCATATTTATATTAAGTTCATATTGGACCCAGTCAGAGATCTATGGAAGGTTTTGGATATGGGCTCCTCCAATTAGGTCTTTCCTAATTAAATTGAACCCCAATTTAATATAAGCTTTTAATTGGAATATTACGAGCAGCCACTACAGAAGTAATATTGCACTCCCCATCCAAATCTAAAATTATAAGTAATCCGGGTTTCCATTGCTTGTTAATTATTTATTTCCCGTGCTTAAGATATAAATGTCCATTAATTAATTAATGTCTGCTACTATGGACTTAATTAATTAACATCTTATTAATTCCAAGAGTGGACTTAGCAAGAAACACTTATTTATTATTCATAGAGTGATAAAACTCCAACTGGCCAGTTTCTCGAATAATAAAACCTTGTTCGAGCTCCTCTTGAGGACATTGTCAAACGAGACTCATCTCGCGCACGATTCAACATAATAGCAATCCTAGCACCGCTAGATATTAATCACCACTACCCAATATATCGGGATTATTGGGTTGCGAAAAACCCGCACCATTTTATAAGTCAAAGTAGTGCATAATCAATACCGTATGCTCAATGCTAACGTATGTAGATTAAGAAATAGTATTTTATCAAGACCTAGTCTTTCAGTAGATAGCATAAAGACACGTCTTGCTGTTAGATCCATTCAATGCTATACCACACCAACATCATCTTATTTCGTTAAAGGATTAGAAATAATCGGGCTGACATTGCAACCTTTCACGATAGGTAGCCAAAGCCTATCTAGGTTGTGAAATTCTTCTTTCTCTTTTGCAAAGCATTGCATAGAACCGACTGTGTTACCTTAAAGTGGATGTCGCCCACAACCAGTCTACTAAGCAAAAGACTTAGACTTTGTTTGCTTCTATACATTTAAATGTTTATAAAATATCTTATAAATGCACAAGCAAACACAATGTAATAATATACTGATTCTATTCGTGCGAAACTGCTCGAATAATACTGAATCGGGTTAAAAGTGGATTATAGATTTTTACGTATACAAGCAAGATTCTATTCGAGCGAAACTTGCTCGAAACATGCTTTTCAGTATACCAAACCTAACACCGTGAAGACGTCAGATGGGCTCGGATATCCGACCGACGGGCAGGCGGACGTCAGCCATTGTGGCGTGGATCGGACGTCGAGGTCGGACGTCCGACTAAAAAATAATTTTTTTTAAAACTCTATAAATACGGCTCGTTGAACTTCATTTCATTCACACCACTTGTGTTGACAAGTTTCTCTCACTAATCTACAAGTTTCATTTCTACTATAAATGGAGTACAATAGGAATTCCCCCACCACGAGCGGAGGAAACACACCCACATTTCCGCAAGAACGAAGGGAAACTTTAATGCGGGGATGAATCCCCAAATGTCACGGATGAATCTCCAAATGGGGGGGATGAATCCCCAAATGTTGTACAATACGTACAATTGGATGAGTCAGATGGGAGAGATGATGCCCGAGGCAGCGGGGATGGGCGGCATGACACAAAATATGGCGGGGGTGGGTGGGATGATGCCCGGGGCCTCGAGGATGGGGAGTATGCCGCCAAATATGGCGGGAATGGTTGGGACGATGCAGCACAGGAGCCCTCAGACACCTAGGGAATCTTTCTATCACCCATATATAGATTTGTTGTCCGATGATTCCCCTAGTACTGTTCCGGAGACTCAGTACGCCGACATCGAGACTTTCTCTTTTGAGGAGTTGGGGCTATCACCGATCCGTGAGACTCCCGATGAGCGGTGCCTGCTGCAAGGGGCAGGGGCAAAGGCAAGGGCAAGGCCAGGGGCGGGGGTAGGGACAAGGGCAAAGCCCCGAGCTCTTCCTCGCAAACGGGGGCAGAGGAGGAAGAGGGTGAGGAGGAGCGGGGGAAGAGGTCGATCTGGACCGTGTGGGATAATGCCGCGCTTGCGAAGGCCTGGGTCGGTGTAGTCGAGGATCCCTATGTCGGGGCGAACCAGTATATTGACCGATTGTGGCATCGCATTAGTGAGGCCTACCTCACACTCAAACTAGCTGGGGCGAAGCCTCGCACTCCCGAGCAATGCCGGAAACAGTGGGATCGGTTGAGGCCTAAGCTCAGTCGTTTTGCCGGCCTCTACCAAAACAACCTGCGCATGGCAACCAACGGCATGTCTGAGGAGGATGTGAAGAACCGGGCCTTGTCCCAGTACCCCGACAAAGAATTGAAGTTCAAAGAGTTTGACCAATGGGAGGCCTTTCTCGTGGTCAGGTGTTCGCAAAAGTTTTGTGCGGGTGTCAACTCGGGCTGGAAGCGGACGAAGATCAACTCTTCCGGTGAGTACAGCAGCAGTGTTGGTTCGCACGAGCTCCCCGAAGCCGAGGAAGTGTCCCCGCTACCACGATCAGACTCTCTCCGTCGTCGTCGACCGATGGGGCAAAAGGCTGCGCAGCGAATGGCGAGGGGAAGCGGAGCCGCAACGGGTCCTTCAAGGTCGAATCGGAGGCCCTTGAAGCCCCAGATGAGTACAACCGTCTCGCCCGCGCGCAGCTAACGAAGACCCTGAGTCAAAACATGCATAGGTGGTTTAGCACGCACGATCCTGCGTACAAAAGGATGTGCAAGGATGTGATCGACGCATATCCGCGCGATTTAGGAATGCCACCCATTGATGATTATGGCGTCGAGATTGGGGGTGGGGACGTCGGAGGCGGCAGCGGCAAGGGCGACGGGGACGAGGACGAGGACGAGGAGGAGTGAGAGCCGAGTGTTGTATTTCTCGACTTTCTATGATTATGTAATTTTTAACTTAATTATGTTTTTTTAAGTATTATGTAATTTTTTTTAATGAAGTATTCGAATATTCCCGTATTCCGTGTCGACATTTTAATTTAGTAAATTTTAATTCCGTAAATTGAATAATTGGGAAGTCCTAGTGATGACGTGGCAGGAAATTTTTGTGGGAAGTCCTAGTGGAAGTCCTAGTGGGAAGGACGTCACTGGAGATACTCTTAAGCTGCGTGTCCATCCCGACTTCCACTGCCCTCACCACCCTCAACACCTCAGGTTTAATCTTCATCTATTCCTCTATATCACGAAATCAACAATAATATGAGATATTACCATTAAATTGGTGGGTTTAGTACTATAAAAACACACACATACAACTCAAAATATATAGAAAAATGATGTTACATTACAAAACTAAAATGAATTAAAAAGTTATTAAGTTAAAAATTAATGTCAAATATTTATTATTTTTTTTAATTTATCAAACAAAGAATTTGAAATTAAAATTATTTTATTACTCCTTAACTTTACTAAATAATAAAGAAATAGAATTGACTTAAAATAATTTCAAATTTAATTTCATAAAATTGCAATTACAACGCCAATTGAATTTTATTATACTAAATATATCCTTATATTTTGTGATGAATGGTAGGGAAATTGTGATGGATTACAGTAAAAAAAATCCGAGAATTGTATATGAAGATAATGGAAGCAGCAGTTGAATATCTGGAATTGGATAAACATTATGTGGATCAAGACATCATCAAGTTTTGAAGATGGATTCCATGGCACAAACGGTTGTCGGAAATTGTTATCCTGCATGTCCTCAACCTGATAAAGCCATTGGCCTCCCGCCGCATACGGATCCAGGTTTCTCTTCTTCTTCTTCTTCTAATAATTTTATTCTCTCCCTTTTATTAAACCAACCATCACAAAAACCAGGTTTGATGACATTTCTAATAAATAATGGAGTTGAGGGTCTACAAATTGAGCATGATGGCAAATGGTATAACGTCCAATCTTGGTGAATGTAGATGACCACCTTGGGGTAATTAATCATTATCACTCTTAATTTTTTTATTTACATTAAATATAATAAAAGGGAATAACCATTTGATTAAAATGATTCGAATAATAGACTTTTTTTTTTGTAATTTTCTTAATTATTTTAAATGAATACTTCCATGACCTTTCTAAGATATAGAAAACTTGTTATGGTAAAAGAGCTAAGTTTCGTGATTAACTTGCCTATTCCAACTAATAAGCTAAAATGTTTGAAAATTAAATATATGTGTACATTTTGCATGTAATGTTGGACAGAGATTTATAAATGAACGGATTAAGTCACTAAAGCATATAGAGCTGTAGTGAATAAGGAGAGAGAGAGAATTTCAATCACGGTACTGAATGGCCCGGCATGGGACGCTATTGTTGGGTCGGCTGCGCTACTAGTTGAAAAGGATGGCTCCGCAATCTACCATTCTATGGAGTATAAACACTACTTGGAATCGCAACTCACCAAAACCAAATTCGGTGGTAAATCCTTTTTTGAGCAACAAGTCATATAATCGAAGACAACTAGATCATGGCTAATTCATGTGACATTGAATAATAAATTTCCTATATCAATCTGGGAAGAATTATAGACTTTGTATTGTTTGGAATATTTGAAGGAGATTGAAATCGTATGTATTCCATCTCATTGTCATGAAATGTTGCCATTGTGTTTGGATTGTTACTTTTGAACTATTTTCCTTTTCTGGGTTGCTTGTATTTATACATGCTCTCCCAGTCCTATAGAAATAGGCCATTTGGAGTTGATATATATGGATTTTAATATGTAATTAGTAAAATAAGAGAGAATACCGAGAAAATTAAAGTAGTTAAAATTGTGCAGTTGGTGGTGGAGCCCATAAATGATAAAGTAAAAGAGAAAAGAAAAAAATTTGCCAAAAATGCATATGAGCTATCTCTATGGGACGGACAAAAAGGAAAATATGGTTTATTTCAATGGGATGGAGGGAGCAAGTATATTTGAGTTTGATGTGATCTAATGAATTTCTCTAGGGGTGCTTAAACGGTTCCTTGGTTCTCGGTTAACCGAAATCGGAACCAGAACCTGCCGGTTAATTGAGGAATCGGGAATCAGAAAACCGGTTACAGTTCCGATAGCTGTTCCAACTTTTTATATAAAATCGGTTCCTAACCGGGAACCGGATCATAATTCAATTTAAATTTTTTTATAATTCAATACTAATAAATCTAATTTAATTGAATTATTAATGAATTAAAATAAAATAATTTGAAACATTGAGTGATTTTAAGATTTAAACAGTGCTAAATTTGCGAGCTTTGTTTTCTGAATTACTTTAAATGTTTAAACCATGATGCTTTGAATCTACAATTATATCCAATCAATTTTTTATGAACTACTTCCTCTTCCCCTGAAAGTTTGTCTCATTTTTTCATTTTCGTCCGTCCTACAAAATTTGTTTCATTTCACTTTTTACCATTTTTGGTAGTGGACCCATATTCCACTAACTCATTCCTACTCACATTTTATTATAAAACTAATATATAAAAATAGGACTCACATTCCTAACTTTTTCAACTCACTTTTCATTAAATTTCTTAAAACCCGTGTCGAGTCAAAGTGAGACAATATTTGGGGGATGGAGGGAGTAACTACTATGAATAGTAGTACATCATAAGTTTGTTTTTAATTTTCAAAAGAACTATACAAATACAATATCATTTCATATGATAGAAATTTAAAATTATAACAAACTTATTTAACAATTCATTTAATATACAATTTTCACATGTTTGTGAATGATTTATTAACTGTTCCGCATTAAACCAAAAAGTCCCAACAAGATCAATTAGTGATGGAATTTCCATTGAATATTTATTTAGCAAAAAAAAAAAGGGAAATGGAATTCAATTTTAAAACTCCTTTTATAAAAAATGCTAAATTTATAACTCCTTTTTTTTTTTATAAATGAATTGCCAACATAAACTAGTCCGACATACTCCACTTGACATCACTCTTACCCATATATGAATATTATTGTATTGTTGGTTTGTATTTTTTATGTATTTATTTGAATTTTTAGGTATAATTATATTTCGAGATGTTGGATTATTATTTTAGTAGTATTAAATTACTTAATATTATAAATAAATTTGGATTAAAATTACACATTAGTTCCGGTTTGAAACCGGAATCGATCGGTTCTTAACCGGCCAGTTCCGGTTCTAAGATTCATGAAAATTTGAAATTGGTTAACCGGTTAACCGGTCCGGTTAAAACTGGATCCGGTCGGACCAAGCCATCGGCATTCCCCAGCATACAGATCCAGGTTTGTTCACATTTCTCATGAAGAAGTATATGAAAAATCATAGCTGAAAGAGAAAATAAGATCAAGAGATAGATATTGAACTGCAGTGCCTTTTTTCTTTCTTATTTCACAATGGGTTCCGAGTACATGAGCATCATATTTATATACAAAGAATGAGAACAATTCAGAACACTAACAAACTCAGATATTTAAGCACACAAATCTCAACAGTTGACATTTAAGCAGATCAATCTCAACGGCAAACATTATCTTCTTTCAACTGAGGTGAATCACTCCTTTGGTCCAGATCAGATTTAATACATGCCATGTTGCACGTTTGGCATTGCAGCTCATTTACGCCATCATCAGATTGATCGATCCTTCTAACCATACGCAATGGTGTCGCCGGTCTCCAAATCGAGCACGACGGCAAGTGGTTCAACGCCGACTCTCCTCATAATTCTATTTTGGTCAATGCAGCTGACCAACTTGAGGTATAATTAGATTTAGCTATACACTTGTATATAAGTATAGTTAAGTTAAACTAACAGATTTTAATTAACCGAACAGATAGAATCTCGATCGGGCCGGCCGCCAGGGGCCGAGCCAGTAATTTGCAAGGACAGGGGCAAATTTATCTATAAAGAAAATTTAAGAAGTTGAGGAGGAGCATTTAGTGACAAACCAAAAGAAATAAATTTTTACAATTGGTGAAATATACATGGAGTAGAAAATATGAGATGGGGCAAATGCCCCTCCTAAGCCTTAACTAGATTCGCCCTTGCCGGCCGCGGCACTGTGGAGAAAGACGGGGGAGCAAAGTACTATGCAATGAAGTACAAAGAGTACGTGGAGTCGCAGTTCACCAAATCACGTTTCAATGGGAAATCCCTTTTGGAACAGCAGATCATATTCTCTACCAATTTAATTACAGACTACTATTGCTGGAATGAGATGTTGGAAACGTGTGAAATATAATAGGCCTTTGGCGCTAGCTATCAGCCCACCCTGATATCAGTTTATAGTCCGAGAACCAGACAGAAGATCTGTAGTTTAGTAATGAAGATCTTTACGTGGAGAAGGCGCTAGCTATTTTCGATTCTTTGGAGAATCATCAAGGTAAAATAGCTAAAAGAAGAGTAAAAAAGAAGGCGCTAGCTATCTTCGATTCCGTGGTTTATTCTCATTAACTTCAAGTGGAGAAGGCCCTAGCTATCTTCCATTAGGCACTAGCTATCTTTGATCTTCATGTTTTAGGTTTTAATTAATTT
Source organism: Salvia hispanica (assembly GCF_023119035.1). NCBI lineage: Eukaryota > Viridiplantae > Streptophyta > Magnoliopsida > Lamiales > Lamiaceae > Salvia > Salvia hispanica. Next base: position 15,401,498 of record NC_062970.1, read on the forward strand.
AAAGCATGATTTATTTGAGTTGTGAGCATGATACATGTGATATTTGCGCGAATAGAATTTGTCTAAATAATCTGCTAAAAGATCAGGATTATTATGTAATCGATTTATGTGAGCGCTTCTGCTGCCAACCCCTTCAATTGGTATCAGAGCCAGTCTTTGGCTCTGATTATTTGGATTTAAATTTCACGAAATTCATGTATGCATGCGTTTTGTTTTCGAAGCATGTTCTTGTTTTTAGTTGTTATTATTTTAAGCATGATGAACTCAAGAACAATCGAAACAAAGAGCTCAAATATTTGGAACGCACGAGACGTGCGATTCGTCGGCGCTTGCGCCGAGACGAATCGTGCTACATGCGATCCAATTAGGGTTGTCGAGCGAGTGGAAGATTCAGAAGTGATCAACCGGCGACGCGGGACGAGGGTGGACTCGTGCATGCCGCCGGCGAGACCGCTGGATCTGGAGGAGCCTCGGAAATCGTGCCAATTGAGTGGGAGCAAGGCGCGATCATGTGGCAACGTAAAAACGAGCGAGGGCTCGTCCATGCCGCCGGCAAGACCGCGGTCCCTACCCTTCCCGGACTCGACGGCAAACGACAATGGTGGTGGTCGCCGGAAGCTGCTGCTCGTCCGAGAGCAGCGGTGGTTCCACCGCCAAGGAACCCTAACCCTAAACCGAACCCTAACCCTAGTCGTGCCCTAGCCGTGCGACGCTGAACAGGAGCGATGCCACTCTATGCGGTGGCAGCTCGTTCTCGTGAGTCCACTGGCGGAGAAAGGGATGGTCGCCGAAAAGGCGCGGTAGCCGTCGCGATCTGGGTTGACGTCGACGGAGGGAGCGCAACGTTGCAGCCTGCAACGTCGCGATGCATGGCGTTTTCACGCCGGAGAAGTAGGGCGGAAGCAGTTTCCGGCGAGGGCTGGACGGCCAGCTGCCGTTCCGGCGAGACCTTCGTCGAAAATTTCATCGTTGTTGATCGTGCGAACCTCGATCGCGAGATAACGATGAAATATTATTTTAATGATTATTTGATTCCTCAATTAAAACATATCATTAAAATATTATTATTTAATAAAAATAAAATATTTTGGGAAGATTTCTCTAGATTTTAGGAATATTTAGATTATTGACTATATCTATGGAAATAAATATATTTATTTTATTTTTAGATGATATGGACAAGAATAATTAAATAGTTTCCTAAATATTATATGTATCTAGAATCCTAATAAGGATAGATATGTAGGATTTCATTAAATAATATAATATTATTCTCTTCCTAATCTTAATAAGGAATTAATTTAAGTTTATTTATTCATTCAGTCCAAGATATAAATAATTAATTATTTTAGATAAATCTTATAGAAGACATGAATATGGATTAAACTTTAGTAATTAATACATTATCCTTTAATAAGATGTTTAAAAGATTATAAAAGATTTAATTATCCAGTCAATTAAATGCCAACAGAATTTAATTAAGCCTTTAATCTGCACTAACGATAAGGATAATTAATAAAAAACCATAAATCAAATATCTAAGCGATAATTACGAACTAAGTTTGTATATGGTCTCCATCAATTAGGGGAGGGGTTGTAAAACAAGTTTCCCGAATGCAAACGTGGTCATGTTAGGCAACATTTGCCCATGCCGTGTCGTCCCCGGACTATTCGTTTGTGACCGAAAAAAAGTTTTTTAATGCGAGACCTCCTGAGGGGACAAAATTTTAAATTTTAAAAAGGGGAAAATTTAAAAATTTTTTTGGGAACTCTCAATTTTATCAATAAATTTATGACAAATAGTATATATTATGTTTTTAAAAGGAAACTAAATCTAACATGTCACTCAATCCTTTCTCAATTCTTAAAGAAAAAAAATGAGGGCCAAAATTAATAAATGGGAAAAAAAATTTGGGCATCGACCCGATATAAAGTTTGTGCTCACTACTCCCCGGCTCCAAGGGGGGGTTTAAAGCCGCCCAAAGGGGGATGCGATAAACTGGCATAAGGCGATGAGATGGCTAAATGAAGTTAGCCCCATGTAAAAATGTTTTGACATCGATGCCGCCCGGCGACCCCGGGTTATGCAAAATCTCAGATTTTTGGTCGATACAAAATTTTACTTATCCCGCTGTTTTTTATGTCAAAAAAATGAGGAACCTGGCGAGAGTCTAGGGGGATACCTTGGGAAACCTTTTTTAAAGAACGGCAAGAAAATTGGATAGGGCAGGGAAAACGATATTTAATGGTAAAATTTGTCTTTGACATCAATGAAGCCATAAAAAAACCAATCGATTCTAAAATCTATGTTATGTTGATGTAATTGCCCCCTTAGTCCAAGAATTTGAGACCAATTATTGAGAAAGCCCAAGCCTTGATGTGTATGCCGGGATGTGGAAGCACCGCATGGGTGATCCGATCGCACGGTCGATGACGAAGAGATCGGAAGCAAAATTGGGAATTTTTTCGGGCAAACTAGCGATCCGTAGGGCCGTGGTACCGGCCCCATGGAGGAAAATCACGCCGAACAAGAGAAGAGGAGGATTCAAAGAAGAACCCCCTACCTACGAAACACGCCCTCCCCCCCCCTGGAGTTAAAAAGTCACAAATAATATGCCTACCTAGGGGGGGAAAAACTCATTCCCCGAAATTTTATGCGGGGTGACTAAAGAGCAAGAGACAAGACTACTAACCGTCGGGGAAAAAAAAGAAGGCTATTGAGGAGCCACGACCCGGGGGATAAGCCCTGACGCCCCCCAACCCCAAGGTGAGGAGGAGCCAAGGCACATAGAGACTCTCAAAGAAAGGTGAACCCAAACATGGGGAATACCAAGGAAATCTGGTTTTCCCCACCGGGGATTATATACCGACCGATGGGGAAAGGGCACCAATCCATACGGGGCCCCAAGAAACGGGTCCGGGGGTCAAGAATGAGAGGAATGACCAGACCCACCATAGTTACCCCCCGAATGTGTATAGATTACCGAAAGTTGAACACCGCAACCGAAGGACCATTTTCCCCCGCCATTCATCGATCAAATGCCGGAGCGACCGGGGGGAGGAAGATTCCTTTTTGATGGGTACAATGGTTACTTTAAACACGTGAACCCGGGGGACGGATAAGACAACATTCACATGCCCTTTTGGGAAACCTTAGCGGGATGTG
>NC_062970.1:15404763-15457151 GCF_023119035.1 Salvia hispanica
AACGGAGGAAGTTATTCGTACCGGAAATTTGACAAGTCTATCAACTGATAGCTCAATAATCTCACCTGCTATTGATGAATCCAAAGTAGTAGTTAGATTTTTATTTATGTTAAAATAGGGTAAAGCAAGTTATGTTTGGATTTAATATAGAATTCATAATTCTCATAATTTAATATAGATTCACAGTTCTTGACGTTACAATTCATAATTCTCATTTTTAGTGCCAGAAAGTCTTAAACATTTATATAACCAGTATTTGTTGGTATTAAATAGTGGGTCCTCTTTTATCACTTGTAACATCATAATTCAAAATTAAGGCTAAATCTATATCTTTAGATTTTAAAATGAATGAATGAGATTAAAGCTCACGAATTTTTATAGATAGTAGACAAAATATCAAAGGAGTAAGATTCTCATTTAATTAATCATATTATAATTTTCGCAATTTTTTTATATCAACATAGTGTATTACAAATATCAATACAGTGACATGAGAATCTCAACACAAGTATTCTAATGAGATTGCTTGTATGCATTTATTGATAAAAATCTATTTATCAACATATACGAAAATTAAAATAAAAACGATCAAATTTCATTATTCGAACGTCGTCGAAATATATGTAATTTGGATCTCATTAGAATCCTTATAAAATTATCTTTAGTAAGATATATTTTTTGCGAAAAAACAATTTGAATCGAGAGAGTTACGTAAATTTAAAGTTTTGAAGTGATTTTGAAGAGAGAGAAAGTAGATAGTTTTATTTAAAGTTTATGAATTGGCATTAATACAATTTGAATTTATTTAATTATTATTTAAATTGATATTATACTTCACTTAACATTATTTCAACCACTAGATCTCCCCATCTAACGGTTAGGAATTGGTCTCAATTTTGGATTACTAATTACTCCCTTCATCCGTGAATAGGAGTCCCATTTTTTCATTTTAATCCGTCCACGAATAAGAGTCCCGGTTCACTTTTACCATAAATGGTAATAAGGTCTCACCTTCCACTAACTCATTTCACTCACATTTCATTTAAAACTAATATATACAAGTGGACTACTATTCTACTAACTTTTTTCCACCAACTTTTCTTAACATTTGTTAGAACTCGTGCCTTCAACAAATGGGACTCCTAATGACAGTGGGAGGTAGTAGTTAGCAATTGATCACCACCCAAGTAGTAGGTATATAAAGATAAATTTATGAGGTGTAATACAACCCGAAATAAACGTATAAAAATCTCAAGGAAACAAAATGTTCAAGCTGAACAGAAATGAATAAACTGACCAAGTTGAGCATAAATGAATAAACTGATCAAGTTGAACTGGAAAAAAAAAACTAAAATAGGAACCAGTCAAACTGATCAAGCCAAGTCAAGGAGTTCTCTCTCTTTAAGACGAGATACACCTTGAGAATGCTCTCAATTTGGCGTGTCGTTCCCAAAGATTAAACAGATTCATCTTCTTCGTTGCAGCACTGCAGACGAAACAAACTCTAATGAACTAGATGAAGATCGCGAGTAGAGATTCGCTAAAAGACAATGTAGAGAGAGAGAGAGAGCTTATGATATGTGAATGCTTGGTGTGTAGTCGAATGCATGGAATACCTGCCTATTTATAGGCCAAACCCACTGCCCTAGGGAGCTGATGGAGTCAACTGATTTAAATCCGTTGAGCCGTCACAGATAGGAGCTGGAGGCTGACCTTGGATGGAACATATAAGGACACACTGCACGTCATGGTTCTTTTACGAAGTGTGGGCTTCTATTAGCTACATTTGTTTCACCCTGTCATTCTGACTAGGTGGCTTGCCCACTTGGCTCGCTGACTTGGAGTGTTGATAGGCTAGTTTTCATCACTCGAATTTGATCACTTTTCGCACTTATTAGTTGAATATTTGCACGAGAAGATGTTATTTTGGAAGGGAATGGATCGGAAGCTGCTTATTGAATGCACAAAGAGGAAAACATGCAAGAAAGAGGGCAAAATGACAAGATATGGAAGAAAGTGAAAGAAGGCAAAGAAGACCCAAACTGGAAGCTGTTGGACTGCCAGTTTGAACCCGATGGGAAACTCTCACTTGCTACACACGCCCATATCTGTCGTTGGAGAGTAAAAAAGAAGGGGAATATCTTTTATTGGATATATGTATTAAAAAGACTTGAACTAACCACTTAGTCACTTTATCACTTTAGTTTTAGTTTTAGTTTAGTTTTAGTTTATTCTCTCTCTAGGAAACTTTTCTCTCTTCCTTAAGAAGAGAGATTTCAACTTCAAGGCTGCCAAGATCATTGTTCACCATAGGTTGAAGTAGTAGTAATTTAGTAGTAGTGTTTGCTTTTTCTAGTCTGCTTGTTCTTAACTTTGTAGTACTTTTGCACCTTTCTCACTCTTAGTTGTTATCGTTGGACTTGTTTTAAAAGCTTATTTCAAGTAGTAATTTCTCTAAGTGTTTGTGTATTTAACGTGCTTTAAGTTTAGCTCTTGTTTGTTTTTGGTTTTTAGCTCGTTGATTAGCTCTAATGTTTTTTATGTACTTGTCTAGTTAAAACTTCTTTCAAGCTTTTTGAATCAGTTTCTCTAAGTTATTTACTTGATTGTGTTTCAATTGGTGGAGTAAAATGGAAGGGAAAAACGTGTGTGCAAGATGGCTGGTTTATTTCATGATTTTCGTCGTTTAGTCGGTTCCAATTTGCATGCTTTTGCATGATTTATGTTGGTCTCGTTTTTTTAGCATTTCTTCCACCATGTTTAAGTGTTTTCAAGCTTTCTTTATCTTCCTCAATGAGTCTTTAGGTTTCAGCTTTTAATTTAGTATTTTCAATGCATGATTAGGTAGTTTACTTGTTGATCTTGTGTTTCTCTAGCTTGGTTAGTAGTGTAGCAGCCATGTAGCGTTTTCTCTCACTTAATTTATGTTCTTTTAGTGTAGGACTAGTAGATAAAATCAGCTTTTAGAAGGCAACTAAAGGGACCATTAGTTGTAGGCTTTTATCCATTGGTTTTACGCCTTGGATAATAGGGTTTAGTAAACAACAAGTACATGATTCCTTTTCATTTTTGGTAGCCCATTTAGCTTAGTTAACTTCTGCACTTCACCTCCATTTACATCTTATTTAGCTTAGCTTTTAGGATTAAATTAGTTTAGCTACTTTTTAAGGGTCACTTTCCTAGTTTCTAGATTTCTTTAGTAGCCAACACTTAGTTTATTTTCCTTACTCTCTCAACTTAGTTCCTTTTGCTTTCTGAACTTAGGATGCTCATGCAAGTTGTTGCTCTTTTTATTTCCGAAATATTCATATTTTCGCCAAATGTTAATTTCTCTGCCAAGTTGCCCAATTGCCCAGTTTATTAGATTGTCCAGTCTGCGTTCCAGTTTAATTTCTTATTGTATCTTATTTGCATGGTTAGTTCTCAATCTTAGTTTAAGTGTATTTATATTTCGTAGTGTAGTTATCACCCCTAATTTAGAGCGTGGAAGCATCGTCAAAACCTTTCTTAAATGTGGAAATACATAACGGATGCTACCGTTCCTAACTTACCATATGCTAATTAATACTCCCTTCGTTCCAGAGTATGAAGTCATTTTGCCATTTTAGTATGTTCCATAGTAATAGAGTCATTTCCCCTTTTTAGTAAAAGTCAACACATTTCTCCATACCTACTTTACTCTCTCTCTTACTTTATTTTCTCTTCATCTCTCCACCTTTTTCATTTTCCACTTTATTCTCCTTTTACTTACTGCACCTAAAACAATTTTCTTAATCTACGCCTCCATTAGAGCATCCACAATGGCGGCTAGCGCACTGGCTAGCCGATTCGCGTCGCTAGCCGGTCGGCTAGCCAAACCATTGTAATCGGCTAGCGGCTTTTCGGTGAAAACACCGGCGAGCGCTGGCCGCCATTGCAGGCTGGCGATCGGCCAGCGCTATTTTTTATTTTTTTGAAAATTTTTGAAACACTATACATACGCGATTTTAGTTTCATTTTCTTTTGCACCACTTGTTTTAACGAGTTTTCTCTCTCTCTAAATTTCTGTACAAGAGCAACATCGAGCGATGAGTAACGCGGGTGGGTGGTAGCGGTGGTGGTAGTGGTCGGATGCTGAGGAGTACGAACGGCGGATGAACGAGGCTATGGAGGCCTACATGGACCGCGAGATAGAGCGGTACATGCACAGGGTCGAACAGCAGGCAGTACCTCGCCCTCACCCCCAAATACGAAGGGGGTACCTCACGATGAAGCCGGACGTCTCCAGGCACATGCCGACATGTGAGTTGATGCTCATATTCAACTCCGAAAGGATATAATTGAAGAGTTGTGGGCACGGAAGACTGCACGGCGATAGTTTTTTCTTTATTATGTAATTTTTTTTTAAATGAATGTATTTATTTTTAAAATGAAATTAATGAATTTTCCCGTATATGTCTCGTAAATTTAATTCCGTAATTTATCGTAAATTTAATTTCGTAAATGTAGTTGTTTTTTAATTATTTTTATTGCGGCTAGCCTGTGGCTGGCCTTAGGCTAGCCTATTTGAGTAAAATGATGATGTGGCAGGTGGATTTTTAGTGATGATGACGTGTCAGGGAGAGAGAGTGGCTAGGCTGTGGCTAGCCTATGGCTGGCCTAAAACCATTGTGGATGCTCTTACTATGGAACGGAGGGAGTAGTATTTTGGAAAGCGGAAACTTATAAATCTTGTTGAATAGGAAGGGACACGCGTGCAAAACCCCGACCTTTCAAGTGTATAGGCCACTTGGCCTGCTTGACTGGGTAGTGCTTAAGTGGTCTAAAAATATTAGACTCGGCTTGGTACAAGCTCAAGTGCTAAGCCTAATTACGAGGCCTAAAGAACAGCCCGAAGTCCACCCAGAGACCAAATTGCAAAGATCCAATACACTCGACACAAGGTAATGTGCCGGCCCACGGTACACGAGACATAGGTTACGGAGCACGGAAAACATGGCAGGGGCCAATTGACACCAACTTTCTTTTTCTTTTGTCCCAATTAATTAACACTTTTACTTTTTACTACTTTTGGTAATGAACCTCATATTCCACTAACTCATTCCACTCACATTTTATTATAAAATTAATATGTAAAAGTAGGAATCACGTTCCAATAATGTTTTGCACTTATTTCTTATTACATTTCTTAAAACATGTCAAGTCAAACAATGTCAATTAATATGGGACGTATGGAGTATTAATTAATCCCTTATTTATTTCTCATAGCTCATTTATACTCCTTCCGTCCCATAAAAATATCCCTTTCCATTTATGAAAAGTTTTCTCAAACTCATTACCCAATATATCAATGTATTTACAACTTATACCACTAGAGCCTAACATTAAACACGAATAGTAATGTGAGTCTCATTATCCATTAACATTATTTTAACTATTTTTCTCCTCATTTCTCTTATTTTACCAATTATGCATTAATTCTTGTGTCGTCCCAAATATCGTTAATTTTTTTTGGGATGGAAGGAGTAGCTTGCAATTGAGACCAACTTTAATCTATTATTTCTCGTTCACCGAGAATTAATTTAAAGAATATGAATATATATCTCAATCATCTAAGGACAAGTAATGGATAGAGGGAATAATATATAGCTTTGCAAAATACAATTTTAGTACTTCCTCCGTCCGCCATTAAATGTCCCATTTTTTCTTTTTTGTCCGTCCGCCAATAAATGTCTCATTTTACTTTTAATATATTTGGTAAGTGGACTCTACATTCCACTAACTCATTCAACTCACATTTTATTATAATATCAATATATAAAAGTAGCTAGGTCTCACATTCCACTCACTTTTCTACCCACTTTACTACATATAAAGTTAAACAATTTCTTAAAACCGTGCCGATCAAATATGAGACATTTAATTATGAACGGGGGAGTAATAATTTATGTACTATCCCAATTATATCTTGACATGTGTTGAGTAACTAGCTCACTTGATCTCTATGTGCTAATTCACGTGCAACACTCCTTTATCCACAAGAGAAGAGAGCAATGCTTGGAGAGTCTGATTCATTTAATCCCTTTGAATTTTATTCCACTCTGAAAGTGTTATCCACTTCAGTTTGAAAGCAGTCCTTTCTAAATTCAACGTCACCAATGACCGCACGGCATTCACCATCATCGATTTCTCAGCCCTTGCATCTAGTTTTTTACAAGCCTGTGTTGTGCAGCTTGTGATATTCATGGGGTGCCAGAGAGAACATTATGGAGGGAATACCTTAAGCTCTTCGTCCATCCCAACTTCCATTCTCTTCGCCAACCCCAACTCTTGAGGTATAGTTATATTTTACCCTAAAGCTCGCTATTTAATACTCTCTTCATCCCTGAAAAGTACTCCCCCCGTCCCACAAAAGATATCATACTTTACTTTTTACTTTATTCCACAAAAGATGTCACATTTCCCTTTTTGGAAAAAGTTCTCCCTCACATGAATGTTATATTTTCTCTTTCTATTTAACACACAGAACAAAACCTCCTAAAATATTGTATCATCCCACAAATGTGACATTTTTTGTGGGACGGAGGGAGTACTATTTTTGTCATTTTAAAATTTCTTATTACTTTCTCAGTTATTAAAATTAAGAAACTAAAATTTCCTAGAAAACAAACATAGTCCAAGGGTATTTCAGATTTTATAATTGCTTTTCATCCGAATTTTGTTTTATACTAACATCTAAAGATACTTTAAGTTTAAGGACTAGTGGTGCTAATTATTGTTTCTAGGAACCGCCTGTATACAAACTCAGTTTAAACGCTACATATATAATCACTCTTTATTTTCATATAATAAAAGTGAATCGTTTAATTTTTTTCAAGGAAACATCTTAAAAAGATTAGCAGTTATTTTCTCTATCAATGAATAGGAGTCCCGTTTTTTTACATTTCAATTTATCTGCAAATAGGAGTCTTGGTTTATTTTTACTATAAATAATATATAGGCGCCACATTGCACTAATTCATTTCACTTACATTTTATTTAAAACTAATAATATATGTAAGTGACTCTCATATTCCACTAACTTTTTCTCACTCACTTTCTTAATATTTCTTAAAATTCATACAAAAAGGAAAATGTGAATCCTATTGGTGGATGGAGGGTGTATTTAAAATAGGAAAGTTAGTAAATATAGCCTTTAAAATCATTACTCCAGTCCCTAAATAAGTATTTTTATTTTTCCAATTTGATATATTCCATAAAATTAGTTTATACTCCCTCCGTCCACGAATAGGTGTCCCGTAATTACCATAAAATTAGTTTATACTCCCTACATTCCACCAACCCATTCCACTCACATATCATTTAAAACTAATATATACAAGTGGGACCCCTATTCCACTAACTTTCTTCCACTCACTTTTCTTAACATTTCTTAAAACCCGCACCGATAAGAAATGGGACTCATATTCGTGGACGGAGGGAGTATTTATTTTTGTCAAAGTTTTTTTGCTCATTTATGTAGTTAACCCCATTCTTCACCATTAATATTCAAATAACTTTTTTCTATTTTAATGCTTTATTAATTTTGCATTTCACGTTATCTCAAAAATCCTTATTTCAATGAAACGAAGAGAATATCTAATTAAGTTTTTATCATTTACATTTAATCAGTTTCATGTCCTAGCTAGTTGCACTTCACTATAGTATTATACTCCATCCGTTTCATAGAAATGGGCTATATTTTCTTTTTTGTCTGTCTCATGCAAATAGCCCATATCCATTTATGCTAACCTTTTTCTTCTTATTTTTTACTTTTTTTTATTTATGGATCCACTATCCACTTCACATTTTCAACTATTTTTTCGTCTTCTCTCTTACTTTACAAATTATGCATTAAAACTCGTGCCGAAATTAAATAGTCTATTTCTATGGGACGGAGGGAGTATTGGTTTCTAAGACAAGCCGAGGAAAAGGGTTATATTCATGCGTTAACTAAAATAGTCTTATAGTATCTTCATTGTCGTTGGTAAAGCAAAATTAGTCTTATAGTATTAAAAACAAAAAGTTGTTTTCCAATTTATTATTCATTTTTCATCTTTTCTACTACGTACTCCCTCTATCCCATAATAGATGGATTGTCAAACTTTCATTTTTAGTTTGGCCCAAACAAAATATCACATTTCTATTTCTAAAAAAAATTCTCTTTCATATTAATATAAAAATTATATTTTCAACGCAAACTTATTCAACATGGGCCGCTAGAGGAAATACATTATCTAGTTTAGGTACTACTCCCTCCATCCCGCTCAAGATGACACATTTTCCTTTTTAGTTTGTCCCAACTAAGATGACACATTTCCTTTTTTGGCAACTTTCTCTCTCCAATTAATACACTCAACCATTTTTTCTCACACCTATTAAAATATCCATCTTTCTTTATCTCTCCACTTTAATACTTACACCCACCTTCTCTCCCTCTAATTAAATACTTTAACCAATAACTTCTAAAATCCTGTGCTGGCTAAGTAACGTGTCATCTTAGCCGGGACGGAGAGAGCAGTAAATATGTGGATAGCTCTCTAGATTATCTTATCTAATTGTTGTCCTATCCAGCCAATATGTGGATAGCTCTCTGGATGATCTTATCTAATTTATGTCCTATCCAATGACATCTTGACATGTGTCCACTAGCTTAGTAGCTTTCTATGTGAAAATAAAATTCTTTTTCAATTTAAGATACTTATTTTTCTTTTTAATTTGTCCCAATTAAGATGATACATTTCTTGTTTTGGAAACTTTATCTCTCTAATTAATACATTCAATCAATTTTTCTCACTCATATTAAAATATTCATCTTTTTTCTTACTTTATTTTAATACTTACACCTACATTTTCTCTTTCCAATTAAACATTTTAACCAATAATTCCTAAAATTCCGCACCGACCAAAAAATGTGTCATTTTAGCCGCGGGACGAGAGGAGTACGTTATCAAATCTAATCTATTAGCTTGCTCTCTATTTGTCCGTGAAATTATTATCTTATCTAGTTTATGTGTTATCCAATCATATCTTGACATGTGTTTGACTTGCTCATTTGTTATATTTTAGTGAAAATATTACATTATCGAATTGATGTACTCCATTGTTCTAAATTAGTAAACGTACTTTTTTTTGGCACTTAATGTTAAAGCTCAAATTAGTTACTCATTTCGTTCCCTCATAGTTAAGGTGGAACTTTTCAGCACAGAGTTTAATAAATAGATATTGAGTGTGTTAAATAAATAGTAGATACAAAAATAAGAGAAAGAAAAAAGTAGAAAGTGAATAAAGTAGAGAGAATATGTAAAAGTGAGTAAAGTAAGAGTAAGAAAAATTTTACTATATATAGAAATGACTCAACTATAATAGAATTTTCTGAAATAGAAAAATGACTCAACTATGAGGAAACGGAGGGAGTATATTTTAATGAAAATATTACATTATCTAATTTATGTACTCCATCGTTCTAAATTAGTTAATGCATTTTTTTGGGCACTTAATGTTAAAAATTAAGTGAAAAAATAATAAAGTACTTAAAAAAGATGAAAAGTATGAGAGAGAAAGAGAGTAAAAGAAACGGGAAAATAAATTTTTTGCTAAAAGTATTCTCCAAAAAATGCTTATTATAGAACAAGTAGCATGGAACGGAGGGAGTGACCAATGAGTGGATACCACTCTAGCTCTCTATATATTCGTGAAAATATTATCTTATCTAATTTACTCCATCGATCCCTTGTTAATAGATTCATATTCGAATCATTTTGGAGGTCCTAAGCCAAGTGAGTCATTTTCTTTTTTGGTGTTCCCTCTCTTGCTTTTTCATTTCTATTTTGCATAAATCTTACTTTATTATCTCCAATTAACTGAACAAAACCCCATTTTCTTATATTTCATGCCCAAATGAAATGTCACATTTAGTGAGGCACGGAGGGAGGTAGTATATACTTAGATATATACTAGCAAATGATATCTTGGCATGTGTTATATGGCTGATTGTCTTTATATACTTCCCTTCCTTTACCAAAAATAGTAAAGCCTGTGAGCTAGTTCACACATGAATTCAATGGGATCAGTTGTTGGAGAGTCTGAGTCATTTAAGCACTTTGAATTCGATGACACTCTGAAATTATTATCAGATTCATCCACCTTGAAAGCCATCCCTTCCAAATTCAACTTCCCCAATGACCGCACGGCTTTCACTACTGATTCAATCCCAATCATCGATTTCTCAGCCCTTGTTGGCGGCGATCCTCATCAACGATCCAAAGCTGTCCACGACCTCGCCACAGCATGTCGGGATTGGAGTTTCTTCATTGTAAGATTGATACTATATAATAATACTTTCTTCAGTCTCACCATAAATGACTCGTATTCCTTTTTTGAAATAAGTGATTTATTTTGTTGGCAAAATATAAAATTATTCCTCTCTCTTATTTTATTATATCTCCACTTTATTAACCTAATCATCACTCTCTTAAATTTTGTATCCAATAAAATGTCTCACTTATAGTAAGACGGAAGGAGTAATATTGTTGTTTCTTGTTTAATGTTTACTAAAATAATTACCACTAATTTTTTAAACGAATGTGCAGCTTGTGAATCATGGGGTGCCAGAGAGATTGATGAGTGAAATGTTCAGGGAAATGGTAGAATTTTTCAATTTGGCTGATTCGGAGAGGAAGCAATATGAAGCCAAGAGTGCCTCAGATCCTATCAAATGTGGAAATTTCAGCGTCGCCAACACTTCAAACCAAAGCTTTACATTATGGAGGGAATATCTTAAGCTCTATGTCCATCCCAACTTCCATTGTCCTCACCAACCTCAATTCTTGAGGTAAACTATAAAGTGGTTAAAATATAGTTAAGGAAAATGAGACTCGCTTTATCAGAGAGAAAAGGTTATCGAAAATAAATAGTGACTAATTTTGGTGGATCTCGAAAAATAGAAAAATGAAAGTTTGGAATTTATAGTTATGTTATATATGTTGGTAGGGATGTGGTGCAGGAATACACCCATATGATAAGAGTATTAGCTAAGAAGCTAATCGAAGCAGTATGTGAAGCCCTAGAATTGAATCAACGTGAAGTGGATGAAATGTTGAAGATGGAATCGAGTTTTCAATTACTTGCAACAAATTACTATCCACGTTGCCCTCAGCCGGATCAAGCCATCGGCATTCCGCCCCACACTGATGCAGGTCTCTTCACTCTCCTCATACATAACGGCGTCGCCGGTCTTCAAATTGAGCACGACGGAAAGTGGTTCAATGTCGATTCTCCTAAGAATTCTATTTTGGTCAACGTAGCTGACCAACTTGAGGTATAAATTCTTCAATTGAAAAGAGTCATTAGGTGACTATGTTGGGTATTAATGGTACTCCAAGATTGACTCACAAATAGAATTTTATTAAACACTCGACAACAGTGTACGAAACACCAATACGCAACATTGTGATGTACAAAACACCAACACAACACTACGACTCTTGAAAGACACAACTCACAAGAACTCGAGGACACACCCCTATCTCTACGAGGACACACCTCGCACTCACAAACACACACGTACACGTACACTCTCACTTAACTCTCTAATTGTGTACAATACACATAAAGGCCTAGTGTCTATTTATAGGAGTTCTAAGTCGGTAACAACCGACATTCACAAAACTAGATAATTCTAGTGGCACATCTTCAACCTAAGCCTAATAATTTCATAATTCCTAAGACTAATTCGGTGACATGGAGCTAGATAATTCTAGCTCATTTCATACTTCTCGATTGTTCTATAAGTCGGTAGAGACTTCTCAATAGACTAATTATGTTTTTGTTTTGTTTGTATAGATATTCACCAACGGGAGGTGTAAGAGTTTGAAACACAGAGCGGTGTTGAATGAAGAGAGAGATAGAATTTCGATTGTGTTGGCGAATGGTCCCTCAGGGGAGGCGGTCATCGGACCGGCGGCGGCGCTGGTGGAGAAAGATGGGGGGCCAAAGTATTATGCAATGAAGTATGAAGACTACGTGGAGTCGCAGCTCACTAAATCACGTATCGATGGAAAATCCATGTTGGAAAAACTGATGATATAAGTGAAACGAGCATGTCGCATTATATATTTGGGCCAACTTAATAATCACACTAAGATCAAGCACGCTTCTAGTAATTATTAATTAATAATTAATCACTCCTTCTGTTTCCACTAAAAATGTTTCATTTTTCTTTTTAATTTATCTTAATCAAAATATCAAATTACTAAAAATAGAAACTTCATTATCTCTATTTTAGGAAACGTTTAATTTTTAATAGGACAAACTAAAAAAGAAAACGTTTCATTTCTAATGGAACAGAGAGAGTACAATCCCACATATTACGGAATGATCATGTTCTAAAAGCTTGCTACGTGTGCACTGGCGGAGCCACGGTTGGGCAAGGGGGCCCTTGAACCCCAGCCATTCAAATATGTCTATATATATATTATGATTTTGAGTTGTTTTCTATGCCTCGTTTGGACTTTAATTTCTCTAGCAATTATGCCTCTTTTGGACTTTAATTTCTCAAGCAATTTTATATAATCTAATAATTTTATTTTATGCTGTAAACAATTTTTCATCTTAATTTTCTCTAGTATAAACTTATAGCTATTAATTTTGTATAAATATTTTATTTATAATTATAAAAATCTAGAACAGAATAAAGTAATTCTTTAATTTCATAAATATATAAATACTACTCCTTCCGTCCCAGTTTTATAGTCACATTTTGCCATAAAAGTCCGTCCCACATTTATAGTCACATTTAGAATTTTCTATATTTGGATATAAAATTTTACCCCATTATTCACTAAAATTACACCCAAATGTCATTATCAACACAAAAATAAACCAAAACAAAAATAAAAAACCAAAAAGTCAAAAAGGGACTCACCTTCAACCAACTCACTTCATTTATTACACACTCTATCATCTCACTTCATTTACATCTCACTCCTCCATCTCACTTCATTTATTACACACTCCACCATCTCACTTCATTAATTACACACTCCACCAATTCCTTAAAACTCGTGTCATAACTAAATGTGACTATAAATCTGGGACGGAGGGAGTACTATATATTATTGGTAAAATCAGTTTCAATAGTACTATGATCTTTATTATAAAAATATTATTCTTTAACTTTTTCGATGTCAACATTGTTATCGTATCTCCAAATTTTCTATTACTCATCCTCTAATTATTTACTCATTTTCTATCTCTAGCGTGCAACACGCTACTTATGTCAAAGCTATTTCCGTGTCGTTGACATGGAAACACTCAACAAATTTTAATATAGTAATTTGGCCTCCCCAGGATTCGGGTCCCGGGGAGCAGATCACCTCCCCCATATCATACACCATTTGCTACCCCACCAATAAAATAGTGACATGTATTTACTTTTTAAAATAATTAAAAAGAGCAAAATCCTATGTGGCGTCTTCTTCACAAAATCA
Source organism: Salvia hispanica (assembly GCF_023119035.1). Classification (NCBI taxonomy): domain Eukaryota; kingdom Viridiplantae; phylum Streptophyta; class Magnoliopsida; order Lamiales; family Lamiaceae; genus Salvia; species Salvia hispanica. The sequence continues at coordinate 15,418,272 of NC_062970.1, forward strand.
AATCTTGTATACTATCGTCAGACATTTCATCTTCATTTTCACTGAATTGTTATCTCACCTCTGAACATCAAATTGACGCCCTAAAAAATGCAAAGGACCAATCTAGCTGCCATCTTCTAAATCTCCAACCGACCCGGTGGTGCACCAGCGGCGGGGGCAGCAAGCTGTAGTACGAGCGTCCAACTTCCCGAGAGCAGACCGAAACTTAGGGATTGCGATAGGACGGGGAGGAAGTCGTAGTTGGTTGCGGCGAGGAGGGCGAGCTTCCTGATGTTGACGACGGATTGGATGGGGATATCTGTGAGATGAGGTGCCGGAAGAAGAATCCGAGCAACCAGTCAAGCGGCAGGTGGGAAAGTGGCTGCCATTAGGTGGAGATCGAATCGCCGGTGGCGATTTGCAGTATAACCATATGTACCCGTGATTCGAGTTGATACATGAGTCCTGTCACGGGAAGCCTGACAACTTGGCGTTAAAGTCCTGTAATCCTCAGTTGGAACCAAAAATTAGTTCGGAATGTCTACTAGAACAATTTAGAAAAAACATACTCCCTCCGTTCCATAGTAATAGGGGCGTTTTTCTATTTCCGTCCGTTCCATAATAATAGAGTCATTTCCTTTTTTAGTAAAAGTCAACACATTTTTCCACATCTACTTTACTCTCTCTTACTTTTTTCTATCTTCATCTCTCTACCTTTTTCATTTTCCACTTTATTCTCTATTTACTTAACTCACCTAACACAATTTTTCTTAATCTCTGTGCCAAAAAGTTTTGCCTCCATTACAATGGAACGGAGGGAGTAGTACTTAAGAAAAACTCTACCAAGCTGTATAAATCGGATTTCATTGTGAGCCGACCCGCTCCTGAACAAGATTTTAAATGAAAACTAGCAAAGTATTATTTGAGGCACCAAGCGCTACAACTTCAGAAAAAGGAGTAAATTTGCATTTGAATATTGTGATTTTGTTTCATGATTTGGATATCTATGCAGGTTTGATTTTATTTGGAAATAAGTTTAATTTCACTATGTTTCGTAGCTTGCTTTTAATTAATTGTTCCAAGATTTTAATTTCACTCTCGTCATTTTGATGTTTAAGAGGTGAGATTATCAGTACAAGGAAGATGAATGCGTTGACTATAGTTTGTGACGAAGGAATTTGCTTGTTTTTTACTCCCTCCGTCCCGGCTAAGATGACACATTCCTTAGTCGGCACACGAATTTAGGAGTTATTGGTTAATGTGTTTAATTGAAGAGAGAATAAGTGGGTGGAAGTATTAAAATAGAGAGAAAAAGAGAAATGAATATTTTAATAGGGGTGGAAAAAAGTGGTTGAGTGTATTAATTGGAGAGATAAAATTGCCAAAAAAGGAAATGTGTCATCTTATTTGAGACAAACTAAAAAGGAAAAAGTGTCTCTTTAAGCGGAATGGAGGGAGTAATATTTTAAAGAGTACATGTCAGTATTTTATTGGTGGAATAGCAAATGGTGTATGATCGCTCCAGTTAAAATCCTAGCTCCGTCACTGTACGTGTGCCTCTCCAAATTTGCCAGATCAATGCTACTAATCACTATTTGATGAGATCAAATTTAGTGGTCCATCAATAAAACTGGAAAGGAAGTCAATTATGAGCGGCCAAGATATTAATAAATAGCATAATTTTTCGTCATTTTTTGGTTCTGTTTTTTTAGCTATAAAATAAATAGAGACAGTTTAACATATTGATCGAGTAATAAATTCTTTTTTTAAGAAAATATTGCCCAAAAAATTCAATCAGATACAATTATGACACCCTTGATGCGTAACACTATTATAAGTCAAAAAAATAACTTTCTTATACTCTCTCCGTCCGCCATTAGGAGTCTTATTCATGGGCGGCACGGGTTTAAGGAAGTGTTAAGAAAAGTAGGTGGAAAAAAATTAGTGGAATAAGGGTCCCACTTGTATATATTAGTTTTAAATAAAATGGGAGTGTAATGAGTTAGTGGAAGATGAGACCCTATTAACATTTATAGTAAAAATAAATCAGGACTCTTATTCGCTGATGGACTAAAATGAAAAAACGAGACTCTTATTCGCGGACGGAGAAAGTATTTCTTATCATGTGTCCGAATTTTTTACTTACAAGTTTTTTTATTGATTGTCTCACTTCATTTTCACTATTTTTGTTAACGAACCTTACATTCAGTGCTAACTTACTCACTAATATTTCACTATTTTTTTGAACCATTTCCTCTATATTTTAACAAAATCCATATTAGATCAAAACGTGACACATAATTAATAGGGAACAGAGGGAAGTAACGTATCACAAACTTTGATAATATTGGGAGTGTATTAATTTCATAAGTAATGAAATGAACTTTCAATTTTAAAAGTATAAATGCATACATTGATTGTAACCAGAATTTTTTTTACACAAGATTCAGTGAATATATTTCGTTGTCATTAAAACTATACCACCTTCGTCTAAAAAAATTAGTATGGTATTTTTCCCATCTTGATTCATCTATCAAAATTAGTTATATCAATTTATTAGAAAATTTCTCTCATTTATAGTGACTCTCAAATTTTAAATTAGAGAGTATGAAATTACACTAATTGTTTTCTAGGTATTTATTTATTTATTTATTTGTTTTAATTGTTTTCTAGGTACAACTTGTTGAAGCATTGTCCTTAGAGCATCTCCAATACCGGCTAGCCAACCGGCTAGCCGATTCACGTGGCTAGCCGGTCGGCTAGCCGAACCATTGGAGCAGGCTAGCGCCAAATCGGCGAAAAAATTGGCCAGGGCTAGCCGATCGCGTGTGGCTAGCCGATGCGCTGGCCGCCATTGTGGCGGCCCGATCGCCGGCGATCGGCCAACGCCGAATTTTAATTTTTAATTTTTTTAAAACATATATAAACGCTTTTCTCTCTCTCTAACTTTCTGTACAAGAGCATCATCGAGCGATGAGTAACGCGGGTGGTAGCAGTGGTGGTAGTGGTGGGGATGAACGGAGGATGAACGAGGCTATGGAGGCCTACATGAACCGCGAGATGGAGCGGTACATGCGTAGGGTGGAACAGCAGGCGATACCTCGCCCTCCGCGGGTTGTCCACCGCCGAGCAGTGATTGATCGGGATCACGTAGCTGCACATCGGCGGCTGTATGACGACTACTTTTCAGAGAACCCGCGGTTTTCGCAAACATGTTCCGGCGGCGTTTTAGAATGCGCAGGGAGTTGTTTATGCGTATCGTTGACGCTTTGGAGCGTCGATATCTGTGTTTCCGCTTTAGGCATGATGCGGTTGGTAAACCCGGCCACACCCCTATTCAAAAGTGCACGGCGGCAATCAGGCAATTGGCCTACGGAGGTGCGGCGGACATGTGGGATGAGTACCTCCACATCGGTGAGTCGACAGCCCTGGAATGTCTGAAGTATTTCTTTGAGGGCGTGATAAACATTTTCGGTGAGAAGTACCTTCGAAGCCCTACACCCCAAGATTGTCAGAATTTGATGCAGATGCACGGGGAGAAGCATGGGTTCCCCGGGATGTTAGGCAGCATAGATTGTATGCATTGGGAGTGGAAGAACTGTCCGACTGCCTAGAAGGAGGCCTACACGACCGGCTACAAGTCAAAGAATCCCACGATGATCCTCGAGGCCATAGCTGATTACCGGCTGTGGATCCGACATGCGTATTTTGGGGTAGTCGGGTCGAACAACGACCTCAATGTCCTGAACTCGTCTTCCCTCTTCAACGAGAAGTGCCAGGGCGTCGGTCCAGCCGTCTCATTTGTGGCCAACGACAATCGGCATGATATGGGCTACTACTTGGCGGATGGGATATACCCTAGGTGGCCTGTCTTTGTGAAGACGATCAGGCACGCAAGTGATGAAAGGAAGACCTACTTTGCGGAACGACAGGAGTCGGTGCGCAAGGACGTGGAGCGCGCATTTGGTGTGCTCCGGTCTCGATGGGCGGCAATTAAGGGTCCAACGCGTTTGTGGGATGCCAGATGCATTTCTCAAATAATGTACGCCTGCATTATCCTACACAACATGATCATCGAAGACTAAGGCGTACAACTGACTAGTTGGTCCAATGACGATGAAGCCGGTCCAAGCCACGGAACGGCCACCCCTAGCGTACGACGTGGGGTACCTCTCGATGAAGCCGGCCGCCTCAAGGAATTTGCCGACATGCGCCAAGTGGAAGCTCATATTCAACTCCAAAAGGATATAATTGAAGAGTTGTGGGCACGGAGGACTGCACGCCGTTAGTTTTTTTTTCGTATTATATAATTTTTTTTTTATCTATGTACCTTTTTTTAATGGAATTAATGAATTTCCCCGTATATGTGTCGTAAATTTAATTCCGTAATTTAATCGTAATTTTAATTCCGTAATGTAGTATATTTTGAATTATTTTTATTGCGGTTGGCCTATGGCTGGCCTAAATCTGATGTGGCAGGTTGATTTCCTAAATCTGATGTGGCAGGTTGATTTTTAATGCTGCTGACGTAGCAGGGAGAGAGAGTGACTGGCCTATGGCTGACCTATTTGCATTGGAGATGATTCAGTCGTCAAATGTCAAATACATCACTTTTATCTTTGTTAATTACTTAATTAATTGCTTTGTTATTTGATTGCTAGATTTATAAGCAAACAATTAATGTATGCGGTTTTGTCATGCATGGAATTTAACGTTTTTTTTTCCAATGCAACTTTAAGATGCAAACTTTTAATAAACTAGACAATATTTTGTCATGGAATTTAATGCTTTATATGTGTGTGTGAATTGTATAAGTTCGAAATGTATTAGAATATTTAAAATAACAAAAGAAGGAAAAATATAAAAATGCAAAAGATTTAATAAAACAGAAGAAAAAAGATTTGTTTATTTGATGGGTTTCTATTGGATTGGGAATCCATATTAAACTATGGATATAAAAATATAGAAAATAAATAAGAACAAAGATACAAGCTGGTGGGTTTCGAACTCTGGCATCTAACTTCAAAAGACGCAGTTGAATACCGCTAGATCAATCATGCGAATTGATAATAGATATATAAATTCATTATGATGTCAAGATTTGGAGGTGTACTCCCTTGATCCCACGTGGCTCCACCATTGTCTAATAGACTAGATAAATCAAAGATATTAAAATCCTTTGAACAATTATTACGAAAAGAAAGGTTGGTTTAGAGTCTAACATATACATTGTCCATTTTATATATCGGTAACTAGAGATGCCCAAGGTTTTCGGTTTCGGCGGTTAACCGTAGAATCGTAATTGCCGGTTTCGGTTCCGAACCAGAACTGTGACTTTTTTCTTGAACCGGAACCGCCATATTTTGAACGGTGGGCCGGTTCCGGTTTAAAATTTTACGAACCGAAATCGTGTCGGAACCGTCGGTTCCGGACGGTTCCAAACCGGAACCGTGAAAAATCATCGGAAAACCGTGAAACCGAGCCGGAACCGCGAAAAATGCCGGAAATCGGCGGTACGGAACCGTTAAAAACCGCCGAAAAACCGGCGGTTCTAAACCGAAACCGAAACCGGAACCGCCGATTTTCGAACCGAAACCAAAACCGTGAAATAGCCACACGGTTCGGTTCCGATTCCACATTTTCCGAAACCGGAACTGCCGGTTTACGAACCGTGGGCATGTCTAGTAGCACGCCATAGGGTGTACTTATTATAATACAAACAGATTTTATAAGTTGGTAGATTTCATGTCCCATTAAATATAATATTCCGTCGGTTGATTTCTAAATTAGAAGGGTTACAAACAAACGAACACGTGGCGGAGTAGTGAAACCCTAATACCCGAAATGCCCTCTCTTGCATAATTGCATGCTTTGCAAGTGGTACATATTTCAACCAATCAACATTATTCTTCTATCCACTCCTAGCTTCTCTTCTATATATACTTCACTTAAAAATCCATTTTTAAACGCACTTTTTGTTTCCCATAACCTAACAAAAGAAAAAAAAGAGAAGAAAGGTAAGTAGCAATGGCATCAAGAGTTGCAGCTTCAGATTCGAATTTTAATTCGATGCCTGCCACTCTTAAGCTCTTATCTGATTATTCTTCTCTGAAAATGTTTATTTTTAATAAGATAGAAAGAGGATTAGAGTATTGTAACAATATTGCATTCCACGGGATCCCTCCCAAACAATCGTTTATTCTTATAGTAGTAAGTAGTTGATACTTGATACATCGACTCTCATCTTAACTTTACATGTGAAGCTGATGCGTGCTATATATATTAAGAAAACAAGATATAATTAATGAGTCCCATTATTCACAAATCTAGTCTTAAATACTGAACTAGAGACCAAATTAGACCCTCCATTTTCTTAATCCCGTGGTTATAATGAATTTATAATTAATTTAATATTTTATTCAATAAAACTTTTTTATTTTATTTTAATTTTTTATAATTTATTTTTACAAAAAATTAATTTTTTTAATTAAATAAAACTTGCCGGAGTAAATAATGAACTATATTCACTAAATAATAAACTAAATAAAGTATGTTATGAAGTAATTTTGACATGTTATTGAAATACATTAATGATACAACAAGTTTTAGTGTTAAACGTTAAGCAGTAGTAATGAACTATATTCAATAAGCAGTAGTAATGAACTATATTCAATAAACGTCAAACAGCAGTAATGAACTTATTACATAATTCAGTCATGCTATTACTTCATTCCATTAGTTTATTACTTCATTCAATCATGTTATTACTTCATTCCATTAGTTTATTACTTCATTCCATTATTTTGTTACTTCATAATGTGTTATGGCATAATTATCTTTTAGTTGAAGTAAATTCGGGATGTAATGAATGCGAAAAACTACTTCACAACATACTTTTATTTAGTTAATATAGTTCATTATTTACTCCAGCAAGTTTTTATTGAATAAAAAAAATTAAAAATTAATTTTTTTGTAAAATTTTAAAAAAAATTAAAAAAAAATAAAATTTGAAAAAAAAGTTATTTATTTAAAAAATATTAAATAAATTATAAATTAATCCTAACTACAAGATTAAGAAAATGAAGGGCCCTAATTTGATCTCTAGTTTGATCATTAAGAAGAGTTTGACATTGATCACATCTCTATAATTATACTACCTCCGTCCCCCAAAATTTGCTACACTTTGACCTGGCACGGTTTTTAAGAAATGTAATGGAAAGTGAGTTGAAAAAGTTGGTGGGATGTGGGTCCTACTTTTAAAGTATTAGTTTTATAATAAAATGTGAGTAGAAATGAGTTAGTGGAATACGGGGTCCACTATCAAAAATGGTAAAAGTGAAGTGTATCAAATTTTCAGGGACGGACCGAAATAGTAAACTGTATCAAATTTTCAGGGACAGAGGTAGTATATTCTAAATTATTAATTTGGCCCACTTCCAGGTAATATGCATGCATAGAGATCGTAACATTTGATACGTAAGTTGATGCGTGTTATATATTAAGAAAAAAGGAAATAATTATATAATCAAAATCAGGGCCGGTATTCGTCAGGGTCTGAACACGGCACCGTGCACTACCGCCGAACATTGGCAATCTGTCGGAAATATTAGGATTTGGGAAATCACCCCGGATTCATTATAATTGATGAAAATAGAGGAAGAGAAAATAGAAGAGTGAAATAGAAGTGGTGAAGTGTGGTATATATATACATTTTTGAAGAAATTAAAAAAAAAAAAAAGCAAAACGCGTTGCATCGTCCGCGTCGCCCGCAATGGGGCGGACGATGCATGTTCCGAGGCACATCGTCCGTGGACGATGGATGTTCCATCGTCCGCCCCACAGTGGATGCTCTTATTGTTAGAGTTTGTATACTAGAATTCACGTTTCGAGTGATTGAATACTGTAAAACTCTTATTTTACTTTCCAATGAATAAAACATATGATTTTTGTCATAATGTTGTTATGTTTTACATTTAATGGATGTTAATTGCATGTTTAAATGTAGGGAAATTGGTCTCTAAAATCATGAACTTTGTCTAAAATTTGGTATTTCCCATGAACTTTGAAATTGGTATATAATATCACGAACTTTGCATTTTGTTTGGTATTTCCCACGGCATGTCTATTACTATATTTGACTAACTTACGAGGCTTTTTCATCATACTTCACACAATTAAATCAACGTGATTTTCAACGTAACTTTTTATCCTACATGTTATGAACTTAAAAAGTGGTTCAAAATATTATAAAACATATCACGGTTGCCTACGTTAAATAAGATTTTGATGAAAATATCTTATTTGAGTGAGTTTGGGAAATACCAAACAAAATGCAAAGTTCGTGATATTATATACCAATTTCAAAGTTTATGGGAAATACCAAATTTTAGGTAAAGTTCATGATTTTAGAGACCAATTTCCCTAGATTTAATACTCAATCTTAATTTTATATTTACAAAACATTATTGAATCTGGAATTTATATTTACTAATAAAACAATTTGATGCCAATGACTATTATCCTTTCATTAGATGATAATAAGTACATTATATAACATAGGTATACTACTAATATTTTACAATTTAGAATTTTAAATATTATTTAATAAATAAAAAAATTGATGTGAATGACTACACTATTTCGTTTGACGATAACAAGAAAATAAGTATATGAACGCATGTATTCATTTTTATGACTAAGAATTTTAATAATTATTTAATACTAATAAAATAATTTGATGCGAATGACTATAACTATTCCTTTAGATGTTAACACTAAGAGATTAAGTAAGTATGTGCATTTAGTCATTTTTATGACTTAGATTTTAATAATTATTTAATAATACAAATAAAATAATTTGATGCGAATAATTATTACTATTTCGTTAGATGATAACAACTAGAAATTAAGTATATATACACATGTACTCTTTTGTATGACTTGGAATTTTAATAATTATTTAATACTAATAAAATAATTAGATGCGAATGATTATTAGTATTACGTTGGGCAATAACACTAAGCAATTAAGTATGTATATGCATGTAGTCATTTTTATGACTTAGAATTTTAATAATTATTTAGTACTAATAAAATAATTAGATGTGAATGACTATTACTATTTCGTTGGACGATAACACTAAGAAATTAAGTATGTATATGCATGTAGTCATTTTTATGACTAAGAGTTTTAATAGTTATTTTATAGTACAACTAATAATATAATTTGATGCGAATGACTATTATTATTTCGTTAGATGATAACAATTAAAAATGAAGTATATGCACATAGTAGTCGTTTTTATAACTTAGAATTTTAATAATTATTTAATACTTTCTTCAAAAAATAATTATTTAATAGAGTACTAATAAAATAATTTGATGCGAATGACTATAACTATTCCGTTGGACGATAACACGAAGAATTTAAGTATGTATGTGCATGTCGTCATTTTTAAGACTTAGAATATTAATAATTATTTAATAATAATAATATAATTTGATGCGAATGACTATTGCTATACCGTTGGATAATAAGACTAAGAATTAAGTATGTATGTTTATGTAGTCATTTTTACGACTTAGAATTTTAATAATTATTTAATACCACTAAGAAAATAATTTGATGCGAATAATTATTACCATTTCGTTGGATGATAACAATTAAAAATTAAGTGTATATACATGTAGTCATTTTTATGATTTAGAATTTTAGTAATTATTTAATACTAATAAAATAATTTAATTCGAATGATTATAATATTACTATTTCGTCGGATGATAATACTAATAAATTAAGTATGTATATGCATGTAGTCATTTTTATGATTTATGGAGTGACAAATTAATATATTAGAGATTTATGCAATTTAGTCTCGTTAATTTTGATTGAGTATATTTAGATTATTGAGTATATTTTGATAAAAGAGTGTAATTTGGTGAGTTGACTTTTGATATGAATTTGATTGTTTACTTAGATAAATGATATAATAAATGAATTGCCTTTCCTTTTATAATTTAAAATAAGGGTATATTAGTCCATATAATAATTTGGTTTATGACAAAGTGACATAGGGATATTATGTCGTGCAGACATTATGTCTCTAAATCATCACTCCAAAAAGAAATAGTAAACCACTTAGTTTCATCTCCAGCGGTATCAGGTGTAGTTGAAACTATACAATATGTATAATCAATTTTTTAATTATTATTTTACATTAAAATTTGATTTATAATTAATTAATTTAAGATTTGACAATATTTTCAAAACTTTTATTACTCCATCTTTTGGCATATATTCACTAAAACCTTTATACTCAGTCCCACGTATATTTTTAAATACGCAGGTTGAACAATAAAATGGTAAAGTTAAGTGTTGATGAGATGGAAATTTTAAAAATCAAAAGACTCACGGATGTGCATGGGCGCATGGCTTCATTTGTTTCACTGTGCATTTCAAAGAGCCTTTGTCTTTTTCAATATATGACTCTGGTATCTTGAAATTTGTACAAACTAATGCCCGCCTATTTCGTACTTTTGAATTTTGAGATGCCATGAAGTAAGTGAAACAATCGTTTGATGTTCTTACTTTTTTTATTTCTTTGTTAAAATATTTAAGTGCGTTGTTTTTGCGTGAAAGGCTTTGTGTATAATCATACTGATATCTATTGAGATATCACTTTATCCCATTAAAAATGAAAATTTTTCCTTTTTAGATTGTCCCATTAAATATAAAATATTTTTTAAAATAGTAATAACACTATCTCTTCCGCCGGTCCGATCACCACCTCCCCTGCGGGACCATTCGCCAACACAATCGAGATTCTATCTCTCTCTTCATTCAACACCGCTCTGTGTTTCACACTCTTAAACCTCCCGTTGGTGAATATCTATACAAACAAAACAAACACATAATTAGAATCATATTAATTGAGTAGTCCTACTATTCAATTTAATTATACCTCAAGTTGGTCAATAGAATTCTTAGGAGAATCAACATTGAACCACGCCGTTATGTATGAGAAGGGTGAAGAGACCTCCATCTGTGTGAGAGCAACGTGGATAGTAATTTGTCGCAAGTAATTGAAAACTCGACTACATCTTCAATATTTTATCCACCTAAAAACGTTGCATACTGCTTCAATTAGCTTCCTAGCTAATACTCTTATCATTTCGGTGTATGTCTGCACCAAATCTCTATCAAGTATCAACATATATAACACCCTTAATATGATTTCCAAAATTTCGCAATATTTAACCAATTTTGTTTCTGGACAGAACTGCCCTTTCGAATACAAATACGCCATTTGTCTCTATTTTGACTAGACACGATTTTACGAAATTGTTTGACTTTGTAAAAAAAAATGGAAAATTAAGATAGTGGAATGTGAATTACACTTTTATATACTCCCTCCATTTATAAAAAAAAGTCTCATTTGGGATGGCAGTACGGGTTTTAATGATAAATTGGTAAAGTAGGAGAGATGAAGAGAAAAAGTAGGTAAAGTATAAGAAATAAGAGTAAAAGTAAGATAATGAAAAAAAAGTAGGTAAAATGGAAGAAAAAGTTTTCATTTTTGAAATAGGACTATTTTTCTTGGACATCCAAAATGGCAAAATGAGACTATTTAGTTGAATTATTGGTCCACTTACCTGAAATGAAATAAAGTAAATGAGCTTTTAAATCACGGACAATCCAAAATAGCAAAATGGAACTATAAATCACGGCCGGAGCACTATCATACCACCTTTTCCATTTCTAGTCGTCTACCTAAATTAGTTAACGGATTGTGGGACCTACCTTATTAAATTAATATAACTTTCCAAAAATGAAATGCACATTTTTTTTGGAACGGACAAAAATGGAAAGTGCACATATTTTTATGTGACGGATGGAGTATTTTTCAGGAATACCCCTCCGTGCCCAAAGAATATGAATTGTGCCCAAAGAATATGAATTTTGGGTTCGGCACAAATTTTAATACAAAAATAGTAAAATAAGAGAGATAGAGACTGAAAGAGTCTCTGAAGAAAACTTCGCACCACATTTCGCAACCTCAAGTCATCATTCTGATGATGTTATGCAGGATGCTCAGTCACCTTGATTAGAATATCAAGAACTTCTTCCTCTCAATAAAAGCAATAATTATGAGAACGAAATTCTGTCTCCTAAAATTAAACATTAAAAGATGTGAATCTGAGCTAATTTACCTAGAAGAAGCTCGTTTTGAATATAGAAAACACTGCTTATATTTAGCAGAACTCTATGATAATATGAGGACCCTACAACTGGTAATTTCCAGGTCTGATTGCTATTATGATAGCATAATTCAACATTTTTCATGATTGATGAAAGATTAATTTCCTCAAAAAATTGTAATTTTAGTTGCGAAATTCGCACACAATAAATTTATATTTCCCAATGGAAATGTGAATTGAATTGCCTTCGAAAAGATATAAAATATTGTGGATCATTTCGAAATAAAATTGAAATCTTATATGTGATACAAGAGGTAATTAGGAAAATTAAAATTGCAGAGAGAAAGATTATGATTCTTACCTTGATAATGACAACATAAATTATTGCCGACAATTTACTGTTCACCTTTTGAAATATCAGAAGAATCTTTTGACTCTCAGGAAAAGTGGAAGAATGACTCACTATAAATGACGTTGGCAATGACGTATCTTCCATTCAGCTCAATTGAAGAAGCATTTCAAGTCCGGAATTTGCCTTATTTAAGGCCAACTACCCTAGTGAAGTACACACGCTTTATCTTATACTTCCACACACTATCTCATGTGCTAAGAATTTCATTGTGACACCCCGAGTTTTCGTGCACTAGTTTTAGAGTATAAAAAAAATTTGGACGAAAAGACGATTGGAATTAAAGAACGAGGAAATTTAAGTTTGTAAACTACAATTATTGGAAGAAGAAAAAGAGAATAAATTAGCACAATACTTTATGAAGAGGATTTACATATGTTGAAGAGATTAATGGTAAAGGGCTACATAATGGAAAAGGACTACACAATCTTATTGAGAGGTGTGAGATTTTGCTACATAATAGTTACATGTGGAAAATACAAAAGTGGAAGCTACAACTTAGCATTTCAAAGATGCCAAACAACAATATTCGGATACTAGCCAAATAGAGCAACTAAATCTAAGTGTTTCCCTCATTCCCATCCTTCTCGATTTTCGGCCTCCACAAGCTCCAAGGATGACAACCCATATACCTACAAATTAGCACCGAAAAGGATATTAGAAATATGCTTCACAAAGACTCAAGATTGGAGACTTCTTCAATTAGTAAGTATGACAATCTATACAATGCATCATCAATCTTCCAAGAAAGGAAAAAGACAAGAATAAGCAAGGAGTGAGCTCATCCCTAAGGCCTTTTAGAGGCAACATCAGATTCTCTTTCCTCATCAACCGAGGCTGAGATAGCAGCCGAGAGAGGCAGCCCCAACTTACACCAAAATAGCATAGCAAGCATAAACATCATGTTCGAAAGGCAGCAAGCTGGCAGCCAAAAATGAGAGTCTTTGTCCCCAAGTTTCAGCACAAACAGCCAAAATAGAGAACTATATAAGCAGCCCCATCTCCCTTCCCCTCCCCACTTCTTTAGACACCACAAATTCACTCAAAATCAAGGAGTGCAGCAAGGAAACGGGAGGAGCAAGAAGGCGAGGAGAGACAGCGGCGAAGCAGGGAGGGGGGAGGACAACCGCGAACCGAGAGGATCCACCGAGTGAGGTAATTACCTCAACACCCAACAACCATTTCACATCATTTAGAGCGGCCTCAATGAGTAGTCAAGAACTTAGAATCATAGGAGAAACATAGAAATAGCACCAAGATCCAAATAATGCTCGACAATCAAGTTTCACATAGAAATCATGGCCGCCTGAACTAAGAACTCAAACTTTTCACAAGAAATGTAGACACTGCAGTAGCTCTTACTATGAAATCCCAACATCAAGATTCCCAAATCACATAGCTACTGCCGATTAAAGAACCACGAACAAAACAAGTAATAGGATAAAGAACTTAGCTTTAGGCCGAGAGGGAGTCGACGCAGAGAGCTAAACAGGGCGCTGACAGCAGCAACGGAGAGCCGGCGACGGCGGACCTCGGAGCTTCTGCGCTCGACGGAGAAGGAGACGTGGGAGAAAGGCGACGCCTTTTCCCTTGATTGGTGACTTCGCCGCTAGAGCAACAGCGCGAGGCGGCCGCCGGGGACGACCGCTCACCAAGGGCAACGCCGTGGGAGAGAGGCGACGCCTCCTCTCCACCATTGAATTCGCGGAGGAGAAAGGGTCACGGCGGGCGTTGATTTGCCGGAGATGGCGGAGGGGAAAGGCGACGCCTTCTCCCTAACCGGGACTTCACCGAATAGAGAAATCGACGAAGAGAGAGCTTGAAGGAGAAAACTCGATGGAGGCATAGGAGAGTGACTTGTTTAATCAGTCTAGTGGTGACCGGCGGTGACTCGAGGGAGAAGGAGAAAAAGCTGCTGCTTCTAAATCCTTAAATCCCTAATTGAGAAAAGTGGAAGAATGAATTGGGGAGGAAAAGTCACGTATGGAGAAGGAGTATAATTTAGGCCTTCAATTAAATTAATTAGATTTGGGCCTAGAGGTTTTAATGTTGGGCCCTAGTAATTAATGAAAGGAGTGTCTGTTTTTAATTAAGAGTTGGACCCAAGTATTATTTTATTTAAGGAGTGGGCTATGGTTCTGGGCCACTTAAATAACAAGGAATGGGCTGCCTAATTTAATTAGTTGGGCTCAGAGATTTATTAATTAAGAGGGCCGATTATTTGTGGAGAGAAATACACCAATTACATGTCTAAATAGTTGAGCCGAGAATTATTTACGAGAAGTTGGAACTAATTTAAGGATTTAGTTGGAGCTCAACTAATTCCCGAATAATTGCTAAGTTTTCGAAGATGGAAAATTTTGAGTTGAAGCCCGAAAAGTCGATGCATAAATTCCGAATAATTTATGTAGATTCCGAGAAAATAAAGTAGTAGAGTGGGAGACGCGAAAGCCGACCGGCGTCGCCCCGCGACGCCATGGGCGGCCTTAAGAAAATTCAAAGAAAAGATTTAAGAAAGGATTTTCCAAGAATCCATATTAAATGCTTAAGTAATTATTTTAAAGATAATGGAACTTCTCCGAATTTAGTTAAAGTGGATAAATAAATCCTACAACTTAATGAAGCCCGAGAAAGGACCAGAGAATCTATGAGACAAGACTAAGGATATAGGTGCTAGGTCAAAGGGTGCATGCATTCTTTCTAAAGAGAAATAGTTCAAGTACTAATTAGCGTGTCACACTATTTATATTCAAAGGATAAAATGCTCAAAGGGCAAGTGAGGTCAAAGCGGATAATTGAATTGAAGAATAAGCATACCAGGTGGGCTTTCTTTTAATATCCAGCACGCTAGTGCGGATATAAATCAAATACTTGCGAAATTATGAAAAATCATCTTTTCTCAAAATTGAGCTATGATTCTTTTCAAAATTGTTGTCATGCCATAAATTTTTTGTTTTGATGAATGAGATTGAATGTCATGGAATGGAATGGATTTATGAACGGAATGGATTTATGGATGGAATGGATTTACGAATGGAATGGATTCACGAATGGAATGGATATATGGACGGAATGGATTTACGAACGGAATGGATTTATGGATGGAATGGATTTACGAATGGAATGGATTCACGAATGGAATGGATATATGGACGGGATGGATTCACGAACGGAATGGATTCACGAATGGAATGGATTGATGAATGCATGGAATGGATTTATGAACGGAAATGGATTTATGAATGAATGATGAACGATGAAAGAACCTAGTCTGTAGTCGAACTTTTAGCTCACAAAAGAACTTAGTAAGCTCGGGCCTTTTAAGAAAAACCCCGTGTGTTACTGTGATGGCTTGACAACTGTATAATGTATGTTTTGTTTTCGGCACGTGTCCACCGAGTACTCCTGTACTCAGCCCTGCATGTATTTATAAATGTGCAGGTTGAACGTCAAGAGGATGGAGTGATGATCGGAGTCGATGTTGTTAAACAATCAAGTTGATCTCCCAACGGTTCGTGTCTTCATACACGAAGTCGTTTAGTAAGGACTTATTCCGCTGTGTTTTTGTGATGTGAGAATTGGAGAATCTCACCATCAACTCTGATTTATTTGAGGAGACGTTCATTCTGTTTTCAAGACCATGTAATGAAATACTCGGCTTCTTTGATATAAATTTACTTGGCCTTTGTGCAAATTCTCAAGTTCTAGCCCCTTTTCTTTCCCCGCTTCTTTAATCCCTCTTATTAGTCGTGGTTTACCCGTTTTCGCTATCCTTAGCAAAATGCAGTCGTGACATTCATTCATTAGTAAATATTTCTCTGTAAAATAAATCTGTAATAATTAGTAGCTTTCGCATCTCCTCAGTTGTATCTCCATTTCTTTCTACCTTGCTTGATCTACTCATTAGAGTGGTATCAGAGCCACGTTTAGTAGAGGTGCCCATGGTTCAGGAACCGGCGGTTACGGTTTGGAACCGCCGGTTCCGGTTTTGGAAATTGTCGAACCGGAATCGAACCGCTAGGGTGTTTCGCGGTTACGGTTACGGTTCCAAAACCGCCGATTTCGATTTCGGTTCCGAACCGGCGGTTTTTCGGCAATTTTTTACGGTTCTAAAACGCCGTTATTTTGCAGTTCCGGCTTGATTTCACTGTTTTTCGCGGTTCCAGTTTGGAACCGCCCGGAACCAGAGGTTCCAGCACGGTTTCGGTTCGAAATTTTTTGAACCTGAACCGAACCACGGTTCAAAAATCGACGGTTTCGATTCGGGTAAATTCTCACGGTTTCGGTTTAACCACCGGTTCGGTAAACCTTGGGCAAGTGTAACGTTTAGTGGCAAGGTACGTAATAAACAATGTAATATAATTTTAATTTATTGCTTTTTACTACTCCCTCCGTCCCAAGGTATTAGACCAACTTTCCTTTTTGGGATGTCCCAACATATTAGACTCATTTCCTTTTTTAGCAAAAAGCATCTATCTTATTTTATTCTCCACCTACTTTTTTCTCTCTTCTCTCCCCTACTTTTTCCCTCTCTCATACTTTATTCTCTCCACTTTAACTAATTAAATATCACTTCCTTAAATCATGTGCCCAAAAGAAGTGAGTCTATACTCCGGGACGGAGGGAGTATCTTTTTCGTTTTATATCTTTGGTTCTACTTCGTTATTTGTATAGCAGTACTCTTTTATCCTTTCTTTTTCTTTTTACTCTTTTAGAGCTATCTTGATTAACCAATTTGTTTTCCAGAAATCACCAATAATCTTTTTTCCAAGTACCTTTTTTTGATGTATCTACACCATGCACCATTGATATATAAGGTGCTTGGTTTCTGTATCGATTTCATTCGATCAATAAGAGAAATCATACTTTCTTTCTTCTCCAAAATATCTTCTTCGGTGTTCATCATATCCATCTCCATGGATTCACATTTATGATCTTGTTACCATGATTCACAAGCTGCACATAGAAACACAGTCGTTTGAAAAATTAGTGGTAATTATTTAGTAAACAAGAAACAACAATATTACTCTTTCTGTCCTACTACTCATTTAGCACAAAATTTTTAAAAAAATGATGTTTACGTTAATTAAGTGGAGATATAATAAAAAAAAAGATATAAATTGTTTTACATTTTGCCAACAAAATAAAACACTCATTTTGTCTAAGTTTCAAAATGAAATATGAGTCGTTTATGGTGAGACGGAGGAAGTATTATATAGTACTAATCCTGACATGCTGTGGCGATTGATGAGGATCGCCGCCAACAAGAGCTGAGAAATCGATGATGGGGATTGAATCAGAAGTGAAAGCCGTGTGGTCATTGGGGAAGTTGAATTTGGAAGGGATGGCTTTCAAGGTGGATGAATCTGATTACAATTTTAGTTTGTGAATTGAGTAATGAGTTTGGCGGCTGAGGAGGATTTTGGGCAGGGGATTAGGGTGTAACCATGTTTTTGGAGTAATTGATTGCCAATTTGACCAAAATTTGAATGCAGATTGGCGTGAAGAGGAGTAGAACAAAATTGAAGCCTGCTGAAATTTTCTTCTTGTTTTCAGTTTAGAGACTGCATGCACAGAGAGGAATAACAAGTCTCTTAGGTCCAGTGAATCCACTAGATCACAGGGTCTACGAACTCACGGAACGTTGGAAGATCTCGGTCGTCGGACACACAGAATATCGCTTCAAAACCCTCAACTACGTATACTAAAATTAGCACAGGGAAGTAGGGATCGATCCCACAGAGATGAATGCGCAATTAAACATGCTCAAGGATTCAGGACTATTTTTGGGTTGGTTGCTGCCACGCATTTTTTGGGTTGAGGAAATTAAACTAAACTTGGAGTTGAAATCTGCTACGCTAACAGCTAGATCTAGGCAGAACAGAAATCATGCATATAACTGGAAAAACGCGACAATCACTAGATCTAAGAAACTAATTCCTAAATTACCTAGACCTGAGAAATGAACTGACGGTGGGGACCATTGCTGAAAAGGTAAAGTACGGATGTAAAGCTGAAAAACAACTAACTAAAGTACCAACTAACAGTGACATCATCTTCTCCAATCAATTTGCATAAAATTTCAGTAAAAACAGAGACGGAACGTGAATCGGAAACGAAACAGACTGAAATTTAAGCAAATAATCGAAGAACAATTTAAAACTAAGTAGATCTGCGACTACTAGACGAAGTAAAGTGAAAGGAGAGCAAACGAGTTCGAAATCCATGCACAACTTGATTCCCCTGTTCAAATCCAACCTCGGATGCTAAATCCACTCTGGATCCAAGCATCCGACACAAAAGTATATCCATAGCTACAAATTTGCCAAAAAACCACCGATCAACAACAACAACACAGATCCACAACCTCTTTCCCAGATCAAGCACAGAATTATCCAAAACAGAGAATGACATTCAACTTCCGAAATTAAACCTAAAAAAAACACAGAATCAACTTAAATCAACACAAGATAAACACCAACATGACATAAACTAAATGCATTGATAACCGATAAGTAGCCAGCAACCAAATCGACTTCCAAAACGATGAAGTTCGACGGAATAAAAGTACGAAAAGCTGAATGTAAACAGATTGTTTCTTCGCCCTCCGTGAGGACGGTGTTACCACTGACTTTTGCCGAAGATGAACCCCTAGAAATCCTAAACTATCCCAGAATTCCCATTTTCCAAGTGTGTGTGTGAGTGTGTGAGCTAAGAGCAAAATCATGTATATGGCGTGTGCTGCATGCTCCTTTATTTATAGGCGTTGAAGTGGGTCCAGCGAGGTATGAATAGTCTTTGTTGCCCTCAGCTATTGACCTCCTTCGTTTAGCCATTTTTTTCTCTTCAATTCTGCTCACTTTCCTTCATTTTCCTTTGCTAGTCCATTACCTCCAGCTCTTCTTGGATCTAGCGTATCCTTCACACACCTGGCTTAAAAACTGCGTTAGACCCAGCAAAATAAAGTGTTTTTCACCACATAACCGATGCATGAAATTAGCCTTATCAAACTGTCCACACTTAAACCATACTTGTCCTCAAGTATAAAGACAAGAAAAAGAATAAGGCGAATTTCGAAGCACGGTTATCCCCTGACCGACTCCTTAGACTCAAAACAGACTCCTAGACCTAGACAGAACTAATACACAGATAACAAACACTTAAAGATAAAACACATAGACACATATGCATGAACTAGCTTCAACTTTTAGGCAACCGTCCCCACAAGGTCAAGGTCAATCCAACAGGCCGCACTTCTCCAAATTGGCCCCTTCCCTTCTTCTACCTAATCAATCTGTCAGTTCGTCAAGATAGCCCTTTACTTTTCCAATTGTTGGATTCACTCGATCACTCATTCCTCACCAGGGATGTTAGGACCGATTCTCTCATAAGTTATTGCCATACCACTGAAGCGTCGGGTTATGAGAGTTTTCTCCTTTTTATACTTCGTTCTCCCTTTTTTTACTGGGTCAGGTTATTGACTTGGCTTATTAAAGGAAAAGGCTTCTAAGTTGAAATACATCCTATCTTCAATTACTTTCACTAAGGAGATCATGCCATATTATATTCACCGGCTCATGCAACGCAAACAAAACCTAGACTTAACGACTCATAACATGCTGACAACTACACGCATTGACTCCCCTTCCCCTCCCACTTCACTCAAGCTTGTCCCCAAGCCATCGTCGTGAAGGGGGGAAACAAGGTAGTCAATTCAACACACAATAAACAAATAATAAACCTATAAAAACTTCTCACACTTAGACCGTGCATCGGGCTAAGTGGGAGAAGACACAATAAATAGAAAACATAAACTTCTCACACTTAGTCCAAGCATTGGGCTAAGTGGGAGAAGGTAAACACATATAGAAAATATTCACAGAGAACCAATAATAACAACAAGCATAAAAAAAAAACAGATATAACGGAAAGCAGAAAATAAATGTTACTTGGTCATGGGGGTGATTCACTTCTGGGTCTGGCTCCCTCGAGAGCCAGATTGGGTTGGGATCCCGGGTCGGGTCATCTTCACTTTCTTTTTCGTCGGCATCTCCGGCTCCTCTTCTTCCTTCTCTTGCTCTGGTTGATCGGACTCTGGTTTCTTTAACATCATGGACTTTGATCTGGATGAGATTAACACTGGCTAGGATGCGGACGGGGTAACCATTTGCTTGAGCGGGTGCGGTGGTCGCTGGACGGAGGGACTGCTCTGGCCTGGTTGCTTGACCTCGCTGATGGACCCAGGAGATGCCTTCGACTGGGTCAAGGGGAGTGTCTTCTCCAACCATTTCAACATCTTCTTCACAAGCTCCACAGCCTCCGTCATCCGCTCGTTCTGCTTGGCGGACTTCACCGCCAGGTCCGCAATGTTTCCCTGCAGGGTCTTCACCTCTTCACGGCTCCCGCTCAGCTCTTTCCTTATCCCTCCAAGCTCTCTCACCATTTCTTTTCTCATCACTTTCATTTCTTTCCTCACCTCCTGGACATCCTTCCTCTGCTCCTCGACCTCTTCACTCGGCATAGCCTCCACAGTCTCCTCAACCTCCGCTTTCACCTTGTCTCCTACCGTGTAGAAGAAAGTTTGTTTGCCGTGAGCTTGGAGTAACCCCTTGTTGAAAAAGTACTTAACACTGAAAGTCTCCGGGGGTTCGCATATCACGACCAAGGGAGCGGTTTTGGCTATCTTCATTTCAATATTCAGCTGGAGGTAGGCGCCTAGGAGATGGCAGGTATACATATGCCGAGCAGGGTTGCTTGTCATCTGATGACATGCTTGAGCCAGCCAGTAACCCAGATGCACCTTAACGCCTTTTGCCATGCACCAAGTGAAATAGAGGTCGGTCGTAGTCAGAGCTGAATTTACAGTTCCCATTAGGTTGTAGCTGATAAACGTCTGAGCAAAACGGAGGATTTGGTCCTCGATGTGAGATGCCTTAGAGTAGCTAGACTTAAACGCCCCTGCCTTGGAGTGAGTTGACTAGTTCCCATGCTACTTGTACTTTAAATCCTGGCGTGTTCTTCGGTACACCAATCATCCTCTCATTCCATATGCCTTCATCGTCCTCAGCCTTGGTAAACAACTCCATTCTCAAGGACCACTCTCGGATGCTCATTTCATGTTCCTCATTAAAAAGCCTGAGTGTGATGGAGTCCGCGTCGAGGTCAGAAGTGTTCTTTAATCGGAATGTCGAGAAAAACTCCCGTGCTAAGTCCACCGGCACCTTCTCCTGGCTGTGCCTCAATAACCACTCAAAACCGATTGAATAGATACATGCGCGGAAATCTTCATCACATGCAATTGTCATGAGTTCCTCGGAGCTGTACTGCTTGCCAGACTTAGCCATCTTCCCAGCACTGCATCCCTCTTTGTACACTGTGGCCCGTTTCTGATCGTCGAAATGCCTCATCGACTCCAGCAGTTCCTTAGTCAGCCACACCTCCGGACGTCCTTGGACAAACTCCTCGTCAGATTCTCCAGGTTCAGTATTGGACCCAGGAGTAGGCTTTTCTTGTTCATCGGTCGAGGGAACTTCGGTCACCGGGGAAAGGGTCTCCTCAACCTCCTCGACGGAGGGAGCTTTCCTTGACCGTTTTGGCTGGGCCGCAACTGCCTTTTCTTTCCTTGCCCTTTCCTTGGCCAGGCGACGATACTCGCCACTTCCGCTTCTATCCCTCGGGCAGGGAACTCCTCCTTCTCGGAATAGACCAAGTCATCCACTTCGTCAAGCAGACTCCTCCTGGCCCTTCTCCTCTCTGCTCTCTCGTCCACCCGGGGTTCGTCTGCCTCCTGGTCATCCACCAGGTCAACAATCAGATCTAGCCTTTCCTCGACAGGCTCCTGTACTCCAGTAGTATCTAGGTTCGTTTCTTCCACAAGCTTTTCTGGGGTTTCCCCCACATCATCCACCATCGGGGTCGCCCCCTCAATATAAACAGGGGTTTCCCCCCTGACATCACTCGGGGTCGCACCCCTGAAATCCTTTGAGGTTTCATCCCCAGTCTTCACAGGGGTTTCCCCCTCAGCCATCAACTTTAAAACAGGGGTTTCCCCCTCAGCAACTTCTTCATGAACATGGGTTTCCCCCTCAGCAATCCTTTCTACAATGGGGGTTTCCCCCTCCACAATTTCCTCCATAATAGGGGTTTCCCTCTCAACAATCTCCTCTCGAACAGGGGTTTCCCCCTTCTTCTCACCCTCAGAGTTAGGGTTTCCATCACCTTGTCGTTCGGCCTCCATCTCCGTTTCACCGTTATTCCGCTCACCATCCGTCGGCAGTTCGTTCGTCGCCTCTTCTTTATCTTCCTCCAGTGAAGCGCTTTCTGCTTGTTGAAAACCAGAGTCCGGTACCCTGGTTGAATCTTGAGGTTTTTCTTCGTGGGGAACTGTGGGTTGTGCCGTCGAATCCGCTGGGATCGTCGGTGTTGGTAAGGCCGCCGCTGATGTCATCAGGCTGGTGGAGAACAGAGCGTAGACTTCCTTCGCTTTCTCGACGCTACCTAATTTTTGCGTCAATTCTGCCAAGAGAACTGCGTCATGCACCGCCGGCTGCGAACTTCTGGTGGCCTGAGTTGGATCCATTACTGTAAATCTGAAATCAAGAAGAAAACTCGGTCGAAATTGGTTAGGGTTTGTGTTCTTGAGAGAGAAACAAAGTAGAGAGAAGGAAGAGAAAATGCAGTTTTCGTCGATTGGGATTATTGGAGAGAGAAATGCCGGTTAGCCTTTTCTGGTGAAAAGATGGTGCGGTTGCAGGCGTGATGTAAGCAACCGTACACCTCCCACAAATATCGGCCAATTTGAAATTCAAATTATCTCCATCCCTCCTTGACTCCCTTCTCCAGGCTCTCCTTCCCTAGCTAATTTCCCTGACCATGACCCTATACTTAAAAAAAATATGAAGATGCCAGACTCGTAGGTCAAGGTTAGAATATAAGGCATCGATTTTCCTACGGAGTCTGGTGCTTCGAATATATTTTTGAAAGATTTTAAATTTTATATGCATTTTTTTGGATTTTCCTATGTTTAAAACGTAATTAAACTATTTACACACTTCTTTTGAGTATTCCCGAGATTCCCTGGTTCAGTGTATATGCTTAAAATGTCAACCAATTTACCTGACCCAGGAATTCATCGAGAATACCTCCTTGTCTGACTAGGTGATAATAGAGAGTGCGCGTAGTGGCACTTCCTCCACTACACACAACTCAGAATTATCCCTATAGACTTTCACTCTGTGACCATTAACAAGAAAAGGGACAGAGTTAGAGGCACTTCCCTGGATCTCTACTGCTCCATTTGCACGGAGACCGACAATGGTATATGGACCGATCCACTTAGACTTCAACTTCCCTGGCATCAGCTTGAGCCGGGATTGGAAAAGGAGCACCTTCTGTCCCACATGGAGTTCCTTGACCCGGAGATTCTTGTCATGCCATAATTTTGTCCTTTCCTTATACCACATGGCAGACTCATAAGACTCCAGCCTCAGTTCCTCCAGTTCTTGTAACTGTAACTTTCTTTCTTCCTCACAAGCCGAAGGCTTCATACTCATCTCCTTGACTGCCCAGTACGCCTTGTGCTCGATACCCACGGGCAAGTGGCACATTTTGCCAAACACCAGCCTATAAGGCGACATTCCGATAGGAGTCTTGAAAGCAGTTCTGTAGGCCCATAATGCATCACCGAGCCTCTTACTCCAGTCTTTCCTTGACGGATTAACTGTCTTCTCCAATATTGCCTTGATCTCGCGATTAGAAATTTCTGCTTGGCCGTTAGACTGAGGGTGGTACGGGGTAGATACCCTATGGTGAACACCATATTTCTTCATCAGAGCCTCGATGGTGCGATTACAGAAATGTGTTCCTTGATCTGAGACAATGGCTCGAGGAACTCCGTATCTGTTGAAGATATTGGCCTTCAGAAATTTTGCCACCTCCTTCGATTCACATGTCGTGGTGGCCTTAGCTTCTATCCATTTAGACACATAGTCTACTGCAACCAATATATATGTGTTCCCACAGGATGATGGAAATGGTCCCATGAAGTCCATCCCCCATACGTCGAAGATTTCACAAACAATCACCGGGACCTGGGGCATCTCGTCCCTTCTTGAAATTTCCTCCTGTCTGTTGGCACCTCTCGCAACACTGACAAAACTCGAAAGCATCTTTGTTAAGCGTTGGCCAGTAGAAACCGCTGTCCAATACCTTCCTTGTTGTCTTCCTTGGTCCAAAGTGACCTCCACACGCCAAGGTGTGGCAATGAATTAGCACATCTCTTTGTTCCCATTCGGGAATGCAGCGTCTAATCACTTGATCCGAACACATCTTCCATAAGTAAGGGTCGTCCCAAAAGTAATATTTGGCTTCGCTTTTAATTTTTATCCTCTGGGCCCGGGAAACTTCGTCTGAACTTGGCACCTCTCTCGTGACCAAGTAATTCGCTAAGTCAGCAAACCATGGTTCCGCATTAAGTGTTCGCTTCCCCTTGTCGGATTCTCCTAGACCGGTTAATGCCAAAACTGCTTCCCAACTGATCCGTCTAGGAAAATCCCCTAGATAATACAAATGCTCATCAGGAAAAGCATCGGGTATGGCCTCTTCCGTTTCCCCTTGATGAATTCTGCTCAAGTGATCGGCTACTCGATTCTCCGTTCCTCTTTTGTCTCTCACTTCCCAATCAAACTCCTGCAAAAGCAACACCCAACGGATTAACCTCGGCTTAGACTCTTTCTTAGCTAGTAAGTACTTTATTGCTGCGTGATCTGTGAAGACAATAACCCTCGACCCAAGAAGATAAGGTCGAAATTTTTTCGAACGAGTAAACGACAGCCAACATTTCCTTCTTCGTGGTATCATAGTTCTTCTAAGCTTGATTTAGAGTCTTGGATGCATAGAAGATCACATAACTTTTTCCGTCTATCTTCTGCCCTAGGACAGCTCCCACAATGAAATCACTCGCATCGCACATTATCTCAAAGGGGTGATTCCAATCTGGCGCCCTGATTATTGGTGCGGACACGAGTCTGTCCTTAAGCAACTGAAAGGCTTTCTTGCATCCTTCGTCAAAGACGAATTCCACATCGTTGTGCAACAAATGAGTGAGCGGTTGCGCGATTTTCGTGAAATCCTTTATAAACCTCCTATAAAATCCTGCGTGACCCAAGAAGCCTCTGACTTCCTTTTGGTTCGTGGGGTAAGGTAACTTTGATATCACTTCTACCTTTGCCTTGTCCACCTGTATTCCTCTTTCAGAAACCACATGACCCAGGACAATACCTTCAGTCACCATGAAGTGGCATTTTTCGAAATTCAAAACTAGATGCTTCTCCTGGCATCTTTTTAACATAGGTCAAGGCTGGCCAAACAAGTGTCGAACGAATATCCATATACGGTAAAATCATCCACGAATATTTTAATGCATACTTCAAGCAAATCCGAAAAAATACTCATCATACACCGCTGGAACGTTCCTGGTGCGTTACACAATCCAAACGACATTCTTCGGTATGCATACGTACCAAAAGGGCACGTGAACGTGGTTTTCCCTTGGTCCTCTGGGTTAACGTAGATCTGGAAATAGCCACTGTATCCATCAAGGAAGCAAAAATACTGTTTGCCAGCCAATCTTTCTAACATCTGATCAATGAAGGGTAGGGGGAAGTGATCCTTCTTTGTGGCCTCATTCAGCTTCCTGTAGTCGATGCACATCCTCCACCCCGTCACCAGCCTAGTGGGCACCAATTCGTTCTTATCATTCTTGACAACCTGTATTCCAGACTTTTTTGGCACCACATGGACAGGACTGACCCACTCACTGTCCGGAATAGAGTAGATGATCCCTAGAGAGAGCAATTTCAACACCTCCTTCAGAACTTCCTCTCGCATATTCGGATTTAGTTTCCGTTGTGCGTCTCGGTGAGCCTTCACACCTTCTTCTAAACGGATGTGGTGCATACAGAGATCAGGACTGATTCCTACTAAATCAAAGAGGGTCCACCCTATTGCTTTCTTGTTCCGCCTGATCACTTCCAACAGTTCCTTCTCCTGCTCCTCAGTCAAGTTACTGTTGACTATTACTGGGAATGCCTCATCCTCCTCCAAATAAGCATACTTGAGGCTTGGTGGGAGTGTCTTCAGTTCCTTCCTTGTGTTAGCAAGGGATTTTTTTCAGCAATATCAGGTAATGTTTCCTTCCCAGACTCAGGAGAATTCTCCAGACTAGCCACATGGGCTGATCCCCTTGATCTAGCTGACTCGGGATTTCTGCAAAACTCCATGATGGCCTCTGTTAGTTCCTCATCTGTCAATTCCGTTGTGTTCATTGCTGCACACCACCCTACAACTTCTCGATCGATTAAATGGCTCAACTCCGAGTTGTCAATTTGTTCCTCTGTTAATAACATCTATAGCATACAAATTCTCAACATCCAATGGTCTTTTCATTCCCTCATCTATGCTAAATGTATATTTTTCCCCATTATAATCCAAGCAAATTGTTCCATCGAAGACATCGATAATGGTCTTAGCAGTGCGCAAGAATGGTCTCCCTAAAAGCACGCCACTAGACTCAGCAGACTCATTATCATTCATTTTGATAACATAGAAATCAGCAGGGTATAGAAAATCATGCACCTTGACTATGACATTTTCTAACACACCTTCAGGACAGATGCAAGTTCTATCTGCTAACTGGATTACCACCTTGGTGGCGACCATCCTAACCCCTGTCAGTTTCTTATAGATTGAAAGCGGTAAAACATTTATAGACGCCCCTAGATCACACATAGCATGCTCGACCTTGATATCTCCTAGAGAAATGGGTAATGTGAACATACCTGGGTCTGTGCATTTCGAAGGCATCCTTCTCTTTTGTATCACAGCAGACACGTTCTCCCCGATCACAATCTTCCCGTCCGGCTTGGTCTTCCCGCTATGAATTCCTTGATGAACTTGCTAAAGGCATCTTCAGGGCTTGCAAGAAAGGCAGGTTGATTTCCAGCTTGCTAAAAATCTCCATGAGGTCCTCTGTATCATCCTTCTTTTTCTTTGCTTCCCCTCGGTATGGAAACGGCTTTGCCCGCTTCACCACATTTGTGGAACTCCCAGCTGGGGGTTCGCCAGCTTCCCTACTTCCTTCTTTACTTATTAACTCAGGCTCTGGATCTAGGAAAAATGGATCAGCTGATCGAGGTAGATCATCCTGAATAGGAACTTCTCTGGGTCTAGGGCTATCTCCCTGACTCTCCTTCCCCTTATTTGCTTGCGTGGTTACTTCTTCGTCGATCTCCAGTGTCGGTCCTTCATAGTCCCTCCCGGATCTCAATGTAATATGACTAATGTTTGCTCGGTCAGGTGGCTTGACCGTGGCAGGAAGCTTTCCTTCATTTCCCCGCATCTCATTCAAGGAAACCGCGATCTGGGACAGCTGTTTTGCCATCATGTCCATGGCGGCTTTGTGTTCCGACTGAGCGTCTTGCAATTTGTGCACCACGTCGTTGTTGGAATGCAAGTTATTCTGCATGAACTGCTGTGAATTCACTAGGTCGTGGACCATGTCATCCAGACTCCTTTGTGGCCTGGAGTTGAATTGATTAGAATTTGATCCTTGACCTTGGTTCTGTCCTTGGGTTTGTCGATAGTTCTCCTGATTTCCTTGGTGGTTATTGTACTGGTTGCTAGACCATTGATTCCCTTGGTTATTCCTCTGGTGAGGTGGCACATAGGAGCTCCCTGGATTGTTCTGATTCCTGTTTGCCCAATTAGTATGGTCCTAATTCCTGTACCCCAGTTGCAATTGCCCCTCTTGCTTTCTCCCTGACCAGTTGGACTGCCTCTCCGGAGGGTGTGCATAATTTGTGAGCTGCAGTGGGGGCGGTTGACTTTGATCATTATCAGTCCATCTAAAATTGGGGTGAGTCCTCCATGGGGCTTCCCTTTTGTCTCCCTTGGTTCCAACTTCCATCCGGATACCAGCTTCCCATCGAATTTTCCTAGGCTTGGCACTCCCCTTCATGCGTTTGATTGTAGTAAGGTTGAAGTTACCTTTCCTCCCGACCAGGGGGTTTCTCACTTTCCGATCGAGCATGAGGGTTGTACTTCTCAATAGCATTCAACAGTGCTTTCTCCAATTTATCTATCCTGTCCTCCACTTTCTTGTCATCTTGCTCTGTTACTGCATTGGCCGATCCCCTTCTCAAAATGCTCTGCGGGTTATCATAGGCCTTCTTTGCCTCTGGCTCCACTTGCTTTATTCTTGGTAAAATTTCCCCCGCTCGAGGAATTCATCAAGTCCTTTGACTCAGGGTTTGCACCTTCGTAAAACAGATAGTAAGTCTCTGCCTCGATCATCCTGTGGTTCGGACAAGCATCCAACAGTCCCTTGAACCGGGACCAATAAGAGCTCAGAGACTCATCATATTCTTTCTTGCACTCCTGGATCTCCTTCTTCAAGGCGTTTGTCTTGTTGGACGGGAAAAAATAGTCCAAGAACTCCAGCTTGAAGTCCTTCCATGTGTTGATCGAGTCTGGTGGGAGCCTCAACAGCCAAGTATTAGCCTCCCCTTTAAGGGCGAACGGGACTGCACGCAAACGGTAGTCCTCCTCAGTCGCCTCGTTGGGCCTCTTTTGAATGCTGCAGAGCTTACTAAACTCGTTTAGGAATTCATAAGGACATTCGTTCCTTCGTCCAGAGAATGTGGGCAAAACCCCCAGCACATTTGTCTTGATATCGATACACCTCCGGCGCGGGTTTGAGACTATGGCATGGGCGGGCTCACCGTCTAGATGCGCGGTGAGTGAACCTATCTCCGGATCGGGATCCACTAAATGTGCCATATTCACGTCTTCCTCTTCCTCGGTCTCGGAATGCTCTGTTTCTGTGGACGACTTCGGGTCCTCTTCTCCTGACGAGTTCCACTCCTTCTCACTTTCTGATTCGAACGGAAACGGGTCCACTGTCCTTAACCCTGATCTGGTAGCGACGGTGGACGTAGACTCCTTGACTTGCCACTTGTATCGGGCGTTTCCTGACCCAGATGAACTAGCCCAACTTCCAGAATGGAAGCCCGTGTTCATAAACTGTCAAGAAAAACAAAATAACAGAAATTAACTATTTACACCAAATCCTCAAACGCATAAACAATTAACGCCATCCATCCCCGGCAACGACGCCATTTGAAGCCTGCTGAAATTTTCTTCTTGTTTTCAGTTTAGAGACTGCATGCACAGAAAGGAATAACAAGTCTCCTAGGTCCAGCGAATCCACTAGATCACGGGGTCTAGGAACTCACGGAACGTTGGAAGATCTCGGTCGTCGGACACATGAGAATATCGCTTCAAAACCCTCAACCACGTATACTAAAATTAGCAAAGGGAAGTAGGGATCGATCCCATAGAGATGAATGCGCAATTAAACATGCTCAAGGATTCGGGACTATTTTTGGGTTGGCTGCTGCCACGCATTTTTGGGTTGAGGAAATTAAACTAAACTTGGAGTTGAAATCTGCTACGCTAACAGCTAGATCTAGGCAGAACAGAAATCATGCATATAACTAGAAAAACGCGACAATCACTAGATCTAAGAAACTAATTCCTAAATTACCTAGACCTGGGAAATGAACTGACGGTGGGGACCATTTGCTAAAAAGGTAAAGTACGGATGTAAAGCTGAAAAACAACTAACTAAAGTACCAACTAACAGCGACATCATCTTCTCCAATCAATTTGCATAAAATTTCAGTAGAAACAGAGACGGAACATGAATCGGTAACGAAACAGACTAAAATTTAAGCAATTAATCGAAGAACAATTTAAAACTAAGCAGATCTGCGACTACTAGACGAAGTAAAGTGAAAGGAGAGCAAAAGAGTTCGAAATCTATGCACAACTTGATTCCCCTGTTCAGATCCAACCTCGGATGCTAAATCCACTCCGGATCCAAGCATCCGCACAAAAGTATATCCATAGCTACAGATTTGCCAAAAAACCACCGATCAACAACAACACAGATCCACAACCTCTTTCCCAGATCAAGCACAGAATTATCCGAAACAGAGAATGACATTCAACTTCCGAAACTAAACCTCAAAAAAACACAGAATCAACGTAAATCAACACAAGATAAACACCAACATTACATAAACTAAATGCATAGATAACCGATAAGTAGCCAGCAACCAAATCGACTTCCAAAACGATGAAGTTCGACGGAATAAAAGTACGAAAAGCTGAATGTAAACAGATTGTTTCTTCGCCCTCCGTGAGGACGGTGTTACCACTGACTTTTGCCGAAGATGAACCCCTAGAAACCCTAAATTATCCCAGAATTCCCATTTTCCTAGTGTGTGTGTGAGTGTGTGAGCTAAGAGCAAAATCATGTATATGGCGTGTGCTGCATGCTCCTTTATTTATAGGCGTTGAAGTGGGTCCAGCGAGGTATGAATAGTCTTTGTTGCCCTCAGCTATTGACCTCCTTCGTCTAGCCATTTTTTTCTCTTCAATTCTGCTCACTTTCCTTCATTTTCCTTAGCTAGTCCGTTGCCTCCAGCTCTTCCTGGATCTAGCGTCTTCTTCACACACCTGGCTTAAAAACTGTGTTAGACCCAGCAAAATAAAGTGTTTTTCACCATATAACCAATGCATGAAATTAGCCTCATCAAAAATCAATTTCTGATGTTGAAAAATAAAATTCGGAGGAGTCTGGGCTTCAAGAATTAATTTAGTCTCTTTCTTTTGTAACAAGCCCAATATTTGAAACTTGAAGTTAATTTGTCTAAGCTCAAAACTTGTATCCAAATTAATTGGGCTTTAATATTTTTTATTCAATTGGCCTACCTTGTAAAATTATTTAACTTATTATGCTCCACAGAGTGAGTTAGAGTGAGTTGATTAAATAATCATTAATCATCAAGATTATCGGATTAAAATTTGTAACTTCCATATTACGAACTCTTACTAGTACAACTGTACAAGAATTGATTAAAATTTGAAACTTCCATATTACTAACTCTTACTAGTACAAGAATTAAATAGTGTCCTGGTGTTCTTCCGAGCACTTAAAGATCAATTTAATTTTATTCGTTCGAGCATATAAAGATATTAACACTTCAATAGAGATATCACGATCCACGACGAGGTATGATTCAACACAAAGCCTTTCGCATGCAAAAACAATGTACTTAATTAAATATTTTAACAAAGAAATCACAAAAGTAAGAACATCAAACGACTATTTCACTTAATTCAAGACATCTTAAAATTTCAAAGGTACAAAAATGACGGTCATTACAGGTGCATAGTTGATGATTCTTGGTGTCATCTCTCTGACCTTTGTATTAAGCCAATACAACATTATTGAAATATGCATACCACACAATGTTGCTAATATCATGCTTCCTTGTAAAGAAGTTAAATGTCGGTCGGAACTCGGCGGATCGTGGACCCATGCTGGAAATCACCGATCGTAACTTCTATGTAGGCACAAATTTCGAGATAAAATGTTGGTTTCTAATCGATCGCCAAATTGATCGGAGGCCGCTGGCTTCATCTCAATGGACCACTAGTCGGGTCCATTTCCTCCAATGTGGAAAATAGAGCACTACTAGAGTATATCTCGTCTTGCAGAAAGAGGATTCCTCGAATTAGTTTGATTAGCTTGACTCGTTCCTATTTTAGTTTCTGGTTTTAGTTCAACTTGATCAGTTTTTTTATTTGTATTCAGCTTGATCAGTTTTTTTCGTTTCTGTTTAGCTTGACGAACCAAAATAGAAAAACATGACTCATATTCGCGGACGAACCAAATAGAAAAACGGAACTTCTATTCGCAAATGGAGGGAGAACTAGTTATATACACCTCCGTCCCCGATTAAGAGTTACACTTTTCCATTTCGGTCCGTCCCCAATTAAGAGTCACGCTTCATTTTTACCATAAATAGTAAGTAGTTCCCTCATTCAACTAACTCAATTCACTCACATTTTATTATAAAACTAATATAAAAAATGAGTCCTACATTCCACTAACTTTTTCAACCAACTTTTCTTTATATTTCTTAAAACTCGTGCCCGGTCAAAGTGCGGACTCCTAATCGGGGACGGAGGGAGTAAATGTTTAAGACTTTATGGCCCTACAAAAATCAGAACTATAAATTACTCCCTCCGTCTCATAATAGATGGGATAGTTGGAGAATGGCACGTGATTTTAGGTGTTGTTGTTTTGTGTGTTAAGTGGAGAGAGAAATTAGTATATTTATATCAACTAGTGTTATCACCCGTGCTATGCACAGGACATAAAATTTTTAAAAAGATAAATTATAAAGTAAGTAGATTAAAAAAAATATGATAAAGAAAATATAATGATATTTATAATTAAGAATATGTGTTAATTACAATAAGTATTCAAAACATTATAAATAATTAAAAATATTATAAAAAAAAACAAAAAGAAAAATGTATATCTCTCAACCCTATAAATGAAACATTTCATATTCGGCAAATGATTTTGTACATTTTTAATTTTTGATGTGAGTGGAGTAAAATAAAATAAAGTACTCCCTCCGTCCCACAAAAGATGTCGCACTTTCCTTTTTAGTTTGTCCCACAAAAGATGTCACATTTCCCTTTTTGAAAAAAGTTCTCTCTCACATGAATATAAAAATTCTATTTTCTCTCTCCATTTAACACACAAAACAAAACCTCCTAAAATCCCGTGCCGTCCCACAAGTGTGACTTCTTTTGTGGGACGGAGGAAGTAAATGATAAAGATAATAAATAAATAGTTCAAAGTTTTGATCAACAAAACATAGAATATCTAGTTATTTAATTAAAAAACATTTCAGTTAATCCATATTTCTTTCTAATTTTTTTAATTGCCTCTTCTATCCCTCTTTTCAGTCATTGCGGCTGCCCGAGACGTCGCGGGCGACGCTGGCCGGCCGCACACGTCCCCACAATTCCGTGAATTAATTCGGGCTCACAAGAAATTTTTTACTTCATTTCCAGCTCAAAACATTTTTTATTTCTCCATCCTTTTTTTCAAGTTGGCTCAAATACTAATTAAAAGAACTTGGCCCATGACAAGTTAAAGAAAAAGAAAAAAAAAAGGAAAAGAATACAAGGGCAAGGGGATTAAAATATCATTTCCGTCGTCTCCTCTGAAATAATTTAACACCACAATTTAAAAACAGAAAAGAAATAAAAAACTTCACCACAATTTTCATTCTAGCACCTCCGCCTACCTTCCTCCTTTGACTCCACCTCCCTCGATGCTTGTGTTCCTGGTCGTCCATGGCGTCGCCAGCCGGCCGTTGCTCCACCATACTCTCTTGAATTTTACCAGCAATATTTCTCTCTCTTTATATATTTTTCAGTTGAAGAACCCAATTTGATTTCCCTTAAAAATCATACGGCGATTTGGCGCCATCTCCGGCTAAATCCATCAGTATGTTCTTTGTCTATTTCTCGCTCGGCGTCACCTTGCAATACATCTCTCCCGCAATTAGCGGTACTCCCATACTTGTTTCCAAAAAAACACAATAATGCAAAAGACCTTCAGTATGACAAATAAATGATTTATCCGATAATAATATGACAAAATAAAATTTTAAAAATAGTTGAGAAAATACTAAATTAATTGTAAATTGAAGGTGACGATTGGAGAAAGATTAATGATGGGTGTTTGGGAAAGTGACCTTCTCCTTTAAAGCGTAATGATGGAGTTTTGGGAATTAGAAGACACATTAATTGTAATAAGCATTGCAATAATGAATAAATTTCCAATTTTGATCCAAATAGAAGACAAATTACACTCTCTAGCACAATTCCAGTTTTGACTCCAATGAAAGGCAAAACAAAATTATATGAATATAGTTACATAATTAAAGAAGAATTTAATTTAAAAGATATTTATACAAAAGTCCAATAAATTAGTAGTCCATAAAAACATAATGACATAGCCTTACATCCAATTTACAACTCTATATTATAAACTTTTCTAAATTATAAAATCCAACAAAAATAAAGTTCAGTATAATATACATTTACAATATTTTCTTAATATTCTCAATTTTTTGAATATAATTTAATAATTTTCCCTTTCACAAAATAAATGTTACTAATAATCTCTAATTGTAAAAATTTATGCAAATAAATTATATTTCATCTCCATCCTTTAATTTTGGTTGTGCAAACGTACATTTTAATCTCTTCTTAAAAAGAACCTAAATGCAATGTCTCGGTTGTAACCCTAAGAGCGTCTCCAATGGCGGACGTCCCGGTAGGACATCGCCGACGTCCGACCGGACGTCCGTCGTAGTGGCTCCGAAGGGCGCCCGCGCCCGTCACATTTGCCCGTCGCATGGGCTCGCCCGTCCTCCCCACGGGCGGGTGGACGTCCGCCGTTGTGGCGACACTCGGACGTCCGACTTTAATATATATATATATATATATATATATATATATATATTTAGAACTTTATAAATAGGGCTCGTTGAACTTCATTTCATTCACACTACTTGTGTTGACAAGTTTCTCTCTCTAAATCTACAAATTTCATTTCTACTACAATGGAGTACAATAGGAATTCTCCCACCACGAGTGGCGGAAACACACCCCCGATTCCCACCGGACCAGAGGGAAACTTTGCGGGGATGAATCCCCAATTTGCAGGGATGAATCCCCCCAAATGGCGGGGATGGCGGGGATGACTCTCCAAATGTTCTACAATATGTTCCAGTTGATGAGTCAGATGGGTGGTATGATGACCGGGAAAGCGGGGATAGGCGGTACGCCGTCAAATATGGCGGGGTAGGTGGGATGATGCCAGGGGCAGCGGGGTTTGGCGGTATACCGTCAAATATGGCGGGGGTGGGTGGGATGATGCCTGGGGCAGTGGGGATGGGCGGTACGCCGCCAAATATGGCGATGGGTGGGTCGATGCAGCACAGGAGCCCGAGGACGCCTAGGGAATCTGTCTATCGCCCATATATAAATTTGTTGGCCGACGATTCCCCTAGTACTGTTCCGGAGACTCAGTACGCCGGCATCGAGACTTTCTCTTTTGAGGAGCTGGGAGCGGAGTTGGGGCTATCGCCGATCCATGAGACTCCCGATGAGGCGGAGCCTACTGCAAGGAGCAGGAGCATAGGGAAGGGCAAGACTAGGGGCGGAGGTAGGGGCGGGGGTAGGGGCAAGGGCAAAGTCCCGAGCTCTTCCTCGAACACGGGTGCAGAGGCAGAGGAGGAGGGTGAGGATGAGGCGGAGGAGAGGAGGACGATCTGGACCGTGTGGGAAAATGTCGCGCTTGCGAAGGCCTGGGTCGGTGTAGTAGAGGATCCCTATGTCGGGCCGAACCAGTATGTTGACCGATTGTGGCTTCGCATTAGTGAGGTCTACCGCATATGCAAACCGTTTGGGGAGAAGCCTCGCACTTCTGAGCAATGCCGGAAATAGTGGCTTAGGTTGAGGCCTAAGCTCAGTCGTTTTGCCGCCCTCTACAAAAACAACATGCGCATGGCAACCAGCAGCATGTCTGAGGATGATGTGAAGAGACGAGCCTTGGCCCAGTACCCCGACGAAGAATTAAAGTTCAAAGAGTTTGACCAATGGGATGCCTTTCTCGTGGTCAGGGAATCGCAAAAGTTTGCTGTGGGTGTCGACTCGGGCTGGAAGCGGACGAAGATCAACTCTTCCGGTGAGTACAGCAGCAGTGCTGGTTCGCACGAGCTCCCCGAAGCTAAGGAAGTGGACCCGCTACCACGAACAGACTCTCGCCGTCGTCGTCGCCCGATGGGGCAAAAGGCTGCGCAGCGGATGGTGAGGGGAAGCGGCAGCGGCAGCGGGTCCCAGGGAACGACCGTCTCGCCCGCGCGCAGCTAACGAAGACCCTGATGCAAAGCACGAGTAAGTGGTTTAACACCCACGATCCTGTGTTCAAAAGGCTGTGTAAGGATGTGGTCGATCAATGTCGGCGCGATTTAGGAATGTCACTCATTGATGATTATGGCGTCGAGATTGGGGGCGGGCACGTCGGAGGCGGCAGGGGCACGGGCTACGGGGACGAGGACGGGGAGGAGTGAGAGTCGAGGGTATTATGTAATTTTATTTTTAAATAATGTAATTTTTTTTAAAATTACATAATTCTTTTTTAATTATGTATTTTTTTTAATGAAGTTTTTGAATTTTTCCGTATTCCGTGTCGATATTTTAATTCCGTAAATTTTAAGTCCATAAATTGAATAATTGCGGGAAGTCCTAGTGGGAAGTCCTAGTGATGTGGCAGTGGAATGGGAAAGGCTAGTGATGACGTGACAGACAGTTTTATGGGAAGTCCTAGTGGGAGGGGCGCCACCGGAGACGCTCTAAATGTCTCAATAATGTATAGTTTCAATGTCAGGGTAAAATGTGCGCCGCCTCCTCTCACCACTTCTCTCTCACGTGTCTCCCCTCCTCGCATTCGCATGACTCTCTCGTTTCACTGGTTCCAATCACTGGCAGCTCTCTATCGTCGTCGTTGTGTACAGCTTACCGCCTTGCCCCGCCGCCCGAGCTGCCTCTCCCTCTTTCTCTCTCAATCGGCGGAATTGACCCGTGCATCGCTACCACACCGCCACGCCCACCGTCCTTCCTCGCCGTCCTCCAACGTCTTTCTGCGTCGGGTTTCCTTTCACCCTTCTTCATCACGCTAGCGCCCTTCCTGCCCGGGAGCACCACCTCGCCGCTGCCTCCACGAAAGAAGACTTGTATTTCTGCTTCCACTTTGCCTTGCCCCGCCGGCCACCCCATCTGCCTCGCCGGAGCTCCCGTCCGTCCAGCCTGCCTCGCGGACGGTGGTTCCGCCTGCTCGCCGTCCACCGCCATGTGTCGCCGGCTCTCCTTCCAGCTTGCTTCGCAGGAGTGTGTTGCTTCTTTGATTTTTTAGATTGGTTTGGTTCTAACTGTAGGTTGTATACTTGTATAGCAATACTGATTTAATAGAGCCTTTTCTCATTAGC
The DNA here is from genome assembly GCF_023119035.1 of Salvia hispanica. Lineage (NCBI taxonomy): Eukaryota > Viridiplantae > Streptophyta > Magnoliopsida > Lamiales > Lamiaceae > Salvia > Salvia hispanica. Next base: position 15,455,844 of record NC_062970.1, read on the forward strand.
TTATTTGAGAAGCTGGTATGTCATTGGGCCATCAATTTAACCAATCCTCAAGTCTTTTATCGAAATGACAAAAATGCCAAAGTAATTAGCTTTATATTTTCCCGCCAAAAAGGATAAAAATGTCTTTTTACCAAACTGTCACTTTAGATTATGATAGATGTGAGAAAGAACTTTGTCCAAAAGAGAAAATGTCACATCTTTTGTGGGACAAACTAAAAAGGAAAGAGTGACATCTATTATGGGACGGAGGGAGTATATAATGCCAGGAACTATGAATTTTATACTACATCATCCAAAAAAAAAATAGACTAATTTTTCCATTTTGGGTCGTCCATTAAAATTAGATCAATTCTTAATATGAAAAAAACAAATACAAACCTTACACATCATTTTAAATATGGACTTCACAATCCACTAAGAGCATCCCCATCCGTGCTCTTAGTTAAGAGCATGGAAGTGGGCCCGGACCCACTTTTACTACCCTTGTCCTTTAGCTAAGAGCAACACCCACATCAGGTCCTACTAGCTAAGGACAAGCTCAAGAGTCCCACCATTCTATTATTCAATTTAAATAAAAATATTTCCACAATATTAAAATGCATTAAAATATCCGAAATATTATTACAAATTACAAAATAATTAAAAATTACATAATTAAAATCCTAAAAATTAAAAATTACACAAATAAAATCCTAAAATTAAAAATTACACTACTCGTTGCCGAATTTCGCCCAAATGTGATTGATTAGATCTTTTTGTAGCTCAGTGTGGGCTCTTGTATCGCGCATTGTGTGTCTTCTTTCCATCCTCTCGTTCACCGTCGTATGCACGCCTCGGCGTGGGGAGACCTCGCGGTTGAGCTTCCGGCTTCATCCTCGTCGTAAAAGTTACCCGCCATCGGTCCTTCGTTAGCTATAATCATGTTGTGCAAGATAATGCACGTGTACATGATGTCGGCGATATTCTTAACGTACCAAAGCCGAGAAGGGGACTTCACAATGTTGAATCGGCCTTGAAGGACACCAAAAGCTCTTTCGACGTCTTTACGAGCAGACTCTTGACGCTGCGCAAAAAGAATCCGTCTTTGCTCTTGTGGATTGCTGACGACTTCACGAAAGTCGACCACCTTGGGTAGATACCATCGGCGAGATAGTAACCCGTGTGGTATGCATTTCCAGTTGACGGTGAAGTCGATCGCCGGTGCTACACCATTCAAAACATCATCGAAGAGTGGTGAAGAATATAGCACGTTCAAGTCGTTGTTGGATCCGGCAACACCGAAATATGCATGCCAAATCCATAGGCGGT
>NC_062970.1:15457302-15520750 GCF_023119035.1 Salvia hispanica
AGCTGGGGTAAACTTAACTAGAAAGGTTTTCCTAATTTGGATACAGACAAGCATAAAGCAAAAAGCAGAGACAAGTTTCCTTAAACTACCGGCGTGCTGGAAAAGCATGCAGAAAAGTGAAAGAGACGAAATGGATTCGTGCTGACAGGGTCTAGGAGGATATGCAGAAAAAGTAAAGTACATGCTTTGAAAAGTACTGACATAAAGCGGATCTGGTTCTAACTACCAACAACTTCATCTTCTTCGGAAATCAGACGAGAATAGCAGATAAAACAGAGTTTTAAACACCATGAAAACAGAAGCAGGAAACTTTAGATCTAGACTTAAAACGAGAAATTAAAGCCTAAACTAGCAGATCTACGCTACTAGACCGAAAGGATGCAAAAAAAACAGAAAGTAAATAGCCACACTCATGCACAACGTAAACATCAAACACCAAATATACGAAACTTCACCTCCGAAACACCAAGATTCAACAAATCTAAACATCTCCATATATAAATCCCCGACCTCCAACAACAAACCAACGGATTTCAGCTCCAAACGTCCAACAACAAACAAAGAACGAAAGCTAAAAGAAAGAGATGATCATAACCTCAGAAATATCCAACCAAAGGCAAACATAAACTTCCATAATAACTAGAAATAAGTCTGAATCCAGTAGATCAAAGCGAGAAACTAGAGTTGCGAAACTTAAAAAGAACACAAAGTACTAAACGAAAGCAAATAATATTGTTTCTTCGCCACCACAAGGCGGTATTACACAGCAAAATAACAACGATGACGATGAGAACCACGGTGGCCAGAATCCTCCATGTCCAAGTGCGCAGCAACACGAAATGAAAATTTGAGGTATGGAACTAGAACTAGAGCTAGGAGAGCGTAGAAGTGGCTGTTCACGGTCTGAGCGTCCTCTTTGTTCTTCAAGGTTGAGCTCCTTATATATGTGAGGCTCTGATCCCTAGGGTATCCCTCTGGTGATTTTACGCTCTTGCCCTTGAGTAAGACTCTTTAAAATAATCTGCTCTCGCTCCGTTCTCGCTCTGTCGCCAACTTTTGATTCTCCCGGGTCCGAACGACGACTTCGATTTTTGCTTCAATTCTATCTCTTTTGCATCTACCAGGTCAGGTAACAACAATTCCTGGGTCCGGCAGATTTACTACGCACCTGAACTCAATAACGCACATTAGCGCCCCAAATGCACAGAATTTTAACAATAAACCGATGCATGAAACGAGCCTTATCAAACTGCTCACACTTTAACCATACTTGTTCTCAAGTATAAAGACAAGAAAATGAAATAAGGCAAGTTTCAATGCATGGCTTCCCCTTAACCGACTCTACTAACAAAGAAAAAGACTCAAATTACTAGACCTAGACACTACAAGACTTAGACAAAGAAAACAAATAAAAACACATATTAACACATAGACATTTAAGTGCATAAACTGGTTCATTTTCTAGTAGCCATCCCCACAAGATTAAGGTCAATTCAAGAACCTACAGTCTCCGAATCTTCCCCTTCCCTTCTTCTATCTAATCGGCTTGTCAGTTTGTCAAGATAGCCCCTAACTTCACTAACCGTTGGATTCGCTCGATCACTCATTCCTCACCAGGGATGTTAGGATCGTTCGCTCTTATAGTGCTATACCACTGATGCCTCGGGTCAGTGAGTTCCCCCTGTCTTAGCTCTTATTATAATTTTTTTTTTCTCCTTCTTCCCTGGACTCAGCTTATTCCTCTCTGGACTTCGTCCAGCTTATACCTCCAAATTTTATTTTTATTTATTTTTATTTTTTATTTTTTATTTTTTATATCCGGACCTTGTCCAGTTTATTCTTCCTTTTTAGACCCTAGACTTCGTCCAGCTTATACCTCCAGTACCCTTCCCCTAGGCCCGAGAGGTTACTTCTATCACCAAAAATTTTTCTCCTTCTAAGTTCTTTCCCTAAGCATCAAGTGGCAGCCCTCTCATTTTGTGTTAGTATGAAGTGTTTAAGGCTTATAACTCACTTTTATGGAGGGCTTCACAACTAGAATTAGTCGAGGCATATTCTATCGTCCTTACTTCATCCAAACCGACTTTGATTTATTAAGGAAAAGGGCATCAAAGTTGACATGCATTCTCTCTTCAATCACTCTCACTAAGGGGCTTTGCTTTCTATTCACCAGTTATGCATAAACACATAATTTCCTACTAACTGACTACTACTAACTCCTAGACCTAGTAAACAGACACACATAATTGACACTAACTCCCTCCCCCCTCCCACTTCACCATGCTTGTCCCCAAGCATTTTTTGGTGAAGTGGAAAATAGGGCTAAGTTAGTGCGACACTTAACAGACTCACAAAACACATATTATGTAAAAACAAACTTCTCACACTTAGACCGAGAATCGGGCTAAGTGGGAGAAGATGCACAATTAAACAGACACCAAAGCATGCTTAAAAAAAATAAACTTCTCACACTTAGACCGAGCATCGGGCTAAGTGGGAGAAGATAGCTAACACATATATATAAAAAGATAACACAAATATTCACAGACACATAAAAACGGGCATGCTTTGTAAAAAAGAACTAAAACATAAAAAGACATGAAAAAAAACTGAAATTTAAAATTACTTGGTTATGGGGGGGGGGTGTCAATTCTGGCTCTGGTCCCCCGTGGGACCAGACTTCTTGGGCACCATCTTTGCTTTCTTCTGGCTGGGCTTTGGTTCATCATCCTTCTTGGCCTTCTGTTCCCCTGTCCTAGGGGTATCCTTCTTCACTGGTACGCTGGTGGTGGTCTCGCTGTCCTTCCTCTTCTTTTCTGGTACACTGGTGGTGGTCTCGCTGTCCTTTCTCTTCTTCTCTGGTGGCATTCCCTGGGCGTCGGAGGCTGGCTTCTCTGGGGTGACTCCTGGGGTCAGCTGCCTAGAGTCTGTGGGCAACTTAGGAGGCATGCGTTGCTGCTGGGCCCGGAGGATCTTTTGGTCTACCAAAGTGACCATCTTCATCATTGTCTCCACGGCCTGGGCCATCTTGTCAGCTTGCGCGGCCATCATCTCCCTCTGAGCTACCGCCTCTTGGTGCAGCTTCAGCAAGATCTCCTGTTGCTGCACCGTATTTGCTATCAGCTTCAACATTGTCTCCTCCATTCTCATCTGCCACCCTTCGTTTGCCACCTTCTCATCACCTTCTTCATCCTCTTTCTCGGTCTTTATCCTCACTCCATCAGCTTTCCCCACTTCGTAAAATCTCAACACGCCATCCTTCATTATCGTTAATCCCTTGTAGAAGAAGAACGGGAGATCGAAGTATCCTGGGTCGCTACACATTGGCAGGTTGGCTACCGAGTTGGCTATCTTCATTGACACATTCCTCTGGAGATATGCTCCCAGCAAGTTGCACGTATAGAGATGGCGGTCGGAGTGAGTTCTGACTCTCTGGCATGCATAGGCAGTCCAGAGGTGGACTTTCACGTTGTTCAGCATGCACCACATGAAATACAACTCTGGAGTAGTGAGGGTTGCACCCACTTGACCCAAGAGATTGTACCCGATATATACTTGTGCCAATTGGAGTACAGGGTCAGTGATGTTCATCCCCTTTGATGTGCTTGTCTTGAACTTGGCCACCTTCTTGTGGGCAACCTTCCTCCAGGCCTCCTCAGCATCGAAGCCAGCTGTATACTTGGGTGCGCCGATCTCTCTCGTTAGTCCCAGTCTCAACGACCACTCTCTCATACTCATCTCCATCTCCTCGTTGAATATCCTGAAAGAGATTGTGTCTGCATCGAGATCCGTAGATTGTTTGAAATTGAATGATGTGAAGAACTCCTTTGCCAGAGCCACCGGCACCTCCGCATTGCTGTGGTTGAGAAGCCACTCAAACCCTATGCTTTTGAAGTAGGAGATGAACTTTTTCTCCACTCCCAGTTCCTCTAGGTCCGAGAGGCACAGCTTCTTTCCGGATTTTGCCGACTTTCCATTCGTGGCTCGGCCATCGCACGCCTTCTGCAGCTTTGGGTCCTCAAACGGGACCATGGCTTCCAACAATCTTTTGGTCACAAGGACCTCCATCGTCTCGAACGGGCTCTCCTCCATGGCTGGTATCTCAGCCTCTTCTTCTTCATTTGGATGGGCAAACGGCACACGGATCGCCTCCGGCTCGCTAATCACCACAGTGGTGTTTGCGGGGTGAGATTTCTTCTGTTGGGGCTTAGCAGCATGCTTACCCTTCCTCTTTCTTTCCGCCTCATATCTCGTCTCCAGGGCCTCCGGAGAGATCTCCTCCTCGGCTGGTAGCGTTTCTTGGACCAGGGGGATATCATCCCCAGTCTCCTCTATATCTTCCAGCCTCAGGCGCTTGGACCTGCCTGCCTCTGCTTCATCCACTTGCTTTCTGTTCAGACGGGATTGCCTCCTCGTCATCCTCTCGTCCGTCGGAGTTACTTGGTCATCAGTAGTCGTATCGTCCACCACGACGATGTCAGTCTCGATCTCTTCACAAACTTTCTCGGCATCTTGCTTATCGCCGTCTCTTTCTTCCTCCTTCTCAACATCCACTCCTTTAGCATTCTCTTCCTCCTCTGTCTCCTTCTCAATAACTCCCTCATCAACACTCTCACCATGCTTCTCAACCTCCTTGTCAACAACTGCCTCACCTTCTTCACCTACGCTACCCTCATTACCCTTTTCATCATCCTCAGTCTCCTCAACACCCTGTTCCTCCGTCTCTTCCACATCCCCTGTTTCCTCTTGCTCCACTTCCTCTACTTTGTCCTCTACTTTGGGGGTTTTCGGGGTGTGTGGGTAAGGCTTGTGCAGTGGGTGTTTCGATTAATGTTTGGGGTCTTGGTGGAATTGTAAGTGGGGTTAGGGCAGGAATTACCTCTTCTTGTTTCCGGCATGCCTCCGACATTTGTGTGAAGAATTTGCTCGCCTTCGGCCCTTTCCCGTACTTTCTCATGAATTCTTGTATGATTTCCTCGGGATCTCCGCTTCGTCGGATTTCGCCTCGGCGGGGTTGTCTTGTCCGATGTTTTGCTTTGGTTGCACTTCGGTCGGTATGGGCTGCGGTGGAACTTCCGGCGGAGTGGGGTTTTCTTCTGGTGGTGGCGTGGGTATTTTCTCGGCCGTGGGAGCTGAACTCATCGCCTCCGTTACCTTTTTCGTGGTGTTTCCTTTCGGTGGGTTCTTCCCGCGGGTTGAGCGTGAACCCGGATTTTTTTGCATCTTTGTCTACGGCGGTGTTTTACGGCGGTGGTTGATGGTGGTGGGTTTGAAGGTTCTCCGATCTGCAGAGAGAAAGAAAAGTTTGGGAATGGTAAGTTATGAGAAAATAATTTTAGGTGGGGGAAGTTAATTAATTTTCTTAGGGAAGTTATTTTAGGAAAAAGAAAATAAAAGGAAAATAAAATAAATAAAAGGAAAAGAAAAAGAAAAGGAAATAAAATAAGAAAAGGAATATCATGATTGGCTGCAGGCGAACGGTCGCATCTCTGACGCAAGCAACCGTACGCCTCGCCAGCTTTTTGAAATTCAAAATTCAAACTTCCCCCTAATATTTCTCACTTCCCTCTGACCTGGTAATCCGAAACACTTAGTAAAAATAACGAAATTTGCTGAACGTCTGGGTCAAAGAGATGAGCCTTTCACACTTGTGCATTTCCTCAGACGATCAGAATTTCCAAAAATCTTTTTGGGTTTTAGAAGCATATATATATTTTTGTATTTTCATAAAAAAAACTTATTCATGTTATTTACACCTAAATGTTTAAATATTCTTGGGAATTAATTGGTCCAGTCAGCTGATCGAAAATTTTACCCTATCTACCTGACCCAGTAATTCCCGAAGAATATTTAAACATGGCTTACTAGGCAATAGTGGAAGGTGTGTGGAGTGGAATTTCTTCCACTTCACACAACTCCGAACTATCCCTAAACACTTTCACTCTATGACCGTTAACAAGGAACGGAACAGAGTTAGCATTGACTCCACTGAATTTCCACTGCTCCATGCGGTCGAATGCCTACAATTGTGTAAGGCCCTATCCACTTGGATTTCAGCTTTCCAGGCATGAGCTTGAGCTTTGACTGAAAAAGGAGTACTTTCTGCCCGACCTGCAGCTCCTTGACCCGAAGGTTTTTGTCGTGCCAGAGTTTGGTCCTCTCCTTACATCACATGGCCGAATCATATGACTCTAGCCTCAATTTCTCTAGCTCCTGCAGTTGCATCTTCCTCTCTTCCTCACAGGCATGAGCTTTCATATTCATTTCCTTGACTGCCCAATACGCTTTGTGCTCTATCTCCATGGGCAAGTGGCACATTTTTCCGAATACCAATCTGTAGACTGACATTCCTATTGGTGTCTTGTAAGCGGTTCTGTAGGCCTAGAGGGCATCACCCAGACGCTTGCTCCAGTCCTTCCTTGAGGTATTCACCGTCTTCTCTAGGATGCCCTTGATCTCTCGATTTGAGATTTCAGCCTGCCCATTTGACTGGGGATGATACGGAGTGGATAACCGATGGTAGACTCCATATTTTCTCATCAGTGCTTCAATCGTCCTATTACAGAAGTGAGTCCCTTGGTCTGAGATGATCGCTCGGGGCACGCCATATCGGTTGAATATATTGGCCTTTAGGAACTTTGAGACTTCCTTCGCATCGCTTGAGCTTGTAACCTTGGCCTCTATCCACTTGGACACGTAATCCATAGCAACCAATATATACGTATTTCCATACGAGGATGGAAATGGTCCCCAAACATCAAAGATCTCGCAGACTATTATAGGAGTCTGTGGCATCTCATCTCTCATAGAAATCCCTCCGGTCAGTTGGCACCTGTTACAATTCTGGCAGAACTCATAAGCATCCCTATTCAACGAAGGCCAGTAGAAACCGCTATCCAGAACCTTTCTTGCCGATTTCCTTGGGCCGAAATGGCCACCACATGCTAGTGCATGCCAATGGTTTAGCACGTCTCTTTGCTCCCACTCTGGAATACACCTTCTTATTACTTGATCTGGACCCATCTTCCAGAGGTATGGGTCATCCCAAAAGTAGTACTTGGAATCACTCTTAATCTTCATCCTCTGGGCCCTAGTGATTTCTTGTGCGGTAGGTAATTCTCCAGTAACTAAATAATTCCGCCAGGTCCGCGAACCAAGGCTCGTCATTCGGCTTGCCTTTCCGTTTCTCTGACTCCTCGGGCCCAGTTAATGCTAACACTGCTACCCATCTGATTGGTCTAGTTGATTCCCCTAAGTAATACAAGTGCTCCTCTGGAAAAGCATCGGGACGGCTTCCTCATCTTCTCCCTGGGTAATCCTGCTTAAATGGTCAGTCACTCTATTCTCGGTCCCTCTCTTATCTCTGACTTCCCAGTCGAGCTCTTGCAATAGCAGCACCCATCGGATTAGCCTTGACTTAGATTCCTTCTTGGCTAGGAGGTATTTAATGGCTGCATGGTCAGTGAACACTATCGCCCTCGACCCCAGTAGATATGGTCGGAATTTTTCAAATGAGTACACCACAACCAGCATCTCCTTCTCGGTGGTGTCGTAGTTCTTCTGGGCCTGGTTGAGTGTCTTTGAGGCATAAAATATGACATAACTTTTTCCTTCGATCCTCTGCCCCAACACTGCTCCTACTGCAAAGTCACTCGCATCGCATATTACCTCGAAAGGGTAATCCCAGTTGGGCGAGCGGATTATCGGAGCTGTGACCAGACGATCCTTGAGTAGCTGGAAGGCTTTTTTACACTTATCATCAAACTCAAATTCCACCTCATTCTGGAGTATTCTTGTCAGGGGTTGGGCGATTTTTGCGAAGTCCTTAATGAACCTTCGGTAGAACCCTGCATGTCCCAAGAATCCTCAAATCTCCTTCTGATTCGTTGGGTATGGAAGCTTAGAGATCACCTCCACTTTTGCTTGATCTACCTCGATGCCCCTCTCAGATACAATATGTCCCAGTACTATCCCTTCCTTGACCATAAAGTGGCATTTTATCATAGTTCAGCACTAGGTTCTTTTTCCTGCATCTCTCCAAAACAACATCTAGGTGCCCCAGGAAAGTCTCGAAAGAATCTCCATATACGGTGAAATCATCCATAAATATCTCGATGCAGTCCTCCAGTAGATCCGAGAAAATGCTCATCATGCATCGCTGAAATGTCCCAGGTGCGTTGCACAGACCAAAAGGCATTCTCCGGTAGGCGTATGTTCCAAAGGGGCAGGTAAATGTGGTCTTCTCCTAATCCTCCGGATTCAAATATATTTGGAAGTATCCACTGTAGCCATCTAGAAAGCAGAAGTATTGCTTTCCCGCCAACCTTTCCAGCATTTGGTCGATGAAGGGTAACGGGAAATGATCCTTGCGTGTGGCCGCATTGAGTTTCCGGCATTCTCCACCTCGTGACTAACCTTGTGGGCACAAGCTCGTTGCGGTCATTCTTGACTACTTGTATTCCTGATTTCTTCGGCACCATGTGGACAAGACTCACCCACTCACTATCGGGAATGGAATATATGATTCCCAGGGACAGCAGCTTCAATACTTCCTTTAAGACTTCCTCTCTCATGTTGGGGTTGAGTTTCCTCTGGAGATCCCGGTGTGCCTTGGCTCCTTCTTCCAAACGGATATGGTGCATACATAGATCGGGACTGATTCCCCACTAGGTCAGATAGAGTCCACCCTATTGCTTTCTGGTTCCTCCCCAGCATTTCCAATAGCTTGACTTCCTGCTCCTGGGTCAGAAGGTTGTTGATTATGACAGGCAGAGATTCGCCTTCGCCCAAGTAGGTATACTTCAGACCCGGAGGAAGGTTCTTCAGCTCTTTCTTTGGAGGGGGTACTTCATGTGGCAACGGATTCTTCTCCATTCCTTTCTTGACCAGCTCGTCCAACTCCGGCAACTTTTCCACACTGGCCAGTTGGACTGATCCCTTGGACCCAGGGGATCCTGCCTTGCCACAGAAATCCTCATCAGATAGCCCTTGCTTAATAACTGCTTCACACCACCCTGCAACTTCTTTCCTCATGGATTCGGTCATCTCCAAGGTATCAGCCTGTTCTTGCAATACTTCGGTCTCAAGAAATTCCTGGACCAGGGGGTTAATCACATCAACGAAATGGAGGTTTTCCACGTCAAGTGGTTTCCTCATAGCTTCATCAATACTAAAAGTGAATTTCTCCCCATTGTAATCTAAACAGATGGTGCCATCAAAAACATCAATTATAGTCTTAGCGGTCCTCAAAAATGGTCTTCCTAAAAGAACGCCACTAGACTCAGCAGTTTCGTTTTCACTCATCTTTATCACATGGAAATCGGCAGGGTATAGAAAATCATGAACTTTAACTATCACGTTTTCTAACACTCCCTCAGGGCTAATGCATGATCTATCAGCTAACTGGATCACCACTTTTGTATCAGTCATTCTCGCTCCTACCAATTTTTTATATATGGAAAGCGGTAACACATTAAATGATGCACCTAGATCACACATAGCATGCTCGACTCTGACACCTCCTATAGTGATAGGTAGGGTAAACATACCTGGGTCAGTTTGCTTCGACGGCATTATCCTCTTTTGAATTACTGCAGATACATTCTCCCCGATCACGATCTTTCCATCGGATTTTGCCTTGCCCGCAATGAACTCCTTAATGAATTTGCTGAACGGGGGCAGCTTCATAGCCTCCAGGAACGGGAGATTGATCTCCAGCTTTCCAAAGATCTCCATGAAATCCACGGGGTTGTCCTTTTTCTTCTTGACCCTCTTTATTGCATTGGTCGGATCTTCCTTAGAGGGCTCTTCCGCCTCTCCTTTCTCTTTTTCAGTTTCTACCTCAGGCTCCGGGTCTAAGAAAAATGGGTCAGCCATTCGAGGTAACGATCCTCCCAAGTCACCGGCTTGGATATCATCCTCTGCCCTAACTTCTTCTTTTTGCTGGACCGGGTGGATAACATTCTCGCTCATCGGCACTGGCGTTTCATCATTTACCTTCAGCTTGGGTCCTTCATATGCTTTCCCGGATCTTAGGGTAACTTGGCTGATATTTGCCCTTTCTGGTGGCTTTACTGAGGCTGGAATCTTTCCTTCATTTCCTCGCATGTCGCTCAGGGACGTTGCGATCTTAGATAATTGCTTTGACATCAGATCCATCGCGACCTTGTGTTCCTGCTGAGCATCCTGGAGCTTGTGGACCACGTCATTGTTTGCCACCAAGTTGTTTTGTATGTGCTGTTGAGAATTCACTAGGTCATGGACCATATCATCCAGATTCCTCTGGGTCCGAGTGTTCTGTTGACTGCTACTTGGCCTTTGATAGTTGTTGTTCCTCTGGTGTGGGGGTACATATGAGCTTCCCTGGTTATTTTGGTTCCTATTATTCCAGCTGGATTGATTTCCTTGACCTCCCTGACTCCAATTACCTTGTGCTCCTTGATTCCAGTTGTCCTGCTACCTCTTGATTTCTTCCGGACCAGTTGGGTTGGTTCCCTTGGTTTCCTTCTGAGTTAGTGATCTGGAGTTGAGGGTTTTGATTCCCCTCGGACCACCTGAAGCATGGATTGTCCCTCCATGGAGCGTCTTTGATTCTCCACTGGTTCCAATTGTTGCCTTGATTATTTTGGTTCCAATTTCCTACCGCATTTATATGGGATGGACAATCCATCCCTCCTTGAGATCCGCAATAATTGTAACCATCCTCTGGACCCAGTACTTGTTTTTATTTCTCTGTTAGACCCGGTGAATCGTTCTTCCCTAGGGCAGTTAGGATAGTCTTCTCCAGCTGCTCCATTCTAACATTCATCCTTGCATCCACTCGGGCATCCATCCTTTCTTCATTTTGCATTGTGACTGCATCCGCAATTCCTCTCCTTAGGATGGTACGAGGTGAATCGTATGCCTTTTTTGCATCAATTAATCTTCCCAGTATCTCTCGGGCCTCGCTCACCTTTCTCTTGGTGAAATTTCCTCCACTAGCGGTATTCATCAGATCTTTGGACTCAGGTTTTGCCCCTTCATAGAATAGATAGTAGGTTTCGGCTTCCATCATCCGGTGGTTTGGGCAAGCGTCGAGCAACCCCTTAAATCTGGACCAGTATTGGCTCAACGATTCATCATACTCCTGCTTGCATTCCTGGATCTCCTTCTTAAGAGCATTTGTTTTGTTAGAAGGGAAAAAGTAATCCAGAAATTCCAACTTGAAGTCCTTCCACGTATGGATCGAATCGGGAGGCAACCTTAATAACCACGTGTTAGCCTCCCCCTTCAGCGCAAACGGGATCGCGCGTAGTCGGTAATCCTCCTCTGTTGCATCGTTGGGCCTCTTCTGAATACTGCAAAGCTTACTGAACTCATTGAGGAATTCATATGGACACTCATTCCTCCGACCCGAGAAATTATGTAAAATACCCAGCACATTAGTTTTGATGTCGATCGCCCTCTGGCGCTGGTTGGAGACGATGGCCTGGGCAGGCTCGCCATCTAAATGGGCAGTGAGCCAGCCGATCTACGGATCATCGTCGCCCGCGTTGGCCATACCTTCAACGCTTTCCTCCTCTGTTTCTGAGGTTGACTTTGGTTCTTTCTTTACTGAAGAAGTTGACTCCTCGTCGCTCTCCGAACTCAGGTGAACTGGATCCCCTGTTGTAAGCCCCGATCTGGTGGTAACTGGGAATATCGCTTCCTTGACCCTCCAACTAGTCTGGGCGCTCCTCCAACCAGGTGAGTTGTTCCAGTGTACGAACCGATAGCTCTTGTTCATAAACTGAAAAAAGAAACAAAAGAAAACATAGTAAATAAACTATTTACACCAAAACATTCGCAAACACACAAATAACACCATGCTATCCTCGGCAGCGGCGCCATTTTGACAGAGCCCAGGAGTGCAGTGCAGGTGCGGAGTGATATGTGTCACTCGATCTAACAGGTCCAGAGGATTCGACTAGACTTCAGAGGCTAGAAGATCATGAAACTTATCAGAAAGGGGTCGTTGGGTGCACTCTGTCCCTTCAAAAACCTCAACCCACTATACTACAACTTAGCATAAGGAAGTAAAGGATCGATCCCACGAGGACGAAGGTGCTACGAAACTGCATTTGAGGTTGTTTTGGAAAAAAGGGGTTGGCTGCTGCCACGCAATTTTGTGGGTCGAGAACTTAAGACTACTGGGTCTGAGAGACAAGAGAAACTTTACTCTACCTATTGGGTCTAATGGATCAGAAGAACTTTACTCTACCTATCGGGTCTAATAACTAAGAGCGTACGGAGCATACATGACTTAGAGAAACTGAGATAATTTTAAGTTCTAAAACAGCTAGGGTAAACTTAACTAGAAAGGTTTTCCTAATTTGGACAGACAAGCATAAAGCAAAAAGCAAGACAAGTTTCCTTAAACTACCAACGTCTGGAAAAGCATGCAGAAAAGTAAAAGAGGCAAAGTGGATCGTACTGACAGGTCTAGGGGACATGCAGAAAAAGCAAAGTACATGCTGAAAAGTGCTGACATAAAGCAGATCTGGTTCTAACTACCAACAACTTCATCTTCTTCGGGAATCAAACGAGAATAGCAGAGAAAACAGAGTTTTAAACACCATGAAAACAGAACAAACTTTAGATCTAGACTTAAAACGAGAAATTAAAGCCTAAACTAGCAGATCTACGCTACTAGACCGAAAGGATGCAAAAAAAACAGAAAGTAAATAGCCACACTCATGCACAACGTAAACATCAAACACCAAATATACGAAACTTCACCTCCGAAACACCAATATTCAACAAATCTAAACATCTCCATATATAAATCCCCGACCTCCAACAACAAACCAACAGATTTCAGCTCCAAACGTCCAACAACAAACAAAGAACGAAAGCTAAAAGAAAGAGATGATCATAAACTCAGAAATATCCAACCAAAGGCCAACATAAACTTCCATAATAACTAGAAATAAGTCTGAATCCAGTAGATCAAAGCGAGAAACTAGAGTTGCGAAACTTGAAAAGAACACAAAGTACTAAACGAAAGCAAATAAAATTGTTTCTTCGCCACCACAAGGCAGTATTACACAGCAAAATAACAACGATGACGATGAGAACCACGGTGGCCAGAATCCTCCATGTCCAAGTGCGCAGCAACACGAAATGAAAATTTGAGGTATGGAACTAGAACTAGAGCTAGGAGAGCGTAGAAGTGGCTGTTCACGGTCTGAGCGTCCTCTTTGTTCTTCAAGGTTGAGCTCCTTATATATGTGAGGCTCTGATCCCTAGGGTATCCCTCTGGTGATTTTACGCTCTAGCCCTTGAGTAAGACTCTTTAAAATAATCTGCTCTCGCTCCATTCTGCTCCTGTTGCCAACTTTTGATTCTCCTAGGTCCGAACGACGACTTCTGATTTTTGCTTCAACTCCATCTCTTTTGCATCTGCCAGGTCAGGTAACAGCAACTCCTGGGTCCGGCAGATTTACTACGCACTTGAACTCAATAATGCACATTAGGGCCCCAAATGCACAGAATTTTAACCCTAAACCGATGTATGAAACGAGCCTTATCAAAGCCCAGAGAGCATCATCAAGGCGCTTACTCCAATCTTTCCTCGTAGTATTCACCATTTTTTCCAGAATGCTCTTGATTTCCCGATTTGACACTTCAGGTTGACCATTCGACTGGGGGTGATATGGTGTAGACAGCCTATGATGCACACCGTATTTTCTCATTAATGCCTCTATGGTGCGGTTGTAGAAATGTGTTCCCTGGTCTGAGAAAATAGCTCTGGGCACCCCATACCTGTTAAAAATGTTCGCCTTCTGAAATTTAGCTACTTCTTTTGAAACTACTATTGGAACTTGGGGCATCTCGTCTCTCCTTGAAATTCCTCCTGTCTGTTGACATCTCTCACAACATTGACAGTATTCAAAAGAATCTTTGTTCAGTGTTGGCCAATAGAATCCACTATCCAAGACCTTTCTGGCAGTATTCGTAGGTCCAAAGAGACCTCCACATGCCAGGGCGTGGCAATGATTGAGCACGTCCCTCTGTTATCATTCTGGAATGCATCATCGGATTACTTGGTCTGAGCACATCTTCCAGAGGTAGGGATCGTCCCAAAAGTAGTGTTTGGCCTCACTCTTCAACTTCATTCTCTATGCCCGGGAGACTTCTTGGGAACCTGGCATTTCTCCAGTGACTAAGTAATTAGCCAGGTCAGCGAACCATGGCTCTGTATTCAACGGATGCTTCCCTTTGTTTGATTTTCCTGGACCTGTTACTACCAACATTGTTTCCCAGTTTATAGGTCTAGCAGATTTCTTAAGACAGTAAAGATGTTCCTCGAGGAAGGCATCAGGTATGGATTCGTCCGTGTCCCTTGAAATATTCGACTCAAATGATCTGTGACCTTGTTCTCTGTTCCCTTTTTATCCTTCACCTCCCAGTCGAATTCTTGCAATAGTAGCACTCACCTGATCAACCTTGGTTTCGACTCCTTCTTGGTCAGGAGATACCTAATGGCTGTGTGGTCAGTATAAACTATCACCTTCAACCCTAGTATGTATGGTCGAAATTTCTCAAATGAGTATACCACGGCCAACATCTCCTTTTCTGTAGTATCATAGTTTTTCTGAGCCTGGTTGAGGGTCTTCGAGGCAGAAAATGACATAACTTTTCCCTTCGATCTTCTGACCCAGGACCGCTCCTACTGCGAAATCACTTGCATCACACATTACCTCAAAAGGGTGATTCCTATTAACATTTGAAATGCCTTCTTGCAATCTTCATTAAAGACGAATTCCACATCATTGTGCGAAAGATGAGTGAGCGGCTGTGCAATCTTTGCGAAATCTCTGATGAATCTTCTATAGAATCCTGCATGCCCCAGGAATCCTCTAACTTCCTTCTGATTCGTAGGGTAAGGCAGCTTCGAGATCACATCCACTTTGGCCTTATCCACTTGAATACTTCTCTCCGAGACCACATGCCCGAGGACTATTCCTTCTGGTACCATGAAATGGCATTTTTCAAAGTTTAGGACCAAATTCTTCTCCTGACATCTTCTCAGTACCAGATCCAGATTGGCTAAACAAGAATCAAAGGAATTCCCATACACCGTGAAATCGTCCATAAAAATCTCAATACACGCTTCCAGCAGATCTGAGAAGATGCTCATCACATAACGCTGGAAGGTGTCTGGTGCATTGCATAGACCAAATGACATTCTCCTGTATGCATAAGTGCCGAACGGACAGGTAAAGGTTGTCTTCTCTTGGTCTTCAGGATCCACATATATCTGGAAGTACCCACTATATCCATCAAGGAAGCAAAAGTATTGCTTCCCAGCCAATCTCTCCAACATCTGGTCGAGGAAGGGCAAAGGGAAGTGATCCTTTCTAGTGGCTTCGTTAAGCTTTCGTTAGTCAATGCACATCCTCCATCCAGTCACCAACCGAGTAGGTACCAACTCATTTTTATCGTTCTCAATCACTTGTATCCCTGACTTCTTTGGCACCATGTGAACTGGGCTGACCCATTCACTATCTGGAATGGAGTAAATAATACCCAAGGATAGCAGTCTTAGGACTTCCTTGAGAACTTCCTCTCTCATGTTCGGGTTCAGCTTACGTTGCGGGTCTCTATGAGCCTTCGCCCCTTCTTCCAGTCTGATGTGATGCATACAAAGATCAGGGCGGATTCCCACCAGGTCTGAGAGAGTCCATCCTATGGCCTTCTTGTTTCTTCTGATTACCTCCAGTAGCTCATTCTCCTGTTCCGCTGTTAACTGACTGTTGATTATCACCGGGAAGGTTTCATCTTCCCCAAGGTAGGCATACTTTAAGCTCTCGGGCAATTTCTTCAACTCCTTCTTGTTATTTCCCCAAGTCAGTTGCCTCGTCTGGGCTTTTTGCTTGAACAGAACTAGTTGACTCAAACGATAATGGTTGGTGGCAGAATGCCATGATCGCTTCATTGATCTGTTTGTCTGTCATGTCCCGAGTCAATAGGGTCTCGCACCACCCTGCTACCTCCTTGTCAACAGAGTGACTCAACTCTGAATTGTTGAACTGTTCCTGCATTAATTCGGTCTCAAGGTATTCTTGGACCAGGGGGTTAATAACATCGATAGCATGCAAATTTTCAACATCCAATGGTTTTTTCATCGCTTCATCAATGCTAAAGGTGTATTTCTCCCCATGATAGTCTAGGCAGATAGTTCCGTCAAACACATCAATTATAGTCTTTGCGGTGCATAGAAATGGTCTTCCTAATAGCACTCCGCTAGACTCAGTAGATTCATTCTCACTCATTTTTATCACATGAAAATCAGTTGGGTACAGGAAATCATGCACCTTAACTATCACATTCTCCAGCATACCTTCGGGTGAGATGCATGTTCTATCAGCCAACTGAATTACCACCTTCGTGTTAACCAGACTCAACTCAATTAACTTCTTATATATCGAAAGTGGGAGTACATTTATCGAGGCTCCTAGATCACACATTGCATGCTCAATTTTAAAGTCTCCCAAAGAAATGGGCAAGGTGAACATACCTGGGTCTGTGCATTTTGATGGCATTCTCCTCTTCTGTATCACAGCTGACACGTTCTCTCCAATCACTATCTTCCCACCAGGTTTGGTTTTTCCAGCAATGAACTCCTTCATGAATTTGCCAAAAGTAGGCAGCTTCAGAGCTTGTAGGAATGGCAGATTGATTTCCAACTTGCCAAAAATCTCCATGAATTCTTCTGTGTCATCCTTCTTCTTCTTAGCTTCCCCTCGGTGAGGAAATGGCTTCATGCGCTTCAACGTTCCTGCTGAACCCCCAGTTGAAGATTCTCCAGTCTCTTTCCTTATTTCCTCAATCTTTACTTCAGGTTCTGGGTCTAGGAAGAATGGATCGGCCATACGAGGTAGCGGCTTCTCCAAATCACCTTTTTGGAGGTCACCTTCTACTCTGGTACTCCCTCCGTCCCGGATAATTCATCCCAGTTTTCCATTTTGGTCCGTCCTACATAATTTGTCTCATTTCACTTTTATCATTTTTGGTAGTGGACCACATATTCCACTAACTCATCCATACTCACATTTTATTATAAAACTAATATATAAAGGTAGGACCCACATTCCACTAACTTTTTCAACCCATTTTTCATTACAATTCTTAAAACCCGTGCCCGGTCAAAGTGACCCGAATTATCTGGGACGGAGGGAGTACTTCTTATTTCTGTATCCCTTTGATCAGGGACAGGACTTCCTTCACCCTTTTAATCATGGGGGGTACACTCTCATCATCCTTCATCATGGGACCTTCATAACCACGTCCTGACCTTAGAGTGATCTGACTGATGTTTGTCCTATTGCTCCAATTGGGCTGGTCCCCTTGGTTACAGTAGCTCCAGTTGTTCGGCCCTTCCTGGTTCTTCCCTGACCAGTTCGAGTTGTGTTGTGGCCGCTCTTGATTACGATTAGGCCAATTCTGCTGGGTTTCAGCTGGACCTGGGTTTTGAAATTGAAGCTGTTGATTCCCATCAGCCCATCTGAAACAGGGATTGTCTCTCCATGGGCCCTCCTTAATCTTCCACTGATTCCAGCTTGTATTCTGATTATTCTGATTCCAATTCCCCACTGTGTTCATCTGGGCTTGGAATTCTCCATCAGGTGGTGGACCATAATAGAGCTGGAGTTGATTTTACTCCTGACCTGGCGACTTCTCCTAATTTTTCTTTTCTATAGCGCTTAAAAGTGCCTTCTCCAGTCAATTTATTCTATCTCCAACCCCTTCTCCTTCTTGCTCCTTTACTGCATTAGCTGAACTTCCCCTCATGATTGCACGTGGGTTATCATACGCCTTTTTTGCATCGATGAATCTCCCTAGAATCTCACGTGCTTCACTTGCCTTGTTCTTAGTGAAATTCCCCCCGCTCGAGGAATTCATTAAGTCTTTGGATTCAGGATTAGCTCCTTCATAGAATAAGTAGAACGTCTCAGCCTCCATCATCCTATGATTAGGACAAGCGTCTAGCAGTCCTTTGAACCGAGACCAATATTGGCTCAAGGACTCATCGTAGTCCTGCTTACATTCCTGAATCTCCTTTTTAGGGCGTTTGTTTTGTTTGACGGGACAAAATACTCCAGGAACTCCAGTTTGAAGTACTTCCATGTGTTGATCGAGTCAGGTGGAAGCCTCAGCAGCCATGTGTTGGCCTCCCCTTTTAGGGCAAATGTGACTGCACGCAGACGGTAGTCCTCCTCAGTGGCATCGTTGGGCCGCTTTTGGATGCTGCACAGCTTACTAAACTCATTTAGAAACTCGTAAGGACATTCATTCCTCCGTCCCTAAAATGAAGGTAAAACGCCTAGCACGTTTGTCTTAATATCAATAGACCTCTGTCGCTAATTTGAGACTATGGCATGGGCGGGCTCACCGTCCAGATGCGCGGTGAGTGAACCGATCTCAGGATCAGGGTCCACTAGATTCGCCATATCTACGACTGCCTTCTCCTCGGCTTCAGAGTGCTCTGTTTCAAAAGATGACTTCAGGTCCTCTCTCCCCGACGAATTCCACTCTTCCTCACTTTCTGATTCGAACAGAAATGGATCTACTGTTGTAAACCCCGACCTGGTGGTGACTGTGGATGTTGATTCCTTGATTTGCCACCTGACTTGAGCGTTCCTTGATCCAGACGGGTTACTCCAGGTTCCAAACCGTGAGCCTCTGCTCATAAACTGTCGAAAGAAACAAGTAAAAGACAATTAAAACTATATACGTCAAATATGTGAGCACGTGAACAAACTACGCCATCCATCCTTGGCAACGGCGCCATTAGAAAGAGTAAGGGTAGGCTAAGACAAGTGTGAAGTGCAAAATAAAATTCAGATTTCTTAGATCCAGAGAATCCTCTAGATCACAGGGTCGAGGAACTCAAGGAACCCTTGAAACCTCGGTCATTGGTACAAACAAATCTTACCCCTCGCTTTTCAAAACCCTCAACCCACTATGCTAAAAAGGATTAGTACAGGGAAGCAGGGATCGAATCCACAAAGACGGATGCAAAAGTAAATATGCTAAAAGACCTGGACACTATTTTTGGCTGCTGCCACACAATTTTCTTGGGGTTGAGATTTAATTCCTACACTCGGAAAATGAAATGCTCTACCCTAACAACTAGATCTAGGCAGAGATAACAAAACATGCATAATAATAACCAAACGTGTTTGAAATGACTACCAGACCCGGTAAACGACTTCCTAAAACTGGCCTACACAGAGGAAAAACAGAGCGTGGGGACCATCTCCCAAAAACAGCAGAGTACGAATGAAAAAGCTGCATATTAACTAACTAAAGGCTTAACTAACAACGACATCATCTTCTTCAAACTTTGATCACGAAATGCAGAGTAAAGCGAAGATCAAAACAGGGTAAACGAAATTAAACCGATTATGCAATTAACTATCGAAACTAAAGCAGATCCACTATTACTAGACGAGGTAAACAAGAAAACAGAATTTAAACATCGCAACCATGCAAGCGTGAACAGATCCAAACACTGGATGCTTCATCCACTCCGGATCCAAGCCATCCACAACAAACCAACAAAAATTCCATCTTCGATCTCCACAAATTTAACCAAATTCAGCCGATCAACCACAAATCTCCATGCAATTTAAACTCCAACTCAGATCAATCACCAATATCCATCAAAGGCAAACAGAAAAGCAGCAATAACATGAAACGAAAATAGAATAACAACTTCCATAGCTAATAAAGTGCGGATCCAGCAGAAAGTTAACAAAACACGACCGACCTTCGAATGACGAAGTCTCGGGAAATTCAGGAACATAAACGAAAGTAGGAAAACAGATTGTATCTTCGCCTCCCGTGGAGACGGTGTTACACAACTTCAAATGTATTTTCTAACGTGAACCCCCAACAAATTTTCCCCCCCCCCAAAAAAAAAAAAAAAAAAAAAAAAAGTGCGTGTGTGTAGAGAAGTTGAGCTAAGAGCTAAGTAAAATGATAATGATGATCCCTCCCGTCATGTAAGTCGCGTGCTCTTATTTATAGGCACAGAGCTTCTAGATTCTTCTTTGTAATTCCCATTCTGCCCTTGTCTAGAACGCTCCTTCGCCTGGTAAATTCTCCTTCTTTTCTACTCGCATCCTCTGCCAACTTCCTTCTCCAGGTGATTCTCTCCTTCTTCCTGGACCTGGCAGTTTCTCAACACACCTGGCTTATTAAACCTTATTAGGCCCAGGAAATGACAGAATTTAACTCCATAACCAATGCACCAAATTAGCCTTATCACTAAGTTAGAATAATCTTATAAATAGGAGATATTGTATTCTTCTATTACATTGAGAAATATCAGTTATCCTTTTATTTTATCTTTACGCTTTTATCGTATCATTCCAGATTTGATCGACCGACAAAGCTCCGACGACTACCTTTTATCCTTAAATTTGACGCTGGAATAATAGTCGGGCAACAGCTCCCGCGACGTTTGGCGCAAATATTCGAGTTAAGGACTTTATCCTTAACAGTATACACGCATGTACTGCCTACATCGCAACCTTACCTACGGTACACACACATTGCATACATCGCACACACATGACACTCATAATATATATACTTGCACGTACAAAGTACTCCATATAGAAAAATAGTGTTACATTACAAACTAAAATGACTTAAAATATATTAAGTTAAAAATTAATGTCAAGATATTGATTTTTATTATTTACCAAACAAAGAATTTGGAATTAAAATAAATTTTTACTCCTTTAACTTTACTAAATACTTAATAGAGAATTAAAATTGAATTAAAATAACTTTAAATTCAATGTTGAAATTGAAAATAAAATGTACTCCCTCCGTCCTAGATAATTCGTCTCAGTTTTCCATTTCGATCCGTCCCACATAATTTGTCTCACTTCACTTTTATCATTTTCGGTAGTGGACCCCATATTCCACTAACTCATTCCTACTCACATTTTATTATAAAACTAATATATAAAGGTAGGACCCACATTCCACTAACTTTTTCAACCCACTTTTCATTACAATTCTTAAAACCCGTGCCCGGTCAAAGTGACCCGAATTATCCGGGACGGAGGGAGTAATTAGTTAGGTTGATTAGTATAGTTAGTTAGGATTAATTAGTTTGTTTAGCATTTAGTTTATAGCCTATATAAGGCATCTCATTGTATTTTGTAATCACCAATTAATAAAAATGTAGTCCATAGTGAAATTTTCCCTTTTCCTTCTACGCTCTCTCTATCGATAGTTTTCCCCAATTTCACAATTTCTTCATCCTCCATTGATGGAGGTTTCTTCATCCAATTTCTTCTACATTTTTAACACGGCATCAGAGTGTAAAATCCGCTGCGTGCCTCTGATTACCTCTATCACCTATATCCTTTTGTTGATTTTTCGTTTGATTTCAATAGATCTAGGGTTGGTGTTTTTCGGTATTCTGCTTTGTCGCCGGAGAGTATGTGCTCGGCTCACTGCAGTTGTTGTTTGGTGAGGTTTGCTGTAGAATTTTCCCGCTCTGCATTTGCGGTTGATCCTTTTTCAGGTTCTGATATTTCTCTCTTCAAATCTCTCTGATTTTTCAATTCAGATGTTTGAATCGGTTCGTTGTTTGAATTGGTTATGTTTTGCTTCTCATTCTCTATTTTCTCTCTTTTCGGCGTTAATTTCCGCCGATCTGAAATTTTGGATCTGTTTTCTGTCTCGTTTTCGTTTACTCATTGGATTTGTATGATCCAAGTTTGCATCCTTTGTTTTTGGATTTGTATGATCCAGGTTTGTATCCTTTGTTCATTGGATTTGTATGATCCAAGTTTGTCTCTCTCCGATTAAAATCGGTTGAGTTTTTCGTTTTGAGAATATGTTTTCTCAAATTTGTTGTTGAATCTGAATATGTTTTCAGATCCATCTCTCTTTTCCAATTGTGTCGGATGATTTTTTTTGGTTTTGTTTGCCCCCTCGCCGTATACAGCTCATCTTAGGAGAGGTTTTAAGTAGGCATCGCTGCGACATTGCATTTGTGTAGCAGATGTCAGCCGATTGAACTTTCGTAGGCGGCAATGTCTTCATTTCACCTTCGGTATCGAGTCACCGTTTGTCTCTGAGATTGAGATGTGAGGTGGTAGGGTTGATATGCTTGTAAGAGCCTTGGCTCTGTTTGATCCCTCTTGATTGGTGTTTTGGAAGGACATTTGTTGTGTTCATGGTAAATTTTGCAAGAGTCATGGTATAGCATTGGGAATTGGTTTCCTGTGTAGAGATTGATCTGGTCGTTTGGAGAGAGGTGATGAGCCTACTCAAGGATTGAAGGCATGTATCTGTGATGCTTTAGAGAAATAATGTGTTGGTTATATGTTGGTAGTGTGAATTTCTGGAAAGAGACGACTATTAAGGGGGAGTTGGTATAGAATTCATTGAGAAGTATGCATTATAGCTGGATGCTCAAGATGGAGTTTCTGCCGAAGAGGAGTTGAGATCAACTTTTGAAATTTGATCAATCACAAGCTGCTCCACCTCAGGTCCTCAACCATGCGTGGAATTTGGGTGAATTAGTTTTGTAGTTTGATGCATCATTTTGATGTTTCATGTAGTTTGATGTTTGTTGTCAAGATGGTAGCCATTGTTTTGCTTCCATCTTGAGGGGGACTGTTGAAATTGAAAATAAAATGTAATTAGTTAGGTTGATTAGTATAGTTAGTTAGGATTAATTAGTTTGTTCAGCATTTAGTTTTTAGCCTATATAAGGCATCTCATTGTATTTTGTAATCATCAATTAATAAAAATGTAGTCCATAGTGAAATTTTCCCTTTTCCTTCTACACTCTCTCTATCGATAGTTTTCCCCAATTTCACAATTTCTTCATCCTCCATTGATGGAGGTTTCTTCATCCAATTTCTTCTACATTTTTAACATTCAATTTCATAAATTTGCAATTACAATTCCAATTGAATTTCATTATACTAAACACATCCTTATATATTGTGATGAATAGCAGGGAAATTGTGATGGATTACAGTAAAAGAATCCGAGAATTGTATATGAAGATAATGGAAACAGCAGTTGAATATCTGGAATTGGATAAACATTATGTATATCGAGTTTTGAAGATGGATTCCATGGCACAAATGGTTGTCGGAAATTGTTATCCTGCATGCCCTCAACCTGATCAAGCCATTTGCATCCCGCCGCATACCGATCCAGGTTTCTCTCTTTAATTTCTTCTTCTTCTACTTGTGCTTCTGCTTCCATTCTCCCTCTTTTATTAAACCAACCAATACAAAAATCAGGTTTGCTGACATTTCTGATAAATAATGGTGGAGTTGAGGGTCTACAAATTGAGTATGATGGTAAATGGTTCAACGTCCAATCTCCACCTAATTCCATTTTGGTCAATGTAGATGACCACCTTGAGGTATGTCATTATCACCGTTAATTTTTTTTATTTTAATAAAAGGAAATATCCATTTGATTAAGATGATTCGAATAAATGACTAGTGGTTTTTATTTTTATTTTTTAATTTTCTTAATTATTTTTAAATGAATACTTCCATGACTTTTCTAAGAAATTGCTAGAAAACTTGTTATGGTAAAAGAGCTAAGTTTCATGTACTTTTTGCATGTAATATTGGACAGATATTTACAAATGGAAGGTTTAAGTCTCTAAAGCATAGAGCTGTGGTGAATAAGGAGAGAGAGAGAGAGAAGTTCAATCACGGTACTGAATGGCCCGGCATGGGACGCTATTGTTGGGTCGGCTGCGCTACTAGTTGAAAAGGATGGCTCTGCAATCTACCATTATATGGAGTATAAACACTACTTGGAATCGCAACTCACCAAAACCAGATCCGGCGGTAAATCCTTTTTCGAGCAACAAGTCATAATTCAAGACAACTAGATCTTGGCTAATTCATGTGACATTTAATAATAAATTTCCTTATCGATCTGGGAAGATTTATAGACTCGTGTTATTTGGAATATTTGAAGGAGATTTAAATCGTATGTAATCCATGTCATTGTCTTGAAATGTTGTCATTGTGTTTGGCTTGTTACTATTAATCTATTTTCTTTTGTTTTGGGTTGCATGTATTTATATCTACTTATTCCATCCCATAGAAATAGGCTATATAGGGTTGATATATTCAGGTTTTAATGCGTAATTGGTAAAGTAAGAGAGAAAGAAAAAGAAAATATAACTTATTTCTATGGAATGAAGAGAGTAAATGACAACCAGTGAGACGCAACCACTATAGGGCCTTGGGGGCATTGGGCCCCCAGCTTGTACAATTATTACTATATATTTAAAAAGACAAATATTGTGATTAGCACAGTTGGTTTCAGCCCAACTCAGTGTCCTAGCTTACCCGAGTTTGAATCCGACAGCCAGCTATTGGTCTTTTTTCATCCTTTACATAATTTTCTTACATTTTTTGCTCCCAAGTTCGACTCCCCTTAGCCTAAAAATCAATTTGTTTTCCTTGCTTTATTTTCTTATACTCTTATGTCTAGGAGTTTGTTTTATGTTTCCAAAGTTTAATTCCTTCAGTCACAAATCATTTTTTTAAACACTTTTACTTTCAAGAATTTGTTTTATTTTCTTACAGTATATTTTTATGTTTCCAAGTTCAAATCCTTCAGTCTATAAATAAAATAAAAAAATCTTTATTTTATTTTCTTACACACTTATGTCTAATAGTTTTACTCTCATTGTTATTTTATTTGCATATTGACATACTTGGATTTTACATGAATTTGTTTTATTTTCTTACAGTATATTTTTATGTTTCCAAGTTCAAATCCTTCAGTCTATAAATAAAAAAAATAATCTTTATTTTATTTTCTTACACACTTATGTCTAATAGTTTTACTCTCATTGTTATATTATTTGCATATTGACATACTTGGATTTTACATGGTTTTAGAGGGTGGTTTTGTATGAATTGAACATATTTTGTTTATTATTGGACGTGTTTATATCTACTTCTCTATTATGTTGGTATGTTGACCATTTTGTTAAGAATGTGTAGAAAAAGGTATAAAAATATGTGGAGGTGCAACAGCCTTGGTTTGAGACAATTTTAACTGGAGATTTTGAAGTCCAATCAGCCTCTAATACATAATAATATCTTCTTCTTTGAAAGATCTTCGCGTGGGTATCTTGCACACCTCAATCGGAGTTCGGTAGAAGAAGTTATGGCCGTTACAAGAACACCGCGCTGTCCAGAAACTTACACGCGGCCGGGTGAATTATTACACTGTAAATTCACCCGGCCGGGTGCTGTAATTTTGCGACGAAAGAGTCCGAAAGGGGTGGAAAATCTTCACGCGGCTGGGTGAATTTACAGTGTATTAATTCATGCGGCCGGGTGCATAGTTTTGAGAAAAGAAAAAGAGGAAAAAGGCTAGGGTTAAGGATAATTATACACGTACCACCTCCAACACTCACACACACCCCCAAGAACACTTTGAGAGAGAGAATTGAAGATTGAAGACTTCCAATAGAAAGATTGAAGTTGTCATTCCATAGATTCATTCTCACAGGAGTATCTTAATCTTTTCTCCATGTATTTCATAGAATCTTTTGTTTCAAACATGGTTTTATTGAAGAACATGAGTAGCTAAACACCTTTTTGTAGAATTCTTGGTGATGATGCACTAATTCATAGTTTTTATCCAATTAATTTTGTTCTTACCTTGCTCTTGTAGTTATTTGATTATTCTTGGATTTATTCCTTTCAATTGTTTCAATCCTAGCACCTAATCTACAGGTTTCTCACCTCGGGAGGGGGTTTAATCTATAATTGTGGTCGACTTAGTAATTCTAGAGACACCAAAAGGTAAGGCAATTTGATTGGATAAGAGCTTGGAATTGTGCATCGGATCCTTGAGTTCTACAATTTTCTTCATATTATCTTTTCACTCCGTGTTTACTTGCTTTTATTTGTTTATTTGCTCATTATATGCTTTTCGTAGTGTTAGAAAAAAAACTAAACCTTTCCCGATTCTCTAGATAGTAGTCAACATTTGTTCGTGGTAGTTAAGTAGATACAAATTTGTCTCTGTGGGATATGATACTATTGCTTGCTAATTGCTACACTAGCCCCGTACACTTGCGTGTATCACTTGTGTTAAAATAAGTCGAGTCAAGTTTTTGGCGCCGTTGCCGGGGACAATTTTGTGTCGTTAGAGCTTAATATCGTGATAATAATTGAGATTACTAGTCTAGATTTTATTTGCTTTATTTTCATTTTTATTTTTGAGTTCTCTAATCTTGGTGTTTCTTTTCACAGGTTGTATGCGCACTCGTTCTAAAGGTCCACCTTTAGAACCTATCGATCCCGAAATCGAAGCATCCAACAGGAGGAGGAACGCTCAGAGGAGGTTGAACCAGAGGATCCGCATATCTTCACCGGGTCATAGGCGTCCACCCTCCCCCGTTCAGAGAACTCCAGTACCTACTCCTTCTCCACCTCTGTCACCAATACAGTACGAGCATAATTCTCCAATCCTAATGGAGAAGGAGGAGGAGAACAACAATGAGAACCACAATGAGAATAACAACAATGAAAACAACAATGAGGATCCTATTATTCGTCTACTCCGTGAGAAGATGGCCAACATGCAGAGGCAGTTGGATGAGCAGAACACGAGACCACCAGTTCAGCCCGTGCAGAATCTGTATGCATATAGACGGGTTGCTAATCCACCAATCAACGCCGGGATTGCGGCCAACAACTTTGAGTTAAAGCCGAGATTGATAAACAGGACAGAAGCACATGCATTTGATGGAACAGGTTCGGAAGATGCCAACAAGCACTTGACCAAGTTCATACAAATCAGCAACACGGTGAAGGCTAATGGGGTCTCCGATGATCAAATTCGCCTCAGATTATTCCCCTTCTATTTGAAGGATGATGCCAGGAATTGGTACGATAACATGGATCCTAACTCGGTCGCTACTTGGGATGCGATGGTTGAGCTTGTCTTGGATAAATATTACCCACCTAGCGAGGCACTCAAGCGCGAAGCTGAAGTCATCTCTTATGCAATGCAGCCTTAGGAAAATATTCAAGAGGCATGGAAGAGGTTCAAATACCTGATGAAGAGATGCCCCAACCACGAGTTAAGCCCGGGGCAACAGATCTTAACTTTCCACAGGGGAGCCACTCCGGAGGCAATACGCGAGTTGAATATGAGTGCAGGGGGGTCACTCCTTAAGTTGGGAGAAGACGATGCATTAGAGGTGATTGAGAGGGTGGCCTCCAACGATGATGGGTGGAAGAATGAGAGAAGAAAATCCTACAGGGTGGCATCCGCATCTGATTTTGATAGGATGGACATGATGTCCAAGCAGTTGGACTTCTTAACTAGCAAGCTTGGTTTTATGGGAACAGATCCATCCGGGCTCGAAAGCCGACAAGGGGTTGAAGATGTGAACTACATTCACCAAGGTGGCAATAATGGAAACTTCAACAACTACCACCCCAACCAAGGGGGTGGTAATTACAACCACTATGGGAACAAGGTGCATCCCAACTTGTCTTACGGGAATGCCAACAACGCCCTGCAGCCACCACCAGGATTCCAAGTGTCTAATGACCAAGTCAAAGAGTTGAAGAAGGCCGAGCTCGAAGAAGTCTTGATGACTTTCATAAAACACACAGGCGAATGTATGACACAATCTAATCAGAGGCTGGATGAGGTAGAAGTTAATGTGGAAGGTTTGAACATACACATGATGAGCATCGACACTCAACTCAGTCAGATTTGCCAAGTTATGGGAACTCTACCCAAGCCGGGGCAATTTCCTGGTAATATAAGTATTGATCCCGTCAAACACAAAGAGTACAAGGCCATCTCAGTGAGCATTCAACCCGATGAAGTGGAAGAAGGGATGGATAAAGAGATTGCATAGGATAGTGCTTTCGAGGAAGAAGAGAAACGACCTGAGCCACCTCGATTAAAGCCATATACTCCTTAAATACCGTTCCCAAGCTGGATCAAGAAGAAGATTGTGGATGAAACTTTTGAAAAATTGTTGGACATCTTCAAGAAGGTAAATGTGAATATCCCACTAGCAGAGGCTCTACAACAGATGCCTAAGTATGCAAAGTTCCTAAAAGACGTGATCTCCAAGAAGAAAAAGTGAGTGGAGTACGAAACTGTGAGCATGTTGGAAAATTGCAGTGTCATAATCCAGAAGAAATTTCCTGCAAAGCTCAAAGAACCTGGAAGTTTCAACATATCATGTGTTATTGGTGATGACAAACACATGAAGGCACTTTGTGATTTGGGGGCGAGCATCAACTTGATGCCCCTATCCTTCTTTTGGAAGATGGAAATCGGCATTCTCAAGCCGACTAGAATCACGCTCCAAATGGTCGATAGATCCGTCACCTATCCTGAAGGAATCATTGAAGATGTGTTGGTGCAGGTAAATGACTTTATATTCCCCGTTGATTTTGTTGTGCTTGACATGGAAGAAGATATGAATGTGCCGCTTATTCTTGGTCGTCCTTTCTTAGCGACGGGGAAAGCGTTGATTGATTTGTCAAGGGGAGAGCTTACCATCCGCATGGGACCCAAACACCATATCTTGTCCATCTACAATGCCATGAAGAGTTCTGAGGTGGAAGAGATTGCTATGAAGAAAGAGTGCAAAGTTGTGCACGTTGTAGAGGTTCAGAAGGCTGAAGTGGCGAAGCCCAAGGTCGAGAACATTTCCTTATCACAGTGTCTATTTGGCTCATGTGGTGGATGAACTCATTGCAAAGGAAGACAGAGAGAGCCCAAGAAGGCGAAGGAAAAAGAAGCAGGAATATCGATCACACCGACAGTAGAGCTCAAATCAAATGATAACATAGTGAAGAAGACTTGGTGGAAGAAGAGGTTGGCAAGAATGTACCTGCTTGAACATGAAGAAGAAGCCAACAATCCCATTGATGCGGGAGTGAAATGATGAAAGCTGTGTGAAGACGTCGAGCCAACGACGATAACCAAAGGCACTACAGGGGAGGTAACCCCTAGTAGGTAACTTGTAGATTATTTTCGCTTTAGTTTGCCTATGATATAAGTCTCCCTTCTCCATCAACTTTTCAAACTTATTCTTTGCATAGCCTTGAATAAGTTTGGGGGGTGATATGGTGGATAGTGAGCCTTATGAGGTATTTTACTGCTTTATTTTTGTTTCAAATTGATTAGTTGTCTTTTATAGCTTTTATTTATGTTTTAGGGTAGATTTGTTTTGCTTTAGACCTCTGTGAGTTGTTTTTGGTTTTGGTTTTTGTGGAATTGAATTTGAACTTGTTTGAATTTTGGTTTCTTGGGGTAAAGACTAGTTGTTAATGATAAAAACTTCATCCATCTTTTAAGCTATCATGGTTTTTGACTTAATAGTTTGAGTAATAGGTGCATAAGTAACGAATTGCTTGTTTGCCTTGATTCATGCTATTACCCGAGTGAGATTTGAGCCAAAACTTCGTTTTTGTGTGATTTTATCACATGCTTGTTGTTGTTTCTAGAACTTGCTCCTAATCATATAAAATCTACATAGTGAATGTGAATTTAGGAGATGACGTTAGGTATTCTTTGTTCTCCCCTTCACAAGTGTATATATTTTTGTCTTAATCCCTAGTTTGCCCTCCTAGCCTTAAAAGTGTCACAATGTCAAATAATTGTTAAATCACCGTCAAGAGTGATAAGCCTACAATCTTGGAAGCACATATGGAGCGTTGTAAAAAAATAAAATAATAATGGAGGTATAAGCTAGAAGAAGTCTAGAGAGAGAAAAAAAACAATAAATTTGTGGAGGTATAAGCTAGACGAAGTCTAGAAGAGTTATTGCTTGGGTTTCTAAATAGGTGGGGACTAGATGAGAGGAAGAAGTTCGACAAAGTCTTACTTATCTGAGATTTGTATTGGGAAATGGTCGTTTGTTGGGAGTTGTAGTATGTGGGTATTTGTGCTTCTTATACTTTTCAGCCACTTAAGCCTAAATTTTCCCTACCACCCAAAGAGTCACGTTACAACCTTAATAAGTCCTTTCTGGTTTTAAATTCACTTTCACATTCTAGTAGAGGAGATGTTTGATTTTAAGCAAGCCTACGGTAAACACTACTTGTATTTTATTTGAGAGTATTATTTCTTTACATACACTTTTGAGAGTGAGATACACATACACATATCTTGAGAGAAGCATGAATCCAAGGTGATATACGAGTTAGTAGCAAAAGTGCACTCGGCGGCTTGACTTGATAGAATGTGTATTGTGATATGCTCTTTTATTCCATACCCTTTGAAACAATGATGATGTCTAAACCCCTTTAAATCCAAGTCTTCTATTAGTTCTATTTCTTCATTGCTCGAGGACTAGCAATTATGTAAGTTTGGGGGAGTTGACATACTTGGATTTTACATGGTTTTAGAGAGTGGTTTTGTATGAATTGATCATAAATTATATATTATTGGACGTGTTTATATCTATTTCTCTATTATGTTAGTATGTTGACCATTTTTTTAAAAATGTGTAGAAAAAAGTATAAAAATATGTGGAGGTGCGACAGCCTTGGTTTGAGACAATTTTTACTGGAGATTTTGAAGTCCAATCAGCCTCTAATTCATATCAATATCTACGTATTTGAAAGAGCTTCGCGTGGGTACTGTGTACGTCTAAATCAGAGTTCGGTAGAAGAAGTTATGGCCGTTACAAGAACCCTGCGCTGTCCAGAAACTAACACGCGGCCGGGTGAATTATTACACTGTATATTCACCCGGCCGGGTGCTGTAATTTTGCGACGAAAGAGTCAGAAAGGGGTGGAAAATCATCACGCGGCCGGGTGAATTTACAGTGTATTAATTCACGCGGCCGGGTGCACTGATTTGGCGAATTATTTTGAAGAAAACACGATTTTTGAGAAAAGAAAAAGAGGAAAAAGGCTAGGGTTAAGGATACTTATACACTTACCACCTCCAACACTCACACACACCCCCAAGAACACTTTGAGAGAGAGAATTGAAGATTGAAGTTGTCATTCCATAGATTCTTTCTCATAGGAGTATCTTAATCTTTTCTCCATGTATTTCATAGAATCTTTTGTTTCAAACATGGTTTTTGTGAAGAACATGAGTAGCTAAACACCTTTTTGTAGAATTTTTGGTGATGATGCACTAATTTCCTAGTTTTTATCCAATTAATTTTGTTCTTACCTTGCTCTTGTAGTTATTTGATTATTCTTGGATTTATTCCTTTCAATAGCTTGATCACCACTTGATTGTGTAGGATTAATTAGATTAATCGAGAGATGAAAAAATTAATCTGGAAATAAGAATAATTCACACCTTAATGCAATAAAACTAGGGAGAGTTGAGGTTTTGAGTGAGGTCTCTGACCTAATCGAGCTTTTGGGAGTTAGGGGTTTTAGGAGTAGAAGGGGACTTCAATCCTAGCACCTAATCTGCAGGTTTCTCACCTTGGGAGGGGGTTTAATCTATAATTTTGGTCGACTTAGTAATTCAAGAGACACCAAAAGGTAAGGCAATTTGATTGGATAAGAGCTTGGAATTGTGCATCGGATCCTTGAATTCTACAATTTTCTCCATATTATCTTTTCACTCCGTGTTTACATGCTTTTATTTGTTTATTTGCTCATTATATGCTTTTTTTAGTGTTAGAAAAAAAACTATACCTTTCCCGATTCTCTAGATAGTAGTCAACATTGGTCGTGGTAGTTAAGTAGATACAAATTTGTCTCTGTGGGATATGATACTCTTGCTTGCTAATTGCTATAGTAGCCCCGTACACTTGTGGGTATCACTTGTGTTAAAATAAGTCGAGTCAAGTTTTTGGCACCGTCGCCGGGGACAATTTTGTGTCGTTAGAGCTTAATATCGTGATAATAATTGAGATTTCTAGTCCAGATTTTATTTGCTTTATTTTCATTTTTATTTTTGAGTTCTCTAATCTTGGTGTTTCTTTTCTCAGGTTGTATGCGCTAGAAGGGTGCAATACTGCTCACACTTACCACATGCTTGTCCTCAAGCATGAAGACAAACTAAAAGAAATAAGTCGAATTCGAGCCCGGTTACTCCCCCCTGGCCGACTCTACCTAACCTAGACACAAGACTCTAGTCTTTGACGCAAAGAAAAAAAAACAAACAACAACACAAACACATAAACACATAAAAACAATTTAAACACATAGAAAATGCTATATTTTCAACCATCCCTCCCCTTGGGATCAGGTGCAATCCGGCCTTAGGCAGCCTTGAACTTCCGCCGCCCCTCTTTTCCTCCCCAGTCAGTATATCCGCTTGTCAGGATAACTCAACCCTAGGCCAAACACTGGATTCACTTAGTCACTCATTCCTCACAAGGGAGGGGATGTTAGGACTGTTTCCTCTCAATGCTATACACAGATGCTTCGGACTCAGATCTCACGCGCAGCTCCTGAAGGTCTTTAAGGCTTGTAATGGGGCTATTGGTTTGTAATGTTGGGGTGGATGTTCCTAAGGCTCTAAGGTTTAAAAACTAACTATTTATTTTGATGTGGGGGAACTGTGTGCAGTTAAGCTTCTGCCTAGTGCTTCTCTTCTGCTGGACAATTTTTGATATTGGCCTCCAACTGGTCAGTAGCTTCCTTGTGGCTTCGCCACCCTTATTTCTTCTTTCTCCCCCTTTTTTTTTGGTCACGTCTTTTCGACCATTTTCTTCGATTTATTTCTGCGGCTTTGCCACCCTTATTCCTTCTTATATTTTGGACATGGAATTTTTCCAGATCAATTTTCTCCTTCTTTCTTTGACTTACTTTTCTACAGCTGGTTCTTTTTGTATGTCCTCCTGGGCAGTTGCCTGCTTGCCTTATGCCTTGCACACACAGCCCCTACTGCCTTCAGGTTTTGCTACACGCGGTCACCTTGCCCTAGACATCATGTGGCAGCCACTCTTCTTTTTTCTGTGTTTAGTGGGAAGTAGTCCCACTTTAGGCTTCTAACTCACCATTTTAAGAGGGCTTTCGTGTCTGACCTAAAGGATGGCTTTTTTCCTTCATACTTGCATCATCTATACTGAATAGGAGCTACTAGGGGGGGCGGTTTTCGTTTTCCAGCATGCCTTATCTCCCTCGATTCACCTCACCGTTAGTTTCAGGCAGTTGAGTTTTAAGCCCATTCAGAAAACACATATAAATCCTAGACCTAAACAAACCCTTAAAAAAACTAACATGCACTAACTTAAATAACACATATATACATGTCATACTGGCCATTTGCTCCCCCCTCTCTCTTCACAAGTGTCTGCCCCAGATATGGTCTGTGAAGTGAAAAATAGGAATGGCTAGTATGACCGACACACATTTATAACAAACACATACTATATCTAAAAACTTCTCACACTTAGACTATGCAATAGGCTAAGTGGGAGAGTTTTAGATACATACGTAGGCTAAGTGTGAGTTGGCATGTATATTAAAGAAACACACAAACATAAACACATGCGCCAAAGATATCAAACCCTTTACTTCTCACACTTAGACTATTGGATAGGCTAAGTGTTATGAATGGGGTTTGCTCATATCTTATACACATATAATTCTACCTACATAACAAAAGTAATACTCCATCCGTTTCTTCATAGTTGAGGCGGAACTTTTCGGCACGGAGTTTTAAAAATGAATGTTGGGTGTGTTAAATAAATAGATAAAAAAGTAAGAGAGATGAAAAGGTTGAGAGAATAGAGTATAAAGTGAATAAAGTAGAGAGAATAAAGTAAGAGAGAGTAAAGTAAGAAACTTTTCGAAATAGAAAAATGACTCAACTATGAAGAAACGGAGGGAGTAATTAAAAAAATAGAAATAAAAGAAAAACTAAAAAACAAAAAGAAAACTAACTGGTCAGTAGGGGGGGTCGATCAGACATTCCCCCTGCTCCTCCTTGTTGCAGGGGTCTGTGCAGGTGGTTCCTTTGGTTCTTCTTCAGTGGAGTCCGGTTGGTTGTACTATGCTTCCTTGGGTCCATCACTTTCTTCCTTCTCTGGTTCGGTTGGTTCATCATCCTGGCCTCCATGGCCACTCGGTCCAGCTCCGGTACTGTCTTTTCCTCTCGCTAACTCCTTAAGTACACTTTCCATCAAGTTTGTCAATCTCGCCATCTCTGCCCACGATTGCATGTTCTCCTCTGCTAGCTCCTCTACTACCCTTTCCAGATTTGCTTTCCTCTGTCCTTGCACTTGTTCGTTCTGCCCAACTCGTCCCTCTTGGCCTTGTTGTGCCCTCCCACCAGGGACTCTTTCTCGGTAGTATACGATGTTGGTGCGGACGTAGAAGGGGATATCGAACAGGCCAGGAGAGTCGACCATATACATGGGAGATAGGTCATCTGCCTCGGTTATGATTATGTTGTTGTACACGAAGGCTCCTAGTATGTTGCAGAGGGACAAGTTTCTGGCTGGGTGGGTAGCTATCAGGTGGCATTGGTAGGCTGTCCAAAATCCCAAGTGCAACCTCCTTCCACGATGCACCACACCATGTACAATTCGGTCATAGATGTTCTGGCGGCTGAATTAGTCTGGCCTAGTAGGTTGTAGCCCAAGTAGAGTTGTATCAGTCGGAGCATGGGGTTGTTGAAATGGGTCGATCTGGAGATGGTGGAGGCGAACTGACCAGCAGCGGGGTGGGTTAATTCCTCCCAGGCTTCTTGGGGTTCAAATTCTACGTGCCTCCTTGGTATCCACCTCTCTCGGCTTCTCCATTCTGGTCATATAGCTTCCTCTAGACTACACATCCCCAATCG
This sequence comes from Salvia hispanica, assembly GCF_023119035.1. Classification (NCBI taxonomy): domain Eukaryota; kingdom Viridiplantae; phylum Streptophyta; class Magnoliopsida; order Lamiales; family Lamiaceae; genus Salvia; species Salvia hispanica. Next base: position 15,492,109 of record NC_062970.1, read on the forward strand.
CACATTCCACTCCATTAGACTCATGGACAACTCTCCACCGAATATCCTGAAGGAAATTGACACCTCGTCTAGGTCCGTTGTGACTTGGAACCTAAACATAGTGAATAACTCCTTGGCTAACATTACTGATATCTCCGGGTCCCTATTCTCTAACAGCCACTCAAAACCCAATGTTTCCATACTGGCCAGGAAAGAGTCACGCACAGATAACTCATCCAGAGAGGGTATGTGGAGTACCTTGCCGCATTTAACTTGCTTTCTGCTATCCTCCTTGTCGTCAAAGGCGTCTTGAAGCTTCTTAGTGTTTTAGTGCTTCATGTCCTCCATCAGCTCATCGGTAAGCTCCATCCGCCACCGTCGGTACACAATCCTCTCCACTGGAGGGTGGACAAGTTCTTTGTGGTTGTCGGGGAGCTGCTGCTCATGGCACTCTTCCCCATCTAGAGAGATATCACTCTCGGACTCCGACTCCACACTGGAAGTGTAGTCACTGTCGTTCAACCTCTTTCTCTCTTCTGGCTCTCGGATCACTATGCTGGTGTTAGTTGTTCGTTGTTTCTTTGCGACCTGCTTCTTCTTGGCAGGGGCCTTTCCTTTTCTCTTCCTTTCCTGGAGGTACTTGTCTTCACCTTCGTCTGCCTTATCTTCCTCCTCCGCTAGTGATGAAGGTTCCACTTGGGCAGTAGGCTCGGTCACCACGCAGGTACTGGTATCGTCATTTATCGCCTCCTCTTGATCTACTGACTCAGATGCGAGGTCCAGACCCTCAGCCACCTTGTCAGCCTCTTCCTCCTGGTTATTTGGCGTTGATGAAACCGTCCCTGTTGCCATTGGGGCTTCCTTCTGGCTAGTTGTCGAGGGCTCCTCCCCAGGTTTTGTAAGAGTAGTCCTCTCATCTTCACTAGAGATCTCCACTGCATCTGCTGCCGTGTTTGCTCCTTCCTTGTTGGACGTCCACTTTCCTAAGCATCTCTGTGACACTCTCTTGGACTTCTGCCGTTCTGCCTTGGGGTCGCTTTTCAACACTAGTTTTCGTTTGACTGACTTTGGTTTTGACACGGTTGGGGCCATAGTTTTCGGCTCCTCAGGTTGTACTTCGGCCTCTTCTTCTGTTTCTTTTTCATCCTCCCTTACTACTGACTGGGGGTTTCTGATTTCTGCTTTTCCTCTTCAGGCTGCTTCACTCCTTCGGTTTGTTCTACTCCCATTCCCTCCACTGGCTGGTGGACAACACCCTCTGACTCCTCTGCTACCATGGATGCTTCACCTTCCCCTACTGCCTGGGATGCGAGGTCCAGAACCTCAGCCACCCCCTCAGTATTTATCACTATCCTGTTTCCCCCACCTAAAACCGACTGGAATTCATCATCAGTCATTAGCCCTTGCTTCTTGGCCATTTTGTTCAGATCTATCTCCCTTCTCTCTACCTCTTTGATTATGGGTTCTGCGGCCGTTGTTTCCTCTGATTTATCCTTCTCTCCTTCGCTTTCCATCCCTTCACTGTCTTTTTCCTCTGTTTCCCCCCAGTTGGGGTCTTGATAGGCGGAAAGTGGGCTAACGTCGAGTGGCTCTGTTTGTTGGTGTTTGGGAGAAGGGTTAGAGGGTTCCGACGGTGCAGTTATCGTTGGAGAGGTTTTTTCGGATGTGGGATTTGAGGAAGTTGGGGTGGTGGTAGGCAGGTTGACGGTGGTCGCAATTTCTGGGGTAGGGGTCGGTATCGCCGGCATTCCTCCGGCCAGGCTAAATCCAGTCAGGGTCGCCGTCCAATCCTTGTTCTGGGTCTTGCTGCCTGAGATACGCCGCCAGTGCGTCTAAAGGAACCATCGCCGGAATTTATGGCGTCGGCGTTGGCTGCGATCGTTGCGGACTTGGCGGCCGCGTATCTGCTGTTGTTCGAACTTCTGGGTGGTTTTCGTCGGTGGTAGAGGTTGGGTTGTTGGTTGCTTTCTTCTTTCCCATGGTTTGTATCGGTGGTGGTTCTCTGTTTCCGGTAGTGGTTCACGGTGGTTATTTGGAGTGGGGTGGTGGTTGTCGAGAGCGGTTGTTTTGGGTGAGAGAATGCAGGTAAGGGTTTGTAAAGTGAAGGGAGATAGGCGGTTGGGGCCTTTATAGAGGGGTGGGCAGTTGAGGGTTTTGACCGGTTATAGGCGGTTCCAGGCGCGACATTTCGGGAGGGAGGCGGTTGGGCGTTCTCGCTGCTGATTGGACATCCCCTGTCACATCTCTGCCCACGCGCCCTCCCAGTCACTTTACTCGCCTGCAAAGCTGCACCACGTACCAAAATTCAAATTTCCACTCGTTTTTCCCTCTCAATTAGCTAAAAATAGAAATAAAGTAAAAAAAGGAACTCTTAAATATAATTTAGAGTTTCACCAAATTGGTATCCTTGTGGTCAGTACGAACTCCAAATTAATATTTAAGATCCGAAAATCTTTGTAGTATTTTTAATATCTTCCTACTTACTTAAAATTAAATCACTACATATTCACAATATTTACATCATTACTAAAGGCATTTGAAATTCTACCTGGTCAATAAGCACATATCATATAAAGTTGGCCAGGTGGAACTCCAAACCCCTATCCTACTGATCATTAGACGCTATTAAAGTGTAGTGGAATTTCTTCCACTACACACATCTCTGCATTTTCTCTATATATTTTCAGCCTATGTCCATTTACGACAAAAGGTTCAGAGTTGGGGATACTCCCTGAAATCTCTACCGCTCCATTAGAACGAAGTGCGGTGATGATGTAAGGTCCTGTCCATTTTGACTTGAGTTTCCCAGGCATTAGCTTCAGTCTCGACTGGAAGAGTAGTACTTTCTGGCCAACTTGGAGATTCTTGGTCCTCAAATTCTTGTCGTGCCACATCTTAGTTTTGTCCTTGTACCACATGGCTGAGTCGAATGACTACAATCTGAGTTCCTCCATCTCCTGTAGTTGCAGCTTCCTTTCCTCCTCACAGGCTCTAGCATCCATGTTAACTTGCTGAACTGCCCAGTACGCTCGGTGTTCAATTCCCACTGGTAAGTGACACATCTTCCAAAAACAATACGGTACGGGGACATCCCTATAGGCGTCTTGTAGGCTGTTCGATACGCCCACAGAGCATCTTCCAACCTTGTGCTCCAATCCTTCCTGGAAGGGTTGACCGTCTTCTCCAGGATGCTCTTTATCTCCCTGTTTGAGATCTCCGCTTGCCCATTGGCTTGAGGGTGGTAGGTGACTAGATAGGCGGTGATGGACCCTGTACTTTTTCATCAAGGCTTCAACTGTACGGTTGCAAAAATGAGTTCCTTGATCGGATATGATTGCCCTTGGTATCCCAAATCGGCTGAATATATGACTCTTGAGGAACTTAGCAACCTCCTTGGATTCACAAGTGCTCGTGGCCTTGGCTTCTATCCACTTTGATACATAGTCGACTGCCACCAGGATGTAGGAATTCCCGTAAGATGAAGGGAAAGGACCCATGAAGTCCATGCCCCAAATGTCGAACACTTCACAAACAATCACTGGAACTTGCGGCATTTCATCCCTCGCGGAGATCCCACCGGTCAGTTGGCAACGGTCACAGCCCTTGCAAAACTCGTATGCATCTCTTTTAAAGTTGGCCAGTAGAATCCGCTGTCCAGTACCTTCCTTGCGGTCTTCCTAGGACCAAAATGTCCTCCACATGCCAAGGAGTGGCAGTGTATCAGTACATCTTGTTGCTCCCAATCAGGAATACATACTCCTTATAACTTGGTCAGCTCCTGCCTTCCACAAATATGGATCGTCCCAGAAATAATACTTGGCTTCACTCTTGATCTTCATCCTCTGAGCCCTTGTCACGTTTGGCACCATTGGGAGCTCTCCCGTCACTAGATAGTTGGCCAAGTCCGCAAACCAGGGTTGTCATATCCTGACCAGTAAGCCTCATTACTTCTTCCCAATCGATCTTCCTTGCGGAGAAAATCACCTCACATAAATGCTCTTCTGGGAATCGATCATGCACATCTTCACTGTTCCCTTCTTGCACTATTCTGCTCAAATGGTCCGCTACCTTGTTTTCGACCCCCTTCTTGTCTTCTACTTCCCAATCAAACTCTTGTAACAGAAGTACCCATCTGATTAGTCGGGGTTTTGACTCCTTCTTTGCAATGAGATACTTAATAGTCGCATGGTCGGTATAGACGATGGCCTTGAATCCTAACAAGTACTGCATGAACTTCTCGAACGAATAAACAACAGCCAACATCTCCTTCTCGGTGGTGTCATAGTTCCGTTGGGCTTGATTCAAGGTCTTAGATGCATAGAATATCACGTACCTCTTCCCATCGACCTTCTGACCCAGTACGGCCCCAAGGCATAGTCACTAGCATTGCACATCACCTCAAAGGGGTGATTCCCAGTTAGGAGCTTGGATGATCGGTGCAGAGATCAACTTTTCCTTGAGATGGTTAAAGGCAGCCTTGCAATGCTCGTCGAAAACGAACTCCACCTCATTCTGGAGGAGTCTGGTAAGAGGTTGGGCGATCTTGGCGAAATCCTTGATAAATCTTCGATAAAATCCAGCATGCCCCAGAAAACCTCTTATTCCCTTCTGATTAGTAGGGAAGGGTAATTTGGATATGACATCCACCTTAGCTTGATCCACCTGGATTCCTCTTTCTGACACCACGTGTCCTAAGACGATTCCTTCGGTAAACATAAAATGGCATTTCTCAAAATTCAAAACCAGATTCCTTGCTTGGCATCTTTCTAGCACTACATCCAAAGGCTGTAAGCACGAGCCGAAAGAGTCTTCATAGAACGTGAAATCATCCATGAAGATCTCTATGCAATCTTCTATTAAATCTGAGAATATGCTCATCATGCAGCGTTGGAATGTGTCCGGGGTGATGCATAGGCCGAAGGGCATGCGTTTATACGCATAGGTTCCAAACGGGCAGGTAAACGTGGTCTTATCCTGGTCCTCGAGGTTCACGTAAATTTGGAAATAGAAGTATTTCCTCCCAGTCAGTCGCTCCAGCATTTGATCGATGAATGGCAGGGGGAAATGGTCCTTCCTGGTTGCAGTGTTCAGCTTGCGGTAATCTATACACATTCGCCATCCAGTGACCAGTCTGGTGGGCACTAGCTCAATCCTCTCATTCTTAATCACCTGGATTCTGGATTTCTTGGGGACCATATGGATCGGACTAACCCATTCACTATCGGGTACCGAGTATATAATGCCTAGCGAGAGCAACTTCAAGATCTCCTTCAGTATCTCCTCGCGCATATTGGGGTTCACCTTCCTTTGCGAATCTCTATGTGTCTTGGCTCCTTCCTCCAACCGAATATGGTGCATGCATACATCTGGACTTATCCCCACCAAGTCCGTAAGGCTCCTTCCAATAGCCTTCTTGTTTTTGCTCAGCACGGTCAATAGCTTTGCCTCTTGTTCTTCAGTTAGCCTGCTATTGATGATCACAGGGAACGAGTCTTCCTCCCCGAGGTAGGCATACTTAAGGTTTGCTGGCAGCTTCTTCAACTCCACTTGTGGGGGTAGTGTGTCTGTAGGTAGAGGGTTTTTTTCAGAATCCTTCTCTTGCTCATGTTCACCATCTGAGTTCTCCTCCATACTGGCTGGTAGTAAAGCCCCTGCGGCTCCCGCGGATTCCGAGTTCTGACAGAATTCTGTAGTTGCTCCTTCAATTTCCTCATCAGTTAACCTTCGGCTACTGATCAGATCACACCATGCAGCTGCCTCCACATCAGCCTGTGCATACACATCCAAGGCTTGGAACTTCTCCTGCAATAACTCGGTCTCAAGAAATTCTTGGACTAGGGGGTCAATAACATCAACATAGCATAGATTTTCAGAATCTATCGGTTTTTGCATGGCTTCATTGATGTCAAAAACAAATTTTTCACCATTAAAATCAATGCATATTGTTCCCTCAGCCATATCTACAATTGTCTTAGTTGTTCTTAAAAATGGTTTCCCTAACAATATCCCGCTAGACTCCCTAGTTTCTGGCTCGCTCATCTTAATCACATAAAAATAAGCAGGATAAGTAAAGTCTTGTATTCTGACCAACACATTTTCTAACACACCCTCAAGATTTATACACGACCTATCAGCCAGTTGGATCAACACCCTAGTGTTTGACAACTTTACCCCCTTCAACCGATTATAAATGGATAACGGCATAACATTGATAGATGCTCCCAGATCACACATTGCTTGCTCGATTTTTACATCTCCAATTGTTATGGGTAAAGTAAACATACCTGGGTCGGCTCTCTTGGGTGGTAGTTTCTCCTGCACAATAGCTGATGCTATCTCTTCCACCATGATTTTTCCATCCTCCTGGGCTTTTCCGGCTATGAACTCCTTTATAAACTTCCCCAGAGGGGGTAGTATCACGGCTTGGAGGAATGGTATGGTAACATCCGGCTTCCCGAAGATTGACATGAAATCCACAGGGTTTTCTTTCTTTCTCTTCGTAACAAACCGATATGGAAACGGTTTCTCCCCTTTAGCCTCTTCAACAAGCCTCTATGGACTTTTTTTTGGTGCCTCCTGGGTTCGAGGCCTCGACGTGGGTATTGTTTCTTCAGGTTTCTCATTTCTAGACTGTGTTTCTTCCTCCTTTCCTTTCCCAGTATGCTCCTCGTCCAGAAAAAACGGATCTTCCATCTGAGGCAGAGGTCTCCTGAGCTCTTCCACTGAGATGGTGTTGCTCAGCACCCTTGCTCCACTAGACTCCCCAATAGGGTTTCTGAGTTGAGGTCCATTATAGGCTGTTCCGGACCGCAGTGTGATTTTACTTACATTGGCCTTTTCAGGTACATGGACTTTAGACGGGAGTTTCCCTGAGTTCCCTTTCATTTCACCCACAAAGTTTGCGAGCTGGGCTAACTGTTTGTTAATCATTTTCATATTAGCCATATGCTCCTTCTGGGGGCTTTGCATCCCTTGCACTGCTTCATTATTGGACTGCAAGTCATTTTTGATACTTTGCTGTGAAGCGAGCATCTCCCCCATCATGTCTTCCATAGACCTTCTTGACCTGTTTGGGTAATGGAATTGATTTGAACCTTAGTGTTGGTTATAATGGGGTGGTGGTGGGTTTTGCTGGTATTTTGCTAGTTTTGGTTTGGTGGGTACTAATTATACTAGGCAGGAGGGTTGTACTAGTTTTGGTTATGGGACTGGTTTTGGGTCTGTTTGTTTTGGTAGTTCCTTTGGTGGGGGGGTACATATGCTGTTCGGATTTTGGTTTTGGGGGTTTTGGTTCTGAGGTTGCTGGTCTCTTCCTACCCAGTTCGACTGGTGGTCAGGATTCGTTGGGCCACGCTTGAAATTTTGGTTCGGGTGGGGGTTGGGCTGATTCTGACCTTGATTTTGGTTCTGATTCTGATTTCCATCTCCCCATCGGAAGTTTTGGTGATACCTCCATGGTGCGTCCCTCTACTTCCCTAGAATCCAATTCTCATTATAATTGTAGTACCCTGTGGAATTAGCTTGCTCTACATCGTCGTTTGGTTGATCATATGGTAGCTCTGGAGCCTCTTTGCCACCAGTCGGAGAAGGTGGTGGAGTGTTCTCTTTGATTGCGGTCAGCAACTCCTTCTTTAATTCCTCCATCTTCAGATCCATCATTTCCTCCTGGTTAGTAGCCGAAGCACTTGCTACCCTTTCTCTATTGTACCCATTCCTTGCGTTGTCGTACGTCTTTTTTACATTCATCAATTTGCGTAAGACCTTCTTGGCTTCACTGATCCTCAACTGTGTGAAATCACCTCCGGATGACGAATTCGCCACATCCTTTGTTTCCTTGTTCATCCCCTCATAAAAGGTGTGGTGCACCTCTATCTCCTTCATGCGATGGTTAGGGCATGACTCCAGAAGACTCATGTATTTCTCCCTATACTCGCTCAGGGTCTCATCGTACTCTTGCCTTGTACATGATATCTTCCTCTTCAATGCACTCGTCTTTGAAGAAGGGAAGAACTCATTAAGGAAAGATGACTTGAAATCGCCCCATGTGTTGATGGAGCCGGCTGGCAGGCGCATGAACCAGGTGTTGGCCTCTCCTTTTAGGACAAACGGCAGAGCTTTCAATCTGTAGTCATCCTCGCTTGCCCCTGCTGGCATCCTCTGTGCTTTACAGATTTTGCAGAACTCCTTGAGGAACTCGTAGGGTCCTTCGTAGCTTTTCCCACAGTATGTAAGTAGAATTGCAATAACGTGGGGTTTTACATCACAGGCTGTTTGGCCTGGGGTGACCACTATGGCTTGTGGGGGATCTTCGGCGGCATGCGCAGTAAGCGTTGCGAGCTCTGGGTCGTCCTCACCTTGGTCAGCCATCCTCACTAGTGTTCTTACTGGTTGGGGTGGAAGCTCAGGGAGTTGGTACTCTATGTCTTCTTTCTCCTCGTCGCTACTCGTGCCTAGGTCGGACAGTGCTGTCGACAGGCCAGAACGAGTGGTCACGAGTATCATTCCTCAGGGAAGTATCCTTGGTCTCCACTGGCCAGGAGCCGAGCTACTTCTCATAAACTGAAAATAAAAAGAAAAGGAAAATTATAAACAATATATACACCAAAAAAATCACACACAATAACAGGTATGAAAGCCATCCATCCCCGGCAACGGCGCCATTTTGATAGTGTATGTTTTTAAGGTGTCGGGTGTGTTAAATTAAAGGAGTGCGTCCAACTGATCAGGATGAAAATGCCAAACTAGCTGAGTCGTTGGCACGACAACCGGAACCTGGTATCAAATAAATTTCCTCAACCCACTTCTACTGGTTAGTATAGTTGAGGTAAGGGTCGAATCCCACGAGACATGTGAAAAGTAAACAGTTACTAAATAAGGAAACTTAGACGGCAGGGCATATCTGGTGGCTCGGTGGCTTTCTGACAGGTCTTGGATGGTACAACTGGCTAGAACGGTGGGATGATGACTTCTACGGCAGACTTCTGGACGTCAGGTGACCATGGTTGTGGCGAGGAACGAGAAAAAATGGACAATGCTGAAGGAACTGATCTTCTAGAGAGAATTCTAACTAAGTGTGGTGGTTGGACTTTCGAATTGCGAACTCTCTTCTCTCTCTCCAAGTGGTTCGTTTTATAGGCAGGCTTGCCCTTGCTTTTAGGGTAGACTTCCTTCGCAATTTGACTTTTCTGCCCTTTTTTCTGATCATCCCATCTATCCTTCTTCTCCATCTCGAGCCTTTTCTCTGGCATGCATCCTGGTCAGTATTGCACCCTTCTAACGCTCTTTTCACCTGCGACGTCCGAATCGTCTCCTACTGACTTGGATTCCTTAATCCCGCACACTTAAGCAACTGTTTTACGATAATACATGTAATTAGGGATGTCAATCGGGCCAGCCCACCGGGTTTCGGGCCAACCCTATTCGGGTTGCGGGTCAATTAGGTGCGGCTAATCGGGCTGTGACTTTTTGGGTTACAAAAGTTCAACCCTAACCCTAAAAGCTCGGGTTTCGGGCTAGCCCAGCGGGCTAATCGGGTTGCTACCGATAAAATTAACATGTGTTCAATCCTATAAATAATAGTGAAAATTAGTTATATTTACAGAATGTAAAATATTTAATTATGATAAATTTGATATATATGCTTAAACTCAAACATAAACATGATCAAATACTTATATTTGAGATTTATGTACAATAAAACATAAACATCAAGAAATATTAAAGCATGTTTTAGAAATTAAATATATTTTGTAGTGAATTTGAAGTTTCTAATTTATATATCTATTATTATGTTAATAAAAATTTAACATATAATTTATATATTTAATATATAAAAATAAAAGTTATTTTTTAGTAATCTATATTCTAAAATAACCAATGAAGTGTCGAATTAGAGTCAAACAAATAGAACGATAGAAATTTTATCGGGTTTTCGGGCCAGCCCATCGGGTTTTCGGGTCTGGCCCTAACGGGTTGCGGGTTAATCGGGTGTGGGCTAATCGGGCTGTAATTTTATCGGGCTAGAAATTTTCAGCCCTAACCCTGGAAATTTGGCGAGCTATTCGGGCCGGCCCACGGGTTATGGGCTACATTGACATCCCTATATGTAATTCACGACATACTGACCAGTAACCAAGGCTTAGAATACGACTTATCAACCATGTAGATAAATGCATTATTATAGTGAATATTTCCCTTCATGTATTAATATGTACGAACCAATTCCATATTATTCTAAATTTATGAATATTTTCTTATTTTGGCGGATCATATCTTGGTCATGTAGCAATTCCAATATCAAATTTTACAATTCAAGAGATTAGGAATTTGTAGGCTAGCTATTACATGTTTACTAGGGAACAAGAGATCCATATGTCCTCGTTTGTTTTATTTTATCTGTTTCAACTAAGTTGAGTTTTATTCATTTTTGGAATGTCCTAATTAAATTGAGTCATTTTTTCTTTAGACAAAAAACAAAGCAACCAATCAATATTACTTTATTCAAATACATACATTACTCTCTTTTATCCTTCATACTTTATTCATCTTTTTTACTTTTCAACATAATTTCTTAATCTCTGTGCGCAAAAATTTTGACTCGATTAGCTGGGACGGAGGGAGTATTAGCTTTCTATTTTATAAATTAATATTATGAAAGTCTCCATTTGTGTGCTATACTCACTGCACGTTATATCAATTAAAATACCCTATTGGCGTGCTACGCGCTACTCACTAGCATGTGGATTTAATATATTCAAGTTAGCTCGTGTTTATTTTATTAACGGTTTGCATTGTGAAGTTGCCCCTGAAAAATAATTACTTCCTCCGTCCGCGAACGACTCATCAGAGCAATTAACAACAAAGATAAGTAATGGTGTATGTATTTGATGATAAAGCTCAACTAATTGATCAAACGCTTCATTTTCAACCAACTGTACCTGAAAATTACTCCATATAATACCATCAGATAATGTATAATTCAATAACGCTAAGCTATTAATTATTTTTTGCACGAAAGTGTTTGTGTTATAAATACGAGAGAAATAAGAACAAGTTATTTTCCTAATTCTTTTGGACTTTAAAAGAGAGTGAATTGATTTATTGTGAACTACAAAACAGGTACCTAGAAAATGGAGTTTGCACTCAATATTTATAAAATTATATTTTTAGTTAAAAAATATTTAATATCAAATTCAGTTCTGATTTTTACTATTCTATCATTTAGACCTTGAAAGGTATATTTGTTCATTTAGTTTGATTTAAGGACCAAACTTGGGATTTTTTAATATTTCTGTACTTTTTTGTGATTTTTTAAAGATAAAAAATCTTTGTAGTATTATTAAATATTTGTATTTCTCAAAACAAATTATTTAAATCTTTGTGATCCAATCCCAAATAATCGTATATCCGTATGCATTTAGAAACGATGTGTACATCAACTTTTAGCCGTCAACGTCATGTAAAGTTTACATGTAAAGTTGATGTGTGTTATTAAGAAAACAAGATATACAAGATACATAGACACTATTATGTACTTCCCATGTCCTATTTCTTTTTTTTCCGTATTAAAGATGAAATATTTTATAAAAATGGAAACAACTTCATCTTCACTTTTTCATCTTCTTACTTTATTCTATCCTAATTAATTTACAAAACAACATTACATAAAATTTCATGCTGAAAAGCAAATATTTTATTTTTAAGAGCACCCGCAACAGTGTTTGCACGGACGGACACCGTCCTTGCCGAAGGAGCGGCACGCTGCTATCCGCCACTGCGCTCTCGCCGCTGGCACGGTACTGCTCGATGCATCGAGCACGTCCGTGCCGCTGAGCAGGCTGACGTGGCGGCACGCGATTGGCAATCTCTATTTTTTATTATTATTATTTTTTAAAAAAAATTGAATTTAAATTAAAAAAATATATTTTTACGCTTTCCAATAAATTATCCATTTTCTACCCATTTTTAATTTATTTTTCAATTTTTTTTCCCCAAAATTCACATTTCCATCTATAAATACCCCCACTTCCACACAAAAAATTTCCCACTACACTACACAATTCTCATCTAAATTGTCTTATCAATTCTCAATCTTTCACTATTAAAAAACGGTACTGCTCGATGCATCGAGCACGTCCGTGCCGCTGAGCAGGCTGACGTGGCGGCACGCGATTGGCAATCTCTATTTTTTATTATTATTATTTTTTAAAAAAAATTGAATTTAAATTAAAAAAATATATTTTTACGCTTTCCAATAAATTATCCATTTTCTACCCATTTTTAATTTATTTTTCAATTTTTTTTCCCCAAAATTCACATTTCCATCTATAAATACCCCCACTTCCACACAAAAAATTTCCCACTACACTACACAATTCTCATCTAAATTGTCTTATCAATTCTCAATCTTTCACTATTAAAAAAAAATGTCCGGCTCCGGCGATCACCCCCGACTCCCACGGTTGGAACCACGAATGGTTCGGCTCACAACCATTCCCTAGTCCGGAAACTCAATTCTCGGCCTCTCCTCAAACCCAAGGTTCTCAAGTTCCGGGTGGCTACCGACCTTACCCGGTGGACGACCAAGATGCCCCCATGGGGAATACAGGTGGGCACCCGATGTAACACCCCGCTTTTTCGAACACTAATTTTTGTGACGTGGAAATTTTTGCATTAAATGCTTTTAATGCTATGATATGTGAAATTAAATGATAAGTGATTTATTGCAATATTCTTTGTGACCTAATTGCGATATGGAGTCGAGTTTGAGTTGAATAGTCAAACATGTTGAATATGTGACGTGGCTATTGAATAGTCAACATGGTGGAAAATATGACGTGGCCGTGGAATGGTCAAAGTCGTTGGAAAATGTGGAATGGAGGTGGAAATTCGAATATGTGAATATTTTGATGTGGGAAGAAATAATATTCGTGGTGAATTATTTTCCTAAGTGATGAGTGAGAATTTAATAGGAGCATTATTTAATCATGTGGAATTTTCGACCTCCCTATTTATTGAAGAAGAAATCCTATTTTCTTGGATTTAATTATTGCTTGGGATAATTATCCAAATTAAATCCAAAGTCCGATTATTCCTATTTTAATTGATGAAAATTTCGAAAACCCTATGTTGGTCTAGAGGGATTTTTCGAAAATCCTTATTATGGGAGAATGGATTATTTTTATTATATTATTAGATCCCTTATTGACTCTCTTCCATAATTAAATTCAAATATCCTAGCATATCTTGCCAAATCTAAGAAGATCTTGCCATATCCTAATTAAATTAGGATTTGATTTTTATTCCTTGTGAGAAGAGGAAAAAATCGCCTATTTCCTTTTATTTGGAGGGGATTTAATTATATATTTTCTTGCTCCGTGATATATTATTCTACTCCGTGAAATATTTGAATTAATTATAGGCTATTAAAATAGCCTATAATTTTCGAAAATCCCCTTACTTCTCAACTAAATCAACGCCATTCTCTACTATCAAATCTCACCAAATCTTCCAAATCTTAATTTATTTAATTATTGGATATTATTTTGGCACTCTATAAATACATGTGAGAAACCTAACCCTAGCACTACAGAAAACCGCCCCCCACTCCCAAAAATCTCGACATCTCTCTTTCTCCCACTCTCTCAAATTTCTCTTCTACTTTCTCTATTAATTCTTCATCTTTTGGAGAAGAATTGAAGCTGCAATTCAAGAATTCATTGAAGAATCAAGATTCTACTTGTTTCTACCGTTTGTTTTTGCAAGAAAAGGTACTTCTATTATTAATCTTCTCTTCCTCTACCGATTAATCGGTATTTCTGAGACCACATGCATTTAGAACGAGTGAAGGGGAAATTAATCGGTGAAATTGGATGCATGTGTGTGTGTGTGTGTGTCCGAGAGTGTGTGTGTGTATGTGCATGCCTCGGTAGGCGTGCACATGTGTGTGGTGTGTGTGCGTGTGTTGTGTGGAGAAAAACACTCATGTGTGACACGAATGGATGATAAATCTGGAGTTGTTGTGTGATAAAAACGATATGATAATCGTACTTTGATTCTGATTGTTGATTTTGAAAATAATCGAAGGGAAAAGGGAAACGTGAGATCATGCATAATTTTAATCCATGATTTGAGACTTATTTGAAAAATATGAACTAAAGGTGATAGTTCGCGTTCCCGGTGGGATATCAAGAAGAAGTGCATTTTTGTTGAACTCGAAAGAAATCGAGGTGGGCTTTATTCTAAACTCTCTTCTATGTGCAAATTATGATGTTGGAGAAATAAGGGTGGATTAAACTGTTATGCCATGCCTATGAATTATTTTGGATATTGTGAGTGCCTGATGCCTAGATTGTGAGTACGCTCCATTAGGCTACAGTGGCTATGATTAAACGAATTCGGGTCTGAGTATGGGCCGCAAACCCTACCAGGCTGTGTACATGGTGGGATCGGGAGCCGTCCTTGCTAGTCGGCCGGTCTCGTGGGCGAAAAGTGTGGCCACACTTTCGTCGCACTATGAAATGTTGATTGATGAGAAAATGGGAGGTATTATTTGACTGACCAGTCCATGATATATTTTTGTGATACTCGATGCTTATCTTTAATTAAATGCAAAACCTCGAGTTCACTATGGTAAGGGTGGCATAACTATAAAATGTTTTGGCATGAGTTCACTGAGTATGTTTAAAATACTCAGCCCTGCATGTGTTTTCCCTATGTGCAGGTTGAGCGGCGATGGGCGGTCGGTGGTGTTGAGAAGATTGATTCGAATAAAATGGATGTTTGAAACTATAAGTGTAGTCGTGTCTTCATACATGGCTCCGCTTTCTCTTGATATGCTTCCGCTGAATATTTTTGGAAAACTTATTATTTTTGGTTATGGTGAACTTAATTCTTTGTTTTGGAATGAGGGGAATTATTGCGTTTTGTTGGAATTATGCTAAACCTTTGACTTTTGAGCCTAATCTATTAAGTCTTGATTCTCGTAAGTTAGCCGTTGACTTATTGCCTTGATCTTCATTAATTGCTAGGGTAAATCTCTTTAATTGAAACCCTAGTCTCTGTTCTTGTTATTTTTAAGTTCGCCTAAGTAGCAGTCGTCGCATTTATTATACCCTAGAAATGCCGGGCTGTTACACCCGAACCCGGCTCGGGAGGGAGCGGCGGCTCTACTCCTACTCCTCCTCCTCCTACTCGTGGTGTCCGCACCCCATACACTCCTCCCGAGATGGATCAGTTATTCAAAGCCTACTTGGCAGTCTCCGAAGATTCAGATGTTGGCACGAACCAGAGCGGGGATAGGTTTTGGTGGCGCGTCACTCGTCGGTACAATGAAAACTGGCCTGATGGAACTACCATTTTCAGAGCCAACGACGAAATCTGAAAGTTCCAGGGTATTACCTCTAGGAAGAGCGGTCGGCTAGGAGCAGCAAGAGCGAGCTCGACATCATCTGTAACGACCGCCCTTCTAGGGTATAATAAATGCAGCGATCGCGACCTAGGCGGACTTAAATGCAACAAGAACATAGGCTAGGGTTTCATAAAAAGGGTTTGACCAAAGTAATTAATGAACTATTAAAACAATAAGACAATGGCTTAACAAAGAAACCAATGATGAATAGATATCATAATTTGTGCTCAAAAGACAAGGGTTTAATATAATCCAAAATACATCATATCTCAATATTCTAATCCAAATGGAATAAGTTCAAACTCAATCAAACGATAAGTTCATGTTTCAGCGGAAGCAACCAAGAGAAAAGTGAAGTCATGTATGAAGACACGGCTCCACTCGATGTTTCAAAATGATCATATTATTATTCAATTTACTTGCTCAACATCGCCAACCGCTCGTCGCCGCTCAACCTGCACATAGGAAAAACACATGCAGGGCTAAGTACTTTAACATACTCAGTGGACTCATGCCAAAACATTTTAATAGATATGCCATCCTTACCATAGCTCAAGTTTACAGTTATAAAAGAATTTCATCGAGTATCACAAAATAATTTCATAGACTGGCCAGTCAAACAATTCCTCCCATTTTCTCAATAATCAACAATTTCATAGTGCGACGAAAGTGTGGCCACACTATTCGCCCACGAGACCGGCCGACTAGCAAGGACGGCTCCCGATCCCAACTGTGTACACTAGCCTGGTAGGGTTTGCGGCCCTACTCAGACTCAAATTCGTTTATATAGCCCTATAGCCTAATGGAGCGGACTCACAAACTAGGCATCAAGCACACAACATAATCAAAACAATCACAGGCATGGCATAACATTTTAATCCACCCTTATAACACCATAATCAATATTTTGGTAATAACAGAGTTTAGTAAATAAAGCCCACCTCGACTCCTTAGATCACAGGTACACTCTTCCTCTTGCTATCACGCCGAGAGCGCGAGTTATCACCTTTAAATTATGTGTATCACGAGTAAGTCTCAATCATCTACTCAAAAACACCGATTAATCGGTTGGATGAGAAAAGATTAATATAAAAATACCTTTTTCAATAGAACGAACAGTAGAACAAAGTAGTATCCTTAATTCTTCAACAATTCTTGAGTTTCAACTTCAATTCTTTTTAAAGAATGAAGAGATCTTGAATAAAATAGAAAACAAGTTGAAGGAGAGTGGAGGAAGTGGGAGGCGTGAATTTGAGAGAGAGAGAGAGGGGGCGGTTTTTTTTTATTTAGGTTTAGGGTTTCACTCTTATTTATAGAGTGCAAGATATAATCACATAATTAAATAAATAAAAATATTTGAGGAGATATGGGGAGGAGAGTGGCGTTAATTTTTGAGAGAAGATAGGGTAAGGTTTGAATTTTATGCTATTAATTAGCATATGATTTAATTTGGATATTTTACGGAGTAGAATAAAATATTACAGAGCAGAATAAGAATAATAATCATCCCAAATACTTAGGAAAGTGGCGTTAATATTGATTCCTCCACAAGAAATAAATTTCAAATCTTGATTAAAATAGGATATGGCAAGATCTCCTTAGATATGGTAAGATAAGCTAGGATATTTGAATTTCTTCATGGAAGAGAATAAATAAGGGATCAAATAATATAATAAAATAATTACTTCTCCCATAAATAGGAGATTTTTGAAAATCTCCTTCGAATAAACATGGGTATCGATTTTTCTCATGGAAGAATAAGAAATAATTGGACTTTGGATTTAATTTGGATAATTATCCCAAGCAATAATTAAATCCAAGAAAAATAGGATTCCTCTCCAATAAATCATGGGGGTCGAAAATTCCAAATAAATGTGTATGATATTTATGAAAATCCTATTTAATCTCACTCATCCCTTAGGAAATAATTCGTCACGATATATCCTACCCCGCATCAAAATATTTACACAATCACATCAAAATTTCCAATCTTTACCATTCTCACTTCATATTCTCAACGCATTGACTTTCCAACGGCCACGTCATATATTCCACATCTTTGACTATTCAACAGCCACGTCATAAACTTAACATATTTGACTATTCAATCAATCACAACTCCAAATCGTAATTAGGTCACAGAGAAAACATGCAATTAACTCACTCATCATTTAATCCACATACTCTTAGCATTAAATGCATTTAATGCAAAAATTTTATGTCTCGAAAATTAGGGTTCGAAAAAGTGGGGCGTTACATTATCACTGCCGCCTTGGTGACCTACCAATCCATGATTTACAAACCGTTTAAGTACCTCAGCTCTTGGTAGGAGGTGCACCATCATCAGAAGTATAAGGGTGGCGTAATATCCTCCTCCAATAAACGGTCAAGGTCGGTATCCCTATCCGACGCCGACGAGGATGAGGTGGCTAGTCAGCCTGCCACAACTAACTTGGGTAGCCCCGACGCCGGCCCGAGCAGTTCCCAACACCGGTCGCATGAAAGGAAGAAGGCGATGGCCAACCGCCGTCACGCCGCGACATCATCCGCACCGCTCCCTTTGTGCCACCTCAACCCCCCACCAACTCGTTGTGGACCATCTTAGCTCAACTCAATATGGCCGATAGGTCTTGAATGACTCCCGATCAACTTGATTTACATGTTGAAAAGATACGCGGTCTCCGAAGAACATTGGGGATAGAGGACTCATCTTCCATGGGGGTATTTTTTAGCCTTTAATTATGTAATTTTTAATTTATAGGATATTTATTATGTATTTTTTTTATTTTTTAGGATTTTAATTATGTATTTTTATTTTTTAGGATTTTAATTATGTAATTTTTATTTTTTAGGATTTAATTATGTAATTTTTGTATTTTAATGTATTTTTATATTGTAGAAATATTTTTAGTAATTGAAGTATTTAAATTAAATAGTGGGATGGTGGGACCCTTGAGCTTGTCCTTGCGGAAGAGCATGGATGTGGGTGTTGTGCTCTTGCCTAAAAACAGGGAGCAAAAAATGAATAAAATGGCCCACATCCGTGCTCTTTGGCAAGAGCACGGATGTAGATGTGAGATGCTCGGATTTTGCACTGTTTTAAGACCATTATTTGGTCCGTTTTTTATGTCAAAGTCACTCTATATGTCCAATAATTGCATACTTTATAAATTTTGATATTTTGACGTGTTTTGTGAGAAATGTGCATATTTGAGCCGAAAAAGGGAGTCAAAACGCAAAGTCTGGAAATCTGGAGTTCAAACGGCGACTGCCGCAAGGCGTACCGGCGACCGCTGGCGCCCAGCGGTCAGTGTTATGTAGCGGCCCACCTCGGAAATTTACGCTTGGAAATGAGTCTCGCCCAGCGACCGCCGGAGGTCATGCGGTGGCCCGCCGCCGAAGGTATCGAGACTCTGGACTGCAACGCGGCGACCGCCGGCCAATGTGCGGCGGCCCGCCGGAGAAAGGCGGCAAATCCGAATTGCCCTAGATCTCTCCATGATTTACCATATTTTGAAGATCTTTTCCTTCTACAATGAGGATTGACTTTCCCCTATAAATAGGACCTCAAGCTTCATCAAATTAGAGCTTCTTTTTGCAACAAAAAATCCCAGAGATTAAAAGTTAGAGTACGTCAATGTGCAAGGAGTTGAAGAAAGATTTCAAGAACATCAAGAATGACAAGGATTCAACCTATGAGTTTTATTTGCTTTAGTTTTATGTTCAAATTGTCTTCCCTTCAATCTATGTGTTTAGCTTATTTCATTATGTGTAACTAAACTCATAGGATTCTAGGGATGTGTTAGTAATGACTTTGGTTATACAATTCCAGTTTTCTATTTAATATCTGTTTGTTTTTACTTTGATTCTTCCCTAAGTATTCGTGATGCTACATGATTGAGTGACACAATTATGTATGATTTAATATAACTTGCTTCATAACTGTGAGAGAGTTCTAGCGAGTTAGGTTCACTTAGTAGACGCTACAGTTAGCTTCCCTTAAAACGGCACCGTTAATTGAGAGTGAGGACTATTCAAGGTTCTTAGGAGCTTTTTGGAGTTACGTGTTAGGATTGACAACCCTAATATTGTAATCAACATTTGTATCGCATAAGCATAAGCTGGTGACTCAAAATAATAACTGTGCTAGGATATTGTAGTTTGGAATTTGTATAACCATAACAGTGAATGCACATCCCTAGAATTCCCCTTATCTCTATAGTTTATCTATGTTTTTTATTTGCATCTAGTTGTTATTTGCTTTCAAATATTTTCAGCTTTCAAAAGTTTTCAAAATCTCTCGGTTCTCCAGATAGTAATTGAGTTTTAGTAGAGGATAGACACTTTATGTTTGTTTTCCCCGTGTTCGATATCCGGTACTGACCTTTAGCTATACTATATATACTCTGTATACATGCAGGTATATTTAGTACTAAAAAATAGTGCATCAAGATGCTCTAGTGGGACTGATGAAGTCAAATAAATGTGGCAAGAGCACGGATATGGATGCTCTAATGGGACTGATGGAGTCAAATGAATGCATAGAGATTGGTGTATATTTTAAATATTTAATCTATGCACATGCATAGACTTCTGAGTTCTGACTTCCAATGGCAAATTAGTCTTCCCTTCCTTTCCCTTCACTCACATCGCCGAAAACCACCAAAGGGAAGAAGAAAAATGGCATCACATTCAGTTCATCATTTAGAATTTGAGAGAAGCATAAAGGTCATAGCAGATTCTTCAAATCTGGAAGTCGACCCTTCCAAATTCAACATTGCTAATGACTACACAGCTTTATCATGTGATTCACTCCCTCACCTCGATTTCTCCTCCCTTATCTCCGGCAATCCTCACCAACGCACCAAATCCATTCAAGATGTCGCGGAAGCATGTCGAGTTTGGGGCTTTTTCATCGTAAGAACATATGTACTACATTTTCCCCAAATCAATTCCTCTAATTATGTGATTGATAATGATTATAATTAAATTGCAGCTTGTGAATCACGGGATACCAGAAAGCTTAATGAAGGACGCCATTGCAGCTGTGAGAGAGTTCTTCGATTTGCCAGATTCTGAGAAGAAGCTTTACAAAGCAAAAGTTGTGTTAGATCTGATTCAATGCGGGAATTTCACCATTGCAAACACTTCTGTTAAATGGTGTAGAAAACATGATTGAAAGGAAAGAAAGGTAGAGAACGATTATTTTGAATGGGATGATTATTTCATTGTTTAAATAGGGTGCAGGAAGCAATGTACATGGTAAGATCATAATTACAAAATATTATGTCAATCACCTAATTGGAGTAATTGATTCCAATCAATCTTTTCCTTTTCTAACACTCCCCCTCAAATTGAGTGGTGGGGTCTCCAATAATCAATTTGCAAAGAACATCTTCAAAAACTCCCGTGTTGACTGCCTTTGTCAAAATGTCGGCAAGCTGATCCTCTGAGCGAACAAATGGTAGCTCGACAATACCCTTTTCAATGTTTTCCTTGATAAAGTGTCTATCCACCTCGACATGTTTGGTTCGATCGTGTCGAACCGGGTTTTCTGAGATGCGTATGGCGGCCTTGATGTCACAATATAGTTGACACTTCTTACTAGGAGTGAGACTAAGTTCCTTCATCAACCTTCTTAGCCACATTATCTCAGTCAGTCCACTTTTAATCCCACGAAGCTCTGCCTCAGCACTCGAGAGGGCCACCACTTTCTGTTTCTTACTTCTCCAACTTACCAAGTTACTTCCAACAAAGGTAAAGTACTCAGCGGTGGACCTTCTATCATTAGGATTACCCGCCCAATCAGCATCCGTGTATCCATGAATCTCAACATTACCATTTTTGGAGAAAAACACTCCATGTCCTGTTGTCCCCTTTAGATATCGACAAACCCTGAGCGCTGCTTCCATATGATCTGTTTGTGGTCGATGCATAAACTGACTCATGATCCCTACAACGTAGGCAATGTCTGGCCTAGTGTGTGATAGGTAGATAAGCTTTCCAACTAGTCGTTGATATCGACTTCGATCTGTCATCTTGGCCTTATCATTAATTTGCAATCCATGATTAACTACTATAGGCGTATCTGCTGGCATACACTCTAGGAGACCCGTCTCTGCTAGGATGTCCAAAATGTACTTTCTATGTCTTAAAAAGATCCCTCTGTGTGATCTTAATACCTCAATCCCAAGGAAATACTTGAGGTCCCCTAAGTCTTTCATCTCAAACATTCTTCTTCAAGCTCTCAATCTCTTCCAAGTCATCACGTGTGATAATCATGTCATCGACGTAAATAATCAAACAAGTGATTTGTATCTCCTCTTTTCTTCAGAAACAGAGTATGATCGAAGAGTTTATACCCATAGCGGATCATTTCCCCGGCGAACTTCCCAAACCATACCCTTGGGAACTGCTTCAACCCATATAGAGTTTTCCTTAGCCTACATCCTTCACTCATCTTGAAGTCTGCTGCTAACCCTGGAGGAGCCTCCATATACACCTCTTCTTCCTTCTTCAGCTCACCATGAAGACTCGGATTGTGTTCATCTTGGCCACTAGGAAGAAGGTTTCTGATTAATCTATCACATATGTCTGAGTATAGCCCTTCGCAACTAGTCGTGCTTTGTTCCTCTCAACTAAGCCATCTGGTCTCCTCTTGATAGTGAAGACCCATCGACATCCCACAGGTCGCTTCCCTTTGGGTAAAACGCACGTTTCCCAAGTGTTGTTTCGAATCAATGAACCTATTTCTTTTTGCATCGCCTCTCTCCAGTGCTTATGTCTCATAGCCTCTTTCCATGACTGTGGGATCTCTTCTTCCTCATACAGTCTCATCTCAAATGCTTGAGCCATTTCCGACAGGTGACTCGTGACTAGGCAAGTGACAGAGTAGTGAGTCTTCCTGTTAATCCTCTCAGGTATGTGCCTCTTTGGTGGAACTCCCCTATTCGTCCGATGTGGAAGGATGTATCCTCCTGTGTCGGGTTCAACTCCTTCGGCTTCTTCTACTTGACTAGCTTCTTTATCTGTGCTTTCCAAACGGGCTTTGTTTCTTCATCCAAAGTTACATCATCAGTGGTAAAGGAAACTGGAGGAACATGATTATCAATACTTACATTGGATAGCCTCAACAGAGAAGTAGTTGGCTGCGTGTCACCTTCAGGAACGGACTGTCCTACTTCAGAGACTTGCTCAGCGGAGCCGCTTACTGCTGTATCTGTTATGCCCACTTCGAGATTACTTGGCATTGGCATTGGCGATGATATCCAACTTAGCGGGTCCTTAATAATATTCTCCCCCTGACCGCTGAGATGGGTATAGAAGTATTCAGTTTCAAGGAAATTGCAATTCATGGTGACAAACATTCGATGGTTTTAGGATCAAAGCACCTATACCCGTTTTGGTTTACCCCGTACCCCACGAAGACACACTTAATTGCACATGGGGAACGTTTGGTTCATTCATGTTTCGGGGTATGAATAAAAACAGAGCACCCAAAGACTCGTGGTTCAAGAGTTAGGGATAGTGGAATTTTGGTGAAGGAGGATAGGGCTTGGAGAGGCGTTTGGTGTTTGAGGATACTTGTGGGTAATCTGTTCAAGAGGTGGGCTGAGGTGGCAATAGCTTCTGGCCAGAAGTGTTTCGGGGCCTTTGATTCAATGAGCATAGAGCGGGTCATTTCTAGGAAGGAACAGATTTTTCTTTCGGCTACACCATTTTGTTCAGGAGTATAGGCACAACTAGTTTGGTGAATCAAACCATTTTCTTGAAAAATTTTTGTCATGGAAAAGTTAACGAATTCCCTCCCATTATCTGATCTTAGGATTTTTATAGAGTGTTGGTACTGGGTTTTGATAAGGTTAAAAAAATGTGAAAAATGTGTATAAACCTCGAATTTTTGTTTCATGAAATATACCCATGTCATGTGAGTGCAGTCATCTACAAAGACTAAGTAGTATCTAAGACCCTGTCCCTAGTAAAGGGTGCGGGCCCCCAAACCTGAGAGTAAATTAAGGAAAACGGGAAATCAACACGAGTATTATTCAAAGGATAAGAAGTTCGGTGGCTCTTGGCCAAAAAACAGGTTTCACAATACTCATCATGTTTAGAAACAAAATCGGGAAATAATAATTTTAAGTAACCGATAGACGGATGTCCCAAGCGCCGATGCCAAAGCCAAGCTTTCCTATCGGTAGACCCGTGAGTTAGCATGGCAGTCCATTTTTGAGCTATCTCATCTACATAGTACAATCCATCACGTTCAATGACACGTCCAATTATTTCCCCGGTTCAGATATCCTGCAGTAGACAGAAATGTGGTTGCATCAATTAGGTGCAATTTAATTCTTTTGTGACATGGCTAATAGACAACAATTTGTTAGGCATCGAAGGAATGTAAAGGCAGTTAGATAATTGAAGAGTAGGTGACATTTTCACTGTCCCCTCTGCGAATTAAGGACATATTAAAGAAATTCGAGTTAAATTTTTTTTAAACGAACGAGGTGAGCTTTCGAACTAAAGTTTAACTGTGAGCTTTCGGTTTAAATATGAATTTCATGCCAAGTCTATCTTATATTAAAATTTGTGCTACGTGTGTGCTTTCTATTTAAGAGATGTCCTTTTGAGTGTGATTGGAATTATTATTTTTAATCCATGATGATGTGATATATGTGCTTAAAGTGGAAGTGATTGTCATGTGTTGCTATGTATAGTTTTTGAGTGAATTGTAAATCGCTCGGCTTTGCCAATATGAGGAAAGGAGGATACAAATATTTTGTCATGCCATATTTTATTTTGAGAAATGTCTATCTGTTTGTCTAGCAAGGGGAGTGTCCCTACTAGACCAACTATAGTATAATCGAATTCGAGTCTAAGTGTGGAGAGTATGTCCACCTAGGCTAGTGTACACAACATGTGGATCGGGAGCCATCCTTCGAGTTGGCTGGTCTAGTGGACTCGAAATGTGGCCACATTTCCAGTCCATGTACAGTTCAGATGTGGTCTATGGGACCTATCTAAAGTGGTTGTTGCCATGCATGGTTAATCAAATTCGGGTCTCAGCGTGGGTAGCGTCCCTACTTTGACTAGTGTACACCAGAGACCGTAAGTCATCGAGCGGGTTGGCCGATTATTGTGACCGTGGGAGGTGGCCACCTTCACGGCACCAGAAATAACAGATATGACAGTTTTTCAAAGAACTCAAGGATTAGTTGAAGGTTTATGATTTTGATTTAATGAGATGGTACTTTATGGAAAAAACTAAAAGCTCAGTCAATTGATCCTATTTTACTAAATGAAATAATTTTAGTGTACTCGGGCCTTTTTAAGACAAAACCCCGAGCTCACTCACTAATGGCTTGACATGACCGTTTTATGAAAATGTATTTGGCTTGTGTTCATTGAGTACTTCAAGTACTCAGCCCTGCATGTGTTTTAAAAATGTGCAGGTTGATCAGTGATGATGATGGGCGGTGTTGAGCAGAGACGGCGTATGTTCTTTGATAGAATAGTGATTTGGATGCATTGTGTCTCCATACACGATGTCATTCGCTCTTGGATGCTTCCGCTAAAACAGTATTTATTTCGAGTTTATGTAATTGATGAGACGATACTCTGATTTTATTCAAGTCATTTCTATGATTTCGAGCCAAGTCCAATTATACAGTTGTCTTCACGCTTCTTACCCGCTTCTTATATCCCACCCTAGTCGCGATAAACCGTTCTTTCTATCCTTAGAAATGGCGGGCGTGACAGGAAGTGGTTCCATTTTAACTATCTCCCACTTTGTTGATTCGTATTTGCCATCAATGGCAGTCAGGAAGGTGTACAATCTCTGTTCTTGGATCCAATTGTTGTGTATTTCTATATCCTCAGGATACTTCATAGGGTTTGTTCGTTTCTGATCTATTGACATCCATAGATCTTGCAGGGTGCTCCATACCTCTTCCAAAGATTGATTTCCTTGTTTCACTATACTGGCTTTGATGTGCAGGTCGTAGATTTGGAGTTTGTCTCTTCCACTCCCGTAGGTGACCGCCAATGCATCCCATATATGTTTGGCAGTCGGCTGCTTCAACACTCGGCTAACCAGCCGTGGTTCGATATTCCATGTAAGCCATGTAAACATGTAATGATCGGCTTGTTGCCATTGCGGGAAGGCTGGATCTGTTCGTGGCGGGGAAGGCGGCACTCCGGTAACGTGAGATACCATTCCCCTACCACTTGTAGCCATCTTCATCAGCACGGCCCATTAGGAGTAATTGTCTTCATTTAACTTGCTTCCTTTGATGTGGAGAGGTTGTGTATCAATTTTGTACACAATTTTTTTTTTCTGGTGGGGGTTTCTGGTTTGGGTATTATCATGGCAAGACTTCTGTTCATGATTTCGGCAATTTGCCAAGCAATTTCATCCGACTGGGATGAACTAATTTTTTAATCGTTTTCTGACATGTTTGGAAGTTTTTCTGCAGGTTTTGGCTAAAGGTCGGGAAGGGTTTAGGGACGATGATGAAACTTTTCTGAGTCGTGCTCTGGTACCATGTTAAATGGTGTAGAAAACATGATTGAAAGGAGAGAAAGGAAAAGAACGATTGTTTTGAATGGGATGATTACTTCATTGTATAAAGGACCCTTTAAATAGGGTATAGGAAGCAATGCACATGCTAAGATCTTAATTACAAAATATTCTGTCAATCATCTAATTTGAATAATTGATTCCAATCAATCTTTTCCTTTTCTAAAAACCAGAGCTTCACTTTATGGAGAGATTACCTCAAGCTCTGTGTCCATCCCGACTTTCACTGCCCTCACCATCCACAACTATTGAGGTAAAATCATCTAGATCTAATACTCCTATAATTAATTCATCCCGACTTTCACTGCCCTCACCATTCCCCACGATTGAGGGAAGTTGTGATGGATTACGGTGAAAGAATCCGAAATTTGTTTATAAAGCTGATGGAAGCTGCTTCGGAATCTCTGGAATTGGATAAACATTATGTGGATGAAGCTTTGAAGATTGATTCCATGGCACAAATATTTGTTGGGAATTACTATCCTCCATGCCCTCAGCCTGATCAAGCAGTTGGCATCCCACCGCATACCGATTCAGGTCACCTCCAACCAATTAATATTTACTTCAACCTTCTTTTCGGCACAGAGATAGACATAAAATATGTTTATCATGTTAAGTAAAGATAATAAAATAAGAGACAAAATAAATTTTTTTAAAAAAATTGTACAGTAATATTTATTATCGCACATGGAATGACGACTAATCTATGGCAGTAGAACTGATTTGATGACATTTCTGATAAATAATGGAGTTGAGGGTCTACAAATTGAGCATGATGGCAAATGGTTCAACGTCCAATCTCCTCCTAATTCCATTTTGGTTAATGTAGATGACCACCTTGAGGTAAATCACTATCACTATTAACATTTTTATTTAAATTAAATTAAAAAGGGAATATCGATCCATTTGATTATGAATCATGATGCTTCAAATAATTGACTAAATGAATATTTCCTTACTTTTCTAAGAAATAGAAAACTTGTTATGGTAAAAGAGCTAAGTTTAATGATTTACTTGCCTATTTCAAACAATATGCTAAAAAGTTTCAAATCTGAATATATATGTACTTTTTGCATGTAAAATTGGACAGATATTTACGAATGGAAGGTTTAAATCTCTAAAGCATAGAGCTGTGGTGAATAAGGAGAGAGAATTTTAATTCGAAAAGGATGGCTCTGCGATCTACCATTCTATGGACTATAAACACTACCGGGAATCGCAACTCACCAAAACCCGTCTCGGTGGTAAATCCTTTTTGGAGCAACAAATCATTATCCAAGACAACTAGATCTTGGCTAATTCATAATGACATTGAATAACAACTTTCCTAAATCTGGAAAGCTTTATAGACTTTGTTTGAAGGATTTGAAATCGTGTGTAATCCGTCTTGTTGTCTACAAATGTTGTGATTGTCTTTGTCGTTTTACTTCTAAATTATTCTCTCTGTTTGGGTTGCACGTATTAATTTACAAATGGCATGCAACTATATTTGGCGTAGTAGTACTATTTATACATATGAAGACGTTAGAGGGCACACAATGTAATCAAATGCAAACTTTAAATATTGTACAAACTTCAAACTATAATTTGGACCGTTAAAAAACATTAAGAGATTACAAAATAATAACAACAGAAAATATTAACACAGTGTCAACAGTTGACACAGTGTTGATATTGTGTTGATACTGTGTTGAAATCAAAATCTTTAAATTTTACACTGTATTGACATTGTGTTGACGTTGTGTTGAAAAGTTTGGAGTTTGTACAATATATGAGTTTGCATTTTATCACTACCCTCGAGAGCACACCGTAGAAAAGCGTAGGTTTATATTATCATGTATGTGAAATGAACTTGCATATGTGTCTCTTTAATAGGGACAAAAAAGGATCTCCTATGTATTCGGAAGGTAGGGATATGATCAAATGAAAACTCTAAATATTGTACAAACTTAAAACTATGATCTGGACTATTGATAAATGTCAACAGATCATAAAAAAAATATCAATAGGAAAATGTCAACAGAATTTCAACAGTAGTCAATGATGGATGCTATGTTGATATTGTGTTGATACTGTGTTAACATAAAAATCTTGAAATTTTATACTGTGTTGATATTGTATTAAAACTGTGTTGAAGCTGTGTTGAGTAATTTTGAATTTGTACAATATATAAGTTTGCATTTTATCACTACCTCGGAAGATATGTGTATATCAATATCTGATAAATATTAATTATAAATTAATACCTATCAAAGAAATTATTTAAAAAATGATAGAAGAATAGAGAAAAAAATCGTAACTTTTGAAGAAAGATAAGAGAAATTTTTCTAGAGAACCGTGAGAATGATAAATCCAGCTAATTGGGAGGTAAATCCTTTTCTGAGCACCAAGTCATAATCCAAAGACAACTAGATCATGGCTAATTCATGTGACATTGAATAGTAAATTATCTGGGATAATTTATAGACTCGTGTTGTTTGGAATATTTGAAGGAGACAAAAATTGTATGTAATCCATCTCTTTGTCTTGAAATGTTGTGATTGTGTTTGTCTTGATACTTTTAAACTATTTTCTCTTTTCAGGTTTGCACGTATTTATATATAAATGGCAAGTTTATTTGAGTTTAACGTGACCTAATGAATTTCTCAACAATGAAAAAATTAATATCTCCTTAAAGA